>NC_041385.1:362712244-362745260 GCF_002162155.2 Triticum dicoccoides
GATAGTGATGTGGACCAGGCATCGTTCAAGGAAGTTTCGCCTTGCCGGAAGGCAAACGACAGAAAAGCTAAGTGGCCAAAGTTTGAGCAATTAGTTTTAATTTTGAAGTTATCTTCCTCGAACGACCGTGCTTTGTATGGAAAACCTGTGCGCGGAGGAACCAACTCGTAGCTAGTTGCGCCCTTACTTTGTTTCGAGTCTGCTCAACAACTTAAGTGTGCTGCAACTAGTCGCGACAAGGTTTCTTGTCGGAAGCGGCACCGCCAGCAGGCTGCTGACGTCCCGCACTCAGCGCTCGCGACTCGGGTGCCTGCGCCGACAAGTTCCCTAAAAGCGTAGGGTAAAAACATACAAAGGAAGGAATCTAGTAAAGGAAATAACATAGCAATCGATACCAGAAATAGAGTTATATTACAAAATAACTTGTCGCAGCTCTAACAGATTGATCTTATAATATGGCTAGCAGCGACAAGGAGAAAGAGAAAACGAGCGGCCTAGTCTACGCAATCGCCCTCAACCCTCTTGATCTCGCTCACCTTGTCCACAATGGGTGCGACAAGGGCCTTGAGCGCATCCAGATCGGCGTCAGGCGGCAAGGACCTGAGGACATTAGTGAGGTTGAGGCCTGGGTTGCGGAAGGCCACCTTCATTAGCACCTTCTGGAGAGCCCCCACGCAAATCCTGCACGACTCGTCGGCCAGCTGCTTTGGGATCCTCTCCCGGAGTCGCTGGAGTGCCGTCGCCACGCCCTTGAAGAACAGGCTGAGCTTGGCGCTGAGTTGGAGATGCTCGTCGGAAGGATACCCAAAATCCTCCATCCCCAGCTGCGCCAGCTCCCCGTCGATGACTGCGGCGATATTCACCAGACCCTCGGTCCAATGCTCCACCGTCTCCCTAAATGAGTTCTGGGTAACAGCGATGCTCGCCAGCAGCGCCTTGTCGGCCTTGATCTTCTCCGACAAGGTCACCTCTCGCTCCTTGGCGGCGTCCAGCGTCTGAGTCAGCGTAGCCAGCTTCAACTCGAGATCCGCGTTGGAGTCCTTGGCGGCGCTGAGCTCCTTGCTCCTTTCAGCGAGAAGACCCTGCAGCTCACCATGAGCAGCAACATCCTTCTTGCGCTCGCGCTTGAGCATAGCAAGCTCCTCGCCACTCGTTTTGAGGTTGGCCTCCAACTGCATCACCCTCGTCTCCAGCTCCTTCTTGGCGGCCTCTGCAGTTGCGGCAGCATCCCTTGCTTCCTTGAGAGCCCCGCCAAGTGTTTCCTCGCGCGCGACAAGCTCCTCCTCGTAGCTGTCAAGGTTGGCCTTCCGCTGGACCAACTCGCCTTCTCGCGCGGACTGCTTCTCGGCGGCAAGCCTTTGTTCCTCCTCAGCTTCGGCCTTCTCGAGAAGGAAGGCTGTACGCTCCTCGGCGAGTCGCTCCCGCTCCTGTGCCAGGGACCGGAGGGCTTCTTGATTGAGGCCCCGAAGCTCCTCCGCACGTTTCTCCATATCGACTCCCACCCTCGCGACAAGCGCTTCCCGGGAAGCCAGCTTGGCTTGTCGTGCGCGGTAGAGTGACAGCAGCTTCCGCAGCAGCTGCTCCTCCTCAGGCTCGCCACTGCTGCTGCTTGGCGCATCGACCAACAACAGCCCGGCGGAGGCGAGCAGCTCCTCATCGAAAGCTTCTCCTTCGACCGGCGCCCTGGAGCTCGACGCACAGGGAAGCTTGATGAAGATACCGTCGCCGGCCTTCAAGTAGGCACCGGGCTGGGGCTCTTTGGAGCCTGGCTCCGCGGCAGCGGCGGAGGGATCGGCGGTCGGCGCAGCGCCTGGCGCTCCTGCGACCTCAGGGCCGTCAGTGCAATCGCCCGACCCCTCGCCAGCTTCTGCGGCGGCAGCCTTGGCGGCCTCTTCGCCGGCGGGCTCATCAGCACCGGCCCCTTCTTCGTTGGCGGCGACGTCGTCGTTACTGCCACGCACGCCTTCCTCGCTGGCGTCCTCAGTCTCCATTGGCTCCGCAGCAGATGGATCTGAAGAACGAAGGAGGGAGAAAAGTCAAGCAAAAATCCAAGAAAGGGAATTCAGAAGAAGAAGGGCCCAAGGGAAGATTCCAGGCAAGAAGATTACCTATACTAGGATCTGCAGTCACGGTCTCAACCGCCAGAGGATCACTGGTGCCGTCCCTTGCCAGAGAACTGTCCCTTGCCGGGGCGTCCTCCCTTGTCGGAGAGCGCTCCCTTGCTGGGGACTCCTCCCTTGGCGGCGTAGTCGAAGCAGATGGCGCTTTGGGTGCGGCTTCCGGGCCCTCCTGGTGAGGCTGTTCTGCTCCTACACAAATCAACAAGCAAGATATCAGTAGAGAAAAGAGCACCCATGCGCGCCTGACAGCAGGAAGTAAAACCACAAACTTACGCTGGGGGCTGCGCTGGGGGCTGCTTTGGGGAGTGGCTGCAGGGTCCGTCAAGGTGGTCTCAGACACACCCCCTGCTGACACGGTGGGATCATCTTCGATGACAATCACCGGAGCCTTGGCTCTCTTCGCCGCTCTCTGGGCCAGCGTCCTGAAAGGGAATGGGTTCAGATTGAAGCAAGTCAGATACAAGACAAGATAGCAATAATTGAAGAACAACGAGGACACAAAGAAACTTACTCTTCTTCCTCCTCGTCGGAGCTGAGCGCGGAGAGATCGAAGTCCGGCTCCCCTCCGGTGCGCCGAGGCGGAGGAGTAGGATCCCTTGCCCGCTTGGCAGGGGCGATGGCGGTGGACCGGGAAGATCCCGCTCCAGTTGCCGTAGCAGCGTGAGGCGCTCCCGCGGCAACATTGCTTGCCGCGGTAGAGCGTGTCGCACGGCTCGGCGGCTGTTGGTCCGTTTGCCGCCCCGCTACGTCCCCGGCCCTGCGGAGCCGCCTCCTTGCCGGGGCCGGGGGCTCCACCTGCGGCAGGCTGTCTGAAGGCTCGGGTTCTTCCTCGCCGGCCTCGCTCGGCTCAGCCTCAGGGCCGGCAAGATCTTCCTCGCCGGCAAACTCCTCGCGCTCGGCAAGGCTTGCCGCCTCTGCCGCCTCTGCCTCCTCTATGGTGAACCCGAACGCGCCCGCGGCAGCTGCTGCCGCAGCCTCATCCGCCCTAGTCGCGATGCGCTGCAGCTCCACGTCGGTAGTGTCGCGGGTGAGGCTCTTCTGTTCGTCGGCACGGACCGGCACTTCTACCAAGTCGTCGAAGAACGCCCGCACGACGTCATCCGCAGACTCTTGCCAAGTTGGAACGATTCCGTGGGAATCGCACAACGACATCATGGCGCAGATCCGGTCAAGCGATGAATTATTGCACAATGGAACGACGCTCCTCGGCAAAACGAATGGGTGCTGGGGGTCGCGTTTGAACAGCTCCAGAAGCATTGCATCCAACTCCAGGACGGTGAAGTTGAAGTTGAGGCCCGGACGCAGCCGCATTATATCCGCCGAGTTCTTGAACTCCCAGGCGGGTCTCCCCCTCTCCTGCAGGGGGGATGCGGCGGCGAAGGAAATCTGCGCCAACAGCGCCTACGGTGAGCCCGGCAAGCCTGAGGTGAAGGATCCGGGTGACGGCGATCTTCAATCTGTCGTCTTCCGGGGCCACGTTGCTCCAATCGTTGCCGCGCACGATTGGGGCTTGGTGCAGGGTAGTGAACGGCTGCGGGTCTTCCTCGACGATCCAGCACCACTCCGCTCTCCACTCCTCCCATTTGCTGTGAAGCTCACCCTATACGCTTCCTTCTTGCCGACTCTCGAGATCCAGGCGATCCCCCCGGCAAGTGGCTCTCCTCTCTCGACCCGAGGCATGAAGAAGTGGCGGAAAAGGGCTACATTGGGGTGGACTCCGACAAAGTTTTCGCACAAATGTGCAAAAACTGCCATGGTCAAAACGACGTTGGGGGTGAAATCAAGGAGGCGGAGCCCGTAGGTGTTCATTATGTCGCAGAAGAACTCCGAGAAGGGCGGGCAAAGCCCGCAATAGAAGAACAACGCGAAGAATGGGTACCCGTTTGGAGCCAGTTCCGAAGCGGCGGCCGGGAGTACCCTCGTGCGCGGATGCGCTCACATCTCCGTCGACCAGAAGAGGTAGTAGTACTCCCTCAGCTCCTGCGCACCGAGCTGAGGGGAGAAGATCGCCCGCTCCTTCCGCAGCGCCGCGAGCCGCTGCGCCTCGGCCGACTTCACGCCCTTCCCCTTGTCGGCTTTCGGAGCCATGGCGGAGGTGGTGGGGGAGGTCGACGGCGTTGGTGATGCTGGTGGCAATGGGGGGCGGAGCACTGCTCTCTCTCGGCTTCGAGAAGAAGGGGGGAGCGGCGGAGGTTTACAAAGATGGAGTAGTAGCAACCAACGGAGGGGGAACGAACTGCCCCTGTTTCCCCTGCTTATAAAGAGGGAGGGGGCGGACGTTTCGCCCTTCCGAATAAAGAATCCACCCACGATCTCTCCCACGACGCCGCATTCGACGCGTGCTGTTGGGGAGGGCGCGGTGGATACGGAGTAAGATACGGCGTGGCCCAGGCCGCGTGTGCTCGTGCCCTGTTTTGGGCCTGGCCCAACAGCGCTCGGCACCGTGTATGGCCCAGGCCCGGGGGCTCCTGTCGTGTAGCAGAATAGGGGTACCCTAGTACCCCGAACTTGTGCACGGGCAGTTGCAGCACCTCGCGGCAAGGCTTGCCGGGCGACCGCCAAGATCCTCCGTGGTTCCTTTGGAGCCATTCAAGAACAAGGTATTTAAGACTAGGAGACAAGGCCCCGGCAAGAGGATCTTGCCGGGAAGGCCAACCAAGGCATTTCAAGGAACTTGCCGCGATGCGCCGCGCGTCCTGGCAAGGCCCGGTGAGCGACAAGCTTCCGGACCCGACAAGGCAATGGCCGCGGCATGGCGCTTGCTGCGGCAGGCGGCCACTCTGTGCCCACGCTCCAGCGCATCCACCAACGTGTCGCTCTGGGGGCCTCTCCAGGCGCGCGTGGCGGAAGGTTGTGCAGCCAGCGGTGCGCGGTGGCATGCGAAGCTGACAAGACTGCCATCATGGCGAGCCGTGACGTCCCTGACGGTACCTTTCTGCACTGTTTGGGCGACGCAGACGGGCATTTAATGCCCTTGTCCCCTGCCGTCAGGGTTTGGTAGGATACACTGTACAAGTAACTGTACCAACCACCTCTCTTTTTACATTTGTACCCTTGTTTACGTTGCCACCTGTCGGTGACCCCTTGAGCATATAAAAGGAGGCCCATGCGCAACGTAGAAGGGGTTCGACTCATTCGGAAGCCAGAAAAACACTTAGCTCTCTCGAGCAAGAACACAATACAATCAGCCAAGCAGCAGTAGGAGTATTACCTCTCCGGAGAGCTCCGAAGCTGGGTAAACTACTCGTGTGCTTTGCCTCGATCTGCTCTTCGTGCGACCTCCGCCCCCCGCCGAACCGAAAGGGGCCACGGTCCGCCGGCCCCATAGGTGTTCGTGGATCAGTTTCCCCGACACACTTGGAAATGGAAAATGTATTTTCTGTCAAAAATAAAATGAAAACTCCCTTAGGCAACATTGTTTGCAATTCCAATATGCACCCTTGTGCACAATATGAGATCATTTGAACAAACTATGCCATGAATGTGGCCATAAGATTGATCATTTGGCTTGACAGCCATGAATCTTCACGCATGATAGCTCATTTCTAAGAACACTTTTTAAAAATAATTTCCATATTACAAGTTTATTATTTTTTCTGGAAACTTGGTCACATATAATGACACAATGCGAAGGTTTTCAATTTTTTTGAATTTTTTATCCCCGTTTCAAAATGCGGTCAAAATGGCCGGCTTGACCATTCCTAGCTAGTGGTTGAATCTTTGAAAACTTTTGATGTTTCTCTGATTAAATAGATACTTGTGTACCTAGAAATTATTTTTGGAAAAAATAAAGAGCAAACTATGAGGCAGCTGCAGTTCAAATTTGACCCGCTTCCTACTAAATCGGCAGGAATTTGTCTTTTTCACCAGAGATGGATCAAAACTTTTGACACCCAACCATTTTGTCAATTGTGCATTAAATATGGCCTAGTATTTTATAAAATTGATTTGGTCCAATTTTGCAACAAATATATGGTAGGTCCTTCACAAAAAAAACTCATTTCAGGCACTCGGAAAATGGGAAATGTATTTTCCGTGAAGAGAAAATGAAAACTCCCTTAGGCAACATTTTTTGGAATTCTAAGATGCACCCTTGTGCACAATATGATATCATTTGAACAAACTATTCCATGAATGTGGCCATAAGATTGATCATTTGGCTTGAAAGCCATGAATCTTCACGCATAATAGCTCATTTCTGAGAACACTTTTTAAAAATTATTTCCATATTACAAGTTTATTGTTTTTCCTAAAAACTTGGTCACATATAATGACACAATGTGAAGGTTTTCCAACTTTTTTTTTGAAATTTTTATGCCCGTTTCAAAATGCGGTCAAAACGACGGGCTTGACCGTTCCTAGCTAGTGGTTGAATCTTGGAAATTTTTTGATGTTTCTCTGATTAAATAGATACTTATGTACCTAGAAATGATTTTTGGAAAAAATAAAGAGAAAACTATGAGGCAGCTGCAGTTCAAATTTGACCCACTTCCTACTGAATCGACGGGAATTTGTCTTTTTCACTAGAGGTGGATCAAAACTTTTGACACCCAACCATTTTGTCAATTGTGCATTAAATATGGCCTAGTATTTTAGAAAATTGATTAGGTCCAATTTTGCAACAAATATATGGTGGACCCTTCACAAAAAGACTTCATTTTGGGTATTCAAAAAATGGAAAATGAAGTTTTTGTCCAAAGAAAATGAAAACTCCCTTAGGCAACATTGTTTGCCATTCCAAGATGCACCCTTGTGCATGATATGAGATCATTTTAACAAACTATGCCATGAATGTGGCCATAAGATTGATCATTTGGCTTGAAAGCCATGAATCTTCACACATGATAGCTCATTTCTGAGAACACTTTTTTAAAAGAATTGCCATATTACAAGTTTATTATTTTTTCTAGCAACTTGATCACATATAATGACACAATGCGAAGGTTTTCCAATTTTTTGTTTTTTTGATTTTTTTATCCCCGTTTCAAAATGCCGTCAAAATGGCGGGCATGACCGTTCCTAGCTATTGGTTGCATCTAGGAAAACTTTTGGTGTTTCTCTAATTAAATAGATCATTTTGTACCTAAAAATGCTTTTTGGGAAAAATAAAGAGCAAACTATGAGGCAGCTGCAGTTCAAATTTGATTCGCTTCCAGCTGAATCGGCGGGAATTTGTCTTTTTCATGAGAGGTTGATCAAAGCTTTTGACACCAAACCATTTGGTCAATTATACATTAAATATGGCCTAAGATTTTATAAAATTGATTTGGTCCAAATTTGCAACAAATATTTGCTAGGTTCTTCATAAAAAACTCATTTTGAACACTCGAAAAATGGACAAGAGGTGGATGAAAAACTTTTAAGGGGGAACCATTTGGTCAATTTGTACATAAAACATGGTTGGATATTTTTGAAAATTGTTGCGGTCCAAATTTATAACTAATATTTGATAGGTTCTTCACATAGGTGAAACAAAGAAGAGAAACAAAAAGAAAAAGAACACATATAAATAAGTTTAATTTTCATTGGTGGAGATGTTTGTGCCATGGATTGATGACATGGCACACATCCATCCATCCATCTATCCACCCACCCACCCACAGCCCAAACCCTAACTCCACTCCTCTCGTCCCCTTTCCCCTCTCCCCCGATCCAGATCCAGTCCTCGCCGCAACCACCTACCTCAAGCCGATCCCGCCGCCCGCGCCCGCGCGCCACCACCCGCTCCGCTCCTCCTTGCCTTCGGAGGACGCCCGCCGCTCTTCCTCCGCCCGTCGACCCACCCAGTCCTGGAGGCCTCACTCGCCGCCTTCCGCCACAGTGCCGCTGCGCTCGTCTCGCCCTCGGCGCCGCGCCTCCACCGCCATCTCCGTTGGCTCCTCGCCAACGCCTCCGCCCCTTCCTCGTCCAGCCGCGATCCGGCAGCGCCCTACCTCCTCCGCAGGCCGCTCGGGAACGAGCACTGGAAGGACCTGGTGGTCGTTGTCCGGGACGGCGTGCTCATCCCGCGGCCCGAGATGGAGGTCGTCGTGGACATGGTCGCCACCACCGACTGCGAGCGGGCGTCCTGGTCCTATCCCTCGTTGTCCTCGGCGGCGGCATCTGGCTGAGCTCACACCACCTCGCATGCATCTGGCCGAGAGAGAGCGGGAGGCAGACAAGGGAGAGCAAAGGCAGCGCCCACACTCGCACCCGCACTCCCATCCGCCTCCCGCCATGGCGTCAGGGGTGTCCACGAGCATTGTGCACCGCGGGGAACTCCCCTTCCGCCGCCGGAGCTACTCCTCCTCTCTGTTCTGCGTCGTTCCTTGCCGTGTGATTGAATTGAATCTGATCCCCTTTTTCTGTCGTGTGTGCTTGCAGGGACGCTGTGGCTCATGGGGGTCGCGGGATCCATCGCCTACAACTGGTCCAGGCCCGACATGAAGACCAGCGTCAAGCTCATCCACACCAGGTTCATTTCCTCCGTCTAGTGGGAGCTATTGTCAATTGTGCATTTCGTCTCTGTTGATTGTGTCCAGTCCCGAGTTGGACAATATACGTGGCCATGGTCGGAGCTGACTGATACTTGTTTTCTGCTCCCATCCCTAGCTTTGTCTGCAAGTTGAAATTGGTTTAGCTCCATCAGCAATGCCTGTGGAGTTGTGGTTGTGGTTGGTACGGACTAACTAATGGAGTAGTGGGTAGCTGTGGTGTGCCCTGCACTGTTGATATTTGATGTAATTTTAGAACTACTGTAACTTACTACTAGTAGGTTGTAGTCAGACATGCAAGAGGGTGTGTAGTAGTTTGAATCGAATGTTATTGCTACATTAGGTAGCTCTATCTTATTGGGAATGGCATGACTTCTTCACCTTTTTTGCGACATGTTATTACAAACCTTGTGTGTATTTATGTAGGTTTTGAAGAACAGTAAGCATTGCAGAGTGTGCGACAAATGTGTTGATGGCTTTGATCACCACTACAGGGTAAGATACATTTTCAATGTTCTCTGCCCTGTTATTCATATCCCTGCTTCTTTCAAGAATGCAACGTTCCTATTTTCCTTGATGTCCTTGCTCTCTCACTGATGTAGATGCTTTTCGCTGCAGGATCTGCTCGGAGAGACCCATCTTCAAGGTGATAGATCCCGCCGCATTCCATCCCCGTTCTTGCTTTTTCTTTCTTTTCTTATTTGCCCGGATGGATGCCCAAGAGTATACATCAGTCATCAGATGTGGCTGTAGCTCCTCCTCTCACTGATACTAGTAGGTTGTACGCTGCACATGGGCTGTTTCCTCTGAAATGTGTACTATTGTATCTGATATAATGCCAGTGGAGTCGATTGGCAGACCAATGGCTTGAATTGTAGTTGTGCCTTTGTCTGCTCCTCAAGGGAAAATATGTTCTGTTTTACCTTTCTGGATGCTGCTGTTCCCGGTAGGATGGACAAACAACACCTTGTAGCGTTTTGGTTGCTTGTGTGTGAAAATTGAATATGTAGCATTTAGGACCCAGTGGCAGTCTAGTCTGTATCTGCAGTTTTCTGATTTTTTTTTGAATTTTTCATGTCCATTATTTTTTTTGGTAGTTTACAGTGTGCATCAGCAAAATCAAGGTAGCTTGTCTTGCATAGGACCAACCTAATTAAACTACACATGTCAGTGTAGATGCTATGGTTGTCTCTTGGGTTCCAAAACTTAAAATTCCTTTTTTAGTTAGTGCTTGAACATTTTTTGAAAGATGAATTGGAGTACTCCTGGAGAGCAGTACATGGAGTATAGTTGTAAATTCTTGCAGTATAGCTATAGCAGTCCATTAAGAGTAGTTTTGCATCAGTAGCATTAGGAGTGTGATGTGGAGGTAAGAGTGGAGTCTCTACTCTAGAAAGAGGGCTCCGACTCGCTGTTTAGCCCATTTGATTTCTATGGTTTCCAGTTTAGTGTAGGAACACAGAGCAATGTGGCTGGAGTTTGATTTTCAGTCGGCATAGTCTGCCTATGCTACTGATTTGTTGCAGGTAATTAGAATTTGTAGGTTTAGTATGAACGTTGCTTAATCCATTGGATGGCCTCTCGCTAGTTCAGTTGGTATCTAGTCTAGAATAAATTATTTTTCCCATTTTTTGTTTCCTTGCTGGACATGTCATGGTACAAGTGCTGATGATGATGTTTACTACTCCCGCCGTAAAGAAATATAAGACCGTTTAGATCACTACTTTAGTGATCTAAATTCTCTTATATTTCTTTATAAGAGAGTACATGGTATTATTGCTAGCTATATATATGCCTGCTGCTGATTGATGCTCTTGTGGTTAGGATTCTACACCTCGAAGTGATGCTTTTGCATTGCTTTCCTTCCTCATGCACTTGCAAACTATATGCTATTCCCTTTTCAATTTGACCTCGAAATTTCTGGCTCCTCCTATCCATGTGCAACAGCGATGCTTTGGATTTCATCCGTGCAGCAGAGGACAAGGGCTTCATGGCCAACCAAGGTGCATGGTGCTCGCAAGCGACGAACGAAGGCTGTTCGACATTGGCTGCACAAACCACCACTGTGAGCTCCTCCCTTTGCTATGCTACAACCATGCTCTGTTTCATGGGTTAGTTCGGATTTTGATGCTTTTTGCGCCGTGGTTCAGTCATTGCCCACTGTTGCGTTGATGATCAAGTGTTGGTGCTTCATTTGGCTATTTGATTTGCTGCTGGTAATTAGTAGTATTAGAGTGCCGCTGGTTTATTAGGATATGGCTGAAACCATTGGATGGCCTTCCTGGACATGTTATCCAGAATTAGTACTTGTCCCATTTTTTGTTTCCTTGCTGGACATGCTATGGTTCAAGTGTCGATGATGTCTAGTAGTAATTTGCTAGCTATATACCTGCTACTGATTGATGCTCTTTTGGTCTCCTGATTGATGCTCTTTTGGTCTCCTGGAATCATATTATACTATATCTAGTGTTCTTGTGTTTCTTGTGGTATTATATCACAAACATCTAGGTCTTTGAAGTTGGCTGAATCTGTTGCTTTATCATATATTTGGTCCATAAATCTACATTTCTATGAGATCTCTTTCAATATATAATTTTGGATTGTCCAGGAATAATAGCCACTCTAATGCTGGTAGCCTATGTGTTCACTCTTTTACAGGAGCTCCAGGTCTATGAAATTTGAAGTTTGAAGCCGTATAGTATAGTCCTACTCCGCAAAGAGTTGTCTCTTATGTTTGACGGTAATAGACTGTAAATATTGTAATATTGTAATAGTAGGCATATTGGGGTTGTAATACACTATGTACAGATTGTAGTAGACTTAATGTTATTTGATGAACTACATTTGTACTATTGGGTCTGAAATATTGACTATGTATGTGATTTGAAAACGTGTGGAATGGAAACCTGACTCGTGGAACCCACTTATGAAAATAATCTAAGCAGTGTTGAAATTTTTGTCAAGTGGGCCCAATGTGTGTGATGATGACAAGTGGGACCCATCTGATTGGTGGGACCAGCTTCAAAATATAATGGCCCAAACAATGTTAAAAGGCCACGGCCCAGAAATAAATAAAAGGCCGAATTGTTGGTCCAAGCCCAGGTAGCTAACAAAAATTGGCAAGAAAAAATAATAATAAATGGGCTGATTTAATGGGCTTGGCCCATATAGACACCTAATCGGACCAGGCTGATTCTTGTCAATGACCTTTTCATTTGGTTGTAGTTTTGCCACGTCAGCTTGCCACGTCGGATCCGACGTGGCCTGGGCAGACAACTAGTGTGAGGCGGAGCATCCTTCGTTCATCCCCATGGACCTACCATCGTCTCACCAAGAACCAAGAGGACTCATGACAAGAGCACGAGCGAGAGCTCTCGAGACCGAGGTGACTTCTCTCCTTAGTGATATCTCATATGATCCTCACGAGACATGGCTACTACCTAAGTCCGAAATGTTGTGCATGATTAGGTACCAAGAGGACCCTCCCGAGGATGCACATGAAGATGGTCCAGCCACCAAGTCCACGAAAGAAGAGAACCAACGAAAGAAGGAAAGGACAGCTTCCAGACACTGGACATCCGGCCATGGCCTCAGACATCCGGCCCCAGGAGATCCACCCCTCAGCCACGGGTCTGCAGCAGAAGCTACAGGGCCCGGACATCCGGCGTCCAGCCCGGACATCTGGCCCTCCGCCCCGGAATTCCGGTAGCCAGCCCGGACATCCGGACACGCCGTCCAGGGAGCACAGAAGGCTTCCTCGACAGCCCGGACATCCGGCCGTCACCCCGGACATCCGGCGCCTCCCGAAGCCCCAGACATCCGGCCCCTCCGCAAGTACATCCGGCCCCGTCCATCTAGAGAGCAGCAAGGCCAACTCCACCAGCCCGGACATCCGGCCCGACAGCCCGGACATCCGGCCCGACGCCCGAACATGCGGCCCCCTCCTGCCTGCATGCAGCACTTCCGGGCCGCGACCCATGTACCCCTTCGCCCCGTAGACTATATATACTTCACCTCCACCTAAGTTCTAGGGTTAGCACTGGTTTAGCTCATTTGAGATAGAGCATTGCTCATCCGATCGGATCTACTCCTCGTGAGGGACCGCACCTCTTCGGAGAAGATCCACCCGGATTCAAGACCTCCACCTGGATAAGACAATCAAGACCTCCTCACGGAGAAGAACGGTTACCCTTGTATCGTTCTTTGTTGACTTTGGGTCTCGTGTTACTTTGTGCCTCGATGATCTACATGTGTGATCATATTCGTGTTGGTTGAGTGTTTTCTCTTGCGTTCTCCCCGTGATTTCCCTCGTTCCCCTTTGTGCGTTCTTCGTGTTCCTCGTAGGGATCCTCTCCAAATGTTAAAGATCGGCCCCTAGGGCTCCTCCCTACATCATCTTGGTGTCATGAGCCATGTTGATCACGTTTTTGGAGCCCCTACCCCGTGTTTTCTAGCTTGAATTTGTTGTTTTTGTCCTAAATCCGAAAATCCCCACCAAAAATAGCCCCAATTTTTTTTGTGATTTGTTGGTGTGATGAAGTTTTGTTGGATTTGATCCATGGATCTGCTTTGCATCGAGTGGATCTAGCTTTTCCCCATCTCTCCCGCAATTTCTATCCACAAATTCGTCCGAATTTTGCCCCGGAGTTGCCCTTTCCTGTGGAGTTCATCCCGTTCGGCCACGAGCCAGACGCCCGGACATCCGCCCGAGCCCCCGGACATCCGGCCACTGGCCTGGACATCCGGCGCCTGGTAGCAGCAACTCCCCCCCCCAAGCCATTTTCCGCCTAGTTTCGCCAAATTTTGCCCCGGTGCCCACGCATACTTCTGCATACCACCACCCTTTTCCGCAAGCACCACCTCCGCTCACCGCTACCTCCTATGACGATTTTGACACGTTTTGATCTTTGAGATTTTGAGTTGTGGTTCCCGTATCCTATTGTGTTTCAGCTATATAGGTATGGTTCAACGTCAACATCACCATCGCTCATCTTTGCAAAGGACTCATCATCGCCAAGGACGGTAACCTCGACGACATCTTTGTCATACCTTGCAATTGCATTGATAACCACATGGCCTTACATTTGTGTAGCTTACCCATCGAGACTAGCCATTGAGTATTGCAGGCAACGTGACTTGTGCACATTAGTGATCATACTCCTTAGCATTCATACCATACCATAGTGGTGCATATCTTGGCATCATCTTTTGTGTCACAAAGTTGTCATCGCATACACAATTGTTATCTTCGTTCGTGAAGTTTTGCATGAGAAAAAAGCTCAAAAGTGAAAGAGCCAACCAAGCTTTTAAGCAAAGAGGGAAAGATAAGCAAAGAGCTTATAAGCAAGAACCATAGCATCATACTAATTAAGATTGTCATATCCGATCATCTTGGATCATATCATCGAAATACCATACATATAGCATACTTGGGATAGAGGTCGTTGCATTTTTGCTTGGTAGGTTGTACACAAGTTACGTATCCGCCTATTGTGCAATCGTGCTAGCGTCTCTCGTGTATTGTGCAACAAGAGCATTTTCGTGGATTCCACATTTTGGCTCGTTTTTGGTTTGCACAATCCCACTTATCTATTTGCGTGTGTGTTTCCGTGTACCACTACTTGCTTGGTCTACTTGTTGCATTTGCAAATTTGTGAATCTTTTCCAACATTATTGAAGCTCACTTACAATTGCATCAAATTTTGTGCCACCATCCTAACCAAGCTCCACCATAAGCTTTTACTTGTGTAGGTGTGAGAACCGACAAGAATTGGTACCAATTGTGCTATCTCATTGTCCGCATTTGAGTGATCTTGATTCATCGTCAACATCGGTCAAGGTACATCTGGTATAAGTTCTTCTCCTTCTCCAACTCACATTTTTGCTTGGAATGATGGATAGGCCAAGTACTTCTACCAACCCACTTTTCATCAAGCAAGACAACGACATGTCATCATTCGTCACCAAGAGCCACCTCTTTGGTGCACAACGAGCATTGCATCAAGAGCAACAAGCGATGACCGACCGCATCGACAACCTCGCCACCAGCTTGCGACTCTCCGAGCAACGTACAAGGGACTACTTCGACAACAAGCTCGACGCTCACAAGCAAGAGAACGATGCAAGGATGGACGAGATCCGCGCCTTGTTGGTGAACCGTCCTCCTTCCACTTCTTCATACTCAAGATGGAGCCGCTCAAGTCGACACTCTGACGACACCTTCTTCGGCTCAAGTACACCGACATCGAACACTCTTCGACGAGCCGTGCGTCAAGACCGTCATGCATCTTGCAATCCTCTACACAACAAGCATTCACAAGTGCAAGTCGACAAGCAAGTACTTCGTCCTCAACCACACCAAGTTGCTTTTGCGCAAGCTCATGAACGACAACGTCAACGGCGCCAAGAGGAAGAACAAGCGCGTCTACATCAAGAGGAACAAGACGCCGAGGCTCAACATCTTCAACAACAACAACGTGAAGCACAAGCTCTTGAGGCACAATGTGCCCTTCAAGAATCAAGTCGAGCCATCGCTAACCGCAATCGAGATTGGCGCAACCAAGAGGAAGCACTTCGAGAAGAAATCCAAGAGCGAAACTACCAACCATGAGTGCAACGTCAAGTTCCTCAAGCTCCTCCACAAGCTCGACAAGTTCCTCCTCAACCTCAAGTTCAACAAGAGCAAGTTGATCATGGACTTCCTCCATGCCAAGAGCAACATGAGGATGATTATCCTCCATGTTAAGGACGTCATCATCACCATCGACCACAACACAATGAAGAACAACGCTATGGCAAGCTAAAATTCACCATGCCCAAGTTCAATGGAAGCAATGATCCCGAAGAGTACCTATCATGGGCATTGAAGGTCGACAAAATCTTTCGTTTGCACAACTATGAGGAAGAGAAGAAGATCACTATATCATCACTTGAGTTCCAAGACTATGTGCTTATATGGTGGGAACAAGTCCTTGAACACCGAGAAGCAAGAGGTGAACCACCTGTCACCACTTGGGCTCAAATGAAGGATGTCATGCGAGCATGTTTTGTGCCCACCTACTACAACCGTGATCTCTTCAAGAAGCTCCAACTCCTCAAGCAAGGAACAAAGAGTGTTGAAGAATACTACAAGGAAATGGAGATAGCCATGATTCGAGCCAATGTCATGGAAGATGATGAGCAAACTATGGCATGTTTCTTGAATTGACTCAGTTATCCGATCAAGAAGATTGCCAACTTCCAACCCTACTCCAACCTCATTGAGCTCGTGCGTCAAGCTACCAAAGTCGAACGTCAAGTGCAAGATGACTTCAAGTACTCCAAGTACTCATCCAAGACCTACGACTTCTCCAACAACCAAGCTTCAACGACTCCTCCAACTTCTACCTCAACCAAGACATCTACAAGCAACGACGACAAGTCAAGTTACAAGAAAACTTGGACAAGCTCAAGTCGTCATCCTCTTACTACAAGAAACTTCAAGCCGCGTGCTTCATCATCTAATCCGACCGATGAGACTGTAAAGATAAGCTCCTTCAAGTGTTTCACTTGCGGCAGCCGAGGCCACAAGTCTTTCGAATGCACCAACAAGTGCACCATGATCCTCAATGATGATGGAACCTATGACTCCATGAGTGAAGAGGAGATGGAAGCCCTTGAGCAAGTGGCCATGCACCAACGCGTGAATCAGGATGAAGATGATCAAGTCTTTTGTGATGAGGATTCGAGCCCTGCTCTCGTTGTCTCCAAAGTTTTGACTCTTCAACATCAACAAGAAGAAGACCAACGAGGCCACATCACTACAAAAAAAATACACTTCCGTGATGATACATGTTTGTCACAGTAGGTCGCATTTTTTTGTCATGCATGTACATCCATGACGATTTTATGACAGAATCAAGATAGTCATACATGTGCTGTCGTAGAAGTGTTCCATGACATTACCAAAATTATCATCACGGAAGTGCCCACTTCCATGACGATAAATCGCGCGTCACAGAAGTGCTTTCGTCAAGGGTGACCAACACGTGGCATCCATCATAACGGAACGCCGTTAAGCTATCGGGTCAGGTTTTGGATCCGATAACCCGTTAACAGCCCCGACCAATGGGGATTTTCCACGTGTAAAATCATCATTGGCTGGAGGAAACACGTGTCGGCTCATCATTGCGACAGATGTCATCCACTCACTGGACAGAAGGCGCCTATGATACGTCGACACGTGGCACGGCCCAACAGTGGCCCATTCCTGTGAAAAGGCCGACCCGTTTGACTTGGTCAAAAGCTGGCGGGCCGGCCCATGGAAAGCCTGTTAACGGCCTGTTAGCATATAGCCCATTTACAGCTTGCTAACCCAAGGCCCGTTACGCCCTATGCGAATTAGGCCCAGTAGCGTCATCTAGGCCATCCAATATGATTCCAGCCTGTTTTCACTTCTAGCCCATGTATGGCCCATGACGTCTTTCGGCCCATATGAGGCCCTCTGTACCTCTTGGCCCATTAGCGCCCCGTGCTAAAACTGGCCCGTAATGAACAGTGTATTACTTTACACCCATTAACGACCCGAGGTGAAGCTGACCCGTAATGAACAGTGTAACACTTTATACCCATTAACAGGCCGTTATTCCGTTGGGCCGTTTCCAGCCCAAGTTAACTTTCGGCCTTCTGAGGGCCCATTTATTCTTGGGCTCATTTGCAGCATTCGGTTACTTACGACCCGTTACTGTCATTTTCTGCTTGTGGGCCAAATTCAGCCCGTCGTTATAGTCAGCCCGTTTGTGGTCCGTTAGTCTGTTGGGCCATTTTCATAGCATCACCAAATACGGCCTATTAACGGCCTGTTATGGTCAGCCCATAAAATGTACGATTTCCATTATAGGCCCGTCTACGGCCCATTAAAGGCCCGTACAAGACCCATAAATGAGTCGGCGGCCCATGGATCCTACGTGACGTAGAAGGCCCATGGATCCTACGAGACGTAGAAGGCCCATGGATCCTACGAGACATAGAAGGCCCATGGATCCTACGGCCCGTGAAGGCCCATGGTCGGGCGAGTTGGCCCCCGTTTGAACGATATAGCATATTCAAAGAATTATCCTACTCAATACTATCACCTCTAAAAAGCATACACTACACAACAAATAGATCAAGGCATAGAAAGGTAGAATAATCCTACACTATACAATAAAGAAATTACAGCCGATTATACCCACTGGGCATTATGGTTCGGCACAGGTGATAATAAAGCATACACAAACAGCAAATTACATACACTGGGCAAATACAGCTCATACATCATGGACGCGCATAAACTTAACTCCATTTGAACTATAATCTCTTCAGAAAATAGGATTGGCCGGATACAGATAGCACAAATTTAAGTCTGCAAAATCTCCAATTCCTTCATGGTTACCTTGGTGTCTTGTTTCATTTTTTTGACTCCTGCGTCTAATACCTGCATGTCCAGTCTCAACTTGTTGATTATACGTTGACAATCATGTACACATTGTCTTGCCACCTCTAGTTGATGCTCGAGAACATCAGCACATTCCAATTCCAATCCATAATCATTCGGTAATGGCCATGCCGCACTGCTCGCAGATTTTTGTGTTGATGTCACTTCATCCTGAAATGTTTCTGTAAGTACACATGACTAGGGCAAAAATATAGTTACAACAGTGAAGCGAACAAGACACTATTTTGTACTACATGGCAAAACAGGACTAACAATAATGTTACACGTCACTTCCACACACAAAATGTTACATGTCATGAAGCATAAGCAGGTGATATTTTAAAAATTATAAAAAAGATAGTCTGTGCAGCCTGCATACAGAAATCCCTCTTAGCTCACCAGAGGAGCATGATGTTGGGGCCCAACCGAAAACACAGACAAGTTACAAATTTAGACAGCACGTTCGTATAAGTAAGCAAGCAGTTGGCCATTCTGTACCTCAATTAAAGTCTTAGGGAGCATAATGAACAGTAGAGGGTTTCATACAAACATACTACAGCAGGCAAAACTATGCAATCGTTAGCGTAGTATAAACTAGATTGTGAGCCTCATGCAATAATTAGTTGGTTAATAGACTTCAAAGCTTCAGGCACACTTCGGCAGAGTAATTAAATGGTAAGGCCTTTAATTATGTCAACTAATAGTGATACAAGTACCGAACATCAGGCATGATTATTTGGGCATCTCATTAAGTGTGGACAAATAAAGCAATTGAAAAGAGAAAATTAACTATGCCTGAAACAAACAAGGAATTGAACTATTGAGTTGCATACAGTGACTTACCTTAGAAGGTTGAAGAGGCTCAGCGCAGCTCCTACTTCTCTTACAAGGATCCTTCCTAACATCTTGTACTTGGAAATCCTCAATCTTATCTTCATTGCACCCCCTCTGCAAGGTGACACAAACTAGTTACTCGTCTCCTTGGAAGATAAATATGCATACTTTCCAGTATGTGAACACAAAAGGATGAGATTATAACAAAACAACACCACATAATGAAACATGCCGCATCTCTTGCACTTGCACACAATGAAATGAGCATTTACTATGTCTGCACTATGTAAAAACTAGGCATACCTTCGAACTGGATCTCCAGGTACTCTTGGAGAGCCTACTGAAGTGTACAGCCAAACCTTTATGTCACCTATGAGTTAGACAAGGCCCCACTACAACAGCCCTTAGTGTTTAAATCGTTGACAAGCTTTGTTAGAGTGTTAGGTCAAGAACAACAAGTAATCAAAGCAAACAGTCCTAGTATGGCTGGCTGATGCAAACAAGCAATTGAACAGATGTGTGAGCAAATCTTACATATCAAGAAAAGAAGCAAAGAAGGAGGCTTAAAGACCATCACTTGACTGACCAGATTTAAGGGGCATTTAAAAATCATGTGCAACGTATGAACTAACATAAACATTGCATATTCCAGATTCTACAATGGAATGCACATGTATTAGGTTATGGCATGTATGATGATGCCTAAATGTACAGATAGCAGGCAGGAGTGATTCATCATTGCATGCACAATTGAATTGCAGGTTAAGGGCTAGTTCGATTCCGCCTTTTCAGGGCATATTGTCAAAATAAGCCATAAAAGATGTAAAGAAGTCATTTTTGAGTTATGGGCTTGGGCTTAACTAATTTCGCTTTGGAGGGGGGTGTTTCGGGTAGAACCTCACTAAAAATTGAAGGGAAAAGGAATAGTGAAATGACTCTGTTGTCTGCCTATATTACACTCAAAATGCAACTACTGACGCTCGTGTCACACCTGACCCTCAAGTAAAAACAAACACGTAAGCATTCATTGCCCTGCCCGCTTGCATCTCCTCCTCCCTTTCCCTCTACCTCGATCCACTGCCTGCAGCACTAGGGTTCCTCCAGTGAGCCGTCGCCACTGGTCCCATCTGGCCTGGTCCTCGATGATGCTATGTCCAGCTAGGCTACATGGCCGGCGGGTAGCGGCAAATCTCCCTGGCCGCTCCTCCCTCTGGCACCGCCCCTCATTCTCATGGTCTCCAGCAGCTGCTCCACTATGGTTCGTCCAACGCACTACTCCGGCGGGTGCTGCACAACTACGGCTGATGCCACACTACGGCATAAGGCAGCTTATTTCCCCTTCCCTCCTCCCAGGCCATGGCCTTGAGGTGTTGTTGAAGGATGAGCTCATCTAACAAGGTGAGGATCTCCTTTGTTTCTTGCCAAATTTTCATTCTGATCCACTATATGATGAATTGCTATGAGCTGCTTCTGCTGCTGCTATATGATGCATTGCTATGAGCTGCTCCTACTGCTGCTATATGATGAATTGCTATGAGCTGCTGCTGCTGTATGATGAGTTGCTATGAGCTACTGCTGCTGCTACTACTATATGATGAATTGCTATGAGCTGCTGCTGCTGCTATATGATGAGTTGCTACAAGCTCCTCCTGCTGCTGCTATATGATGAATTGCT
This sequence comes from Triticum dicoccoides, assembly GCF_002162155.2. Taxonomy (NCBI): domain Eukaryota; kingdom Viridiplantae; phylum Streptophyta; class Magnoliopsida; order Poales; family Poaceae; genus Triticum; species Triticum dicoccoides. Next base: position 362,732,801 of record NC_041385.1, read on the forward strand.
ATGAGCTGCTCCTGCTGCTGCTATATGATGAATTGCTATGAGCTGCTCCTGCTGCTGCTATATGATGAATTGCTATGAGCTGTTGCTGGTATGATGAATTGCAGACTGCTGGTGCTGTATGATGAGTTGCTATGAGCTGCTGCTGCTATATGATGCTTTCAGGTGGTGCTGCTATATGATAATAACCAACCACTTGGACCATCGAATTTCAATAAATAATTGTTCTTCATTTAAATGTGGGTCATGCGTTCTTCGTTTAAATTAGGCAATGGGATCTCTATGGAAAACATTGACCAAAGTAGATTGTGCCACGTAGATGGTATCTTTGTATTTGCATTTTGAGCAAATAGTGATGGTCTGTTTTCCTATCATATTAATTACTGCACTGGGTTCAATTTGTGATATTTGCAAGTCAAATTAATTTCCATATGGGCAGCAAAATGAAAAATATAAAATGCATTCTAGACTTTCCACTGATCATACCAAAGATAAGTTGAAAACGCAATGAAAAGAACTGGTTGGCTTATTACATGGAGCTTATATTCACAGGTGCTTATTTTCTTAGGATAACTCATAATTACTGTCCCTAAGAAACTTGGCTAATAGAACTCGCATACAAATAATATGTCACGATGATTGCAATGGAGGAGTGACGTACCATAGCACACTGTATAGGCTCACCGCTGCCTCTCCTTTTTTTGCGATGTTCCATGAAATTGCCACATACATCTTGTACTTTTTCATTGTGTAACCCTATCTGCAAGTTGACACGGCTAATGTCAGACATCTCTACATGATACTACATTGCATATCCCTTGCGCATATTTAAACCACCAATTAACGATTGTGTGCGTACCATAAACTAGCCATGACTCTGTATGCTGGACTAGCAGGCACTCTAAGGGAGCCTAATGTAGTGCACTAGAATTCCTACATGCCACCTATGATTTTGTGTAATGTACTGCCCCTGTTCCTAAATATATGTCTTTGTAGAGATTCCAGTATGGACCACATACAAATGTATATAGATGCATTTTCGAGTGTAGATCCACTCATTTTGCTCCGTATGTAGCCTATAGTGGAATCTCTAGAAAGACTTATATTTAGGAACGGAGGTAAGAGGTAGTATCATGTATGACATCTACATATCTCATTTAGCAGCCAGTAGTAGAAATCATTGTCTGCACAAAGGGATTACTGGTCAAAAATCCTAGCAAAGCACGCTGGCAGGCACAGAACAATACAAGAGAGAGAGAGACGCGCTTACAAGATCATAGCAATGCCTCAGTCCAGGATCTTGGTTGGCCAAGCTGTTAGATCGAGAAGAAACATCGTCCTTGTAGTTTTTGCTAGCTGCATAACAGGTAACAGCGACCGGTTAGTATATTTGAAGTACATCGGGCAGGTGATGCTGGACGGGTTTAAAGATGACAAGTACCTAGGCTGTGGCGGGTGCTTGGAATCTCTCCAGACGGTGGGAATCAGGTTAGAAATGTTGAGGGTGATGACGCTGCGCTGGCTGTCGGGGTCCGGTAAGGAGATCTAGAACCATCGAGTAGGGTGTTTGTGGAGCGGCTCCGGTAGGGTGGACTACAGTGTGGGCGAAGCGGATCTGTTGCCGTGGACGAGGGCGTAGGTGAAGCTGCTCCGGTAGTTGGGTTAAGTATGATGTCGACGTCGCGGATATGCGGCCGTTGATGGGGCGTCAGAAGCTGCTCCGGTGGTTGGGTTAAGGATGGCGTCGACGATGCGGATCTACGGCCGTGGACGGGGCGTCAGAAGCTGCTCCGATGGTTGGGTTAAGGGTGGTGTCGACGATGCGGATCTGAGGCCGTGGATGGGGCGTCAGAAGCTGCTCCGGTAGGTTAGATGAGGGTGCGAGGAAGCAGATCTAAGGGCGTGGACTTGTGAGTTGGCAAAGCGGCCCCGGTAGGGTTGAGAATGGTATAGGCGAAGCTACTCCGGTAGGGTTGATGATGGTGTCGGCGAAGCGGCTCCGGTAGGGTTGAGGAAGGTGTCGGCGAAGCGGCTCCGGTAGGGTTGAGGAAGGTTTCGGCGAAGAGGATCAGAGGCCGTCGACGGGGGCGTCGGTGGGGCGGCTCCAGGGGGTGTGGACGAAGCGTCTCCGGTGGGGAGTACGAATGAGCCGCTGGAGATGCGCGGCGGTTGACGAGAGTACCGGCGAAGCAGATCCAGCGCCGTGGACAAGGCCGGCACTGAATGGGTTGTGGTACAGTGGTGGATGAGCAGTCTACTTGTTTCTAGGGGAGGTGGGAGGGGTAGATGCGGCCGCAGAAGCAGATCCGGCAAGGTGGACGCCGCTGGCAGTGAATGGGCTATGGTATGCCGGTGGATGAGCAGTCTAGGGTTTCGAGAGGGGAGGGGAGAAAGGGCGATGAAGTATGGACGGTGTGATGTAAGATGCTCTGGTGCTGTGGAGTTAGTCATTTTTGCGGGAGGGGGAGAGGAAATGGGGGTGCCGTGTAGTGGGGGGAACCGGAAGTAACCAAAGCAGCCCCGACCTATCATGTAGATGAGGGCGGTATTGTAACTGTTGGTCTCCATGCACCAAGGACAAAAGGGGGATTTCGCATGCTAAAGACTAAGGTGGCGGAAATTTTAGAAGGAGGCGGGAGATTTTGCCGCCCGCGGGATCGTTCGTATCCAGTTTCAACTAATTTTGGACCGTGCTAGCGGGAAGGTCATGCTAGACTGTGTACACGGGGCACGCGTAAACAGTTAATAAATGGTGTGAAGTCCACCCTAGAAAAAATACAATAACTCGGGATGATTCGCCGATAACTTGGAAGTTCACACGGGCGCGACCAATTGTACGGGTGTAGTGGCGCGTTCACAAAAAAGGGATCAAACGCTCAACCTATGTATTTCTCGTGTAAATAGATAATTTAGTGCCATTGGTTATTTACTTTAAACATAATGCATTGACGTGTTAGTGTAGAGGCGCACAAAAAGAAATGGATATTGTAGTTAGCTACTTAAAAGTGTTACTGATACGTCTCCAACGTATCTATAACTTTTGATTGTTCCATGCTATTATATTACCCCTTTTGGATGTTTATGGGCTTTATTTTACACATTTATATCATTTTTGGAACTAACCTACTAACCGGAGGCCCAACCCATATTGCTGTTTTTTGCCTATTTCAGTATTTTGAAGAAAAGGAATATCAAACGGAGTCCAAACGGAATGAAACCTTCGGGAGCGTGATTTTTGGAACGATCGTGATCCGGAGAGCTTGGAGTGCAAGTCAAGAAGCACCCGAGGCCCCCACGAGATAGGAGGCCGCGCCCCCCTGTAGGGCGCCCCCCTGTCTCATGGGCTCCTCGGGCGGGCACCGACGTACTTCTTCCTCCTATATATACCTACGTACCCCGAAAACATCCAGGGCACCACGAAACACAATTTCCACCGCCGTAACCTTCTGTATCTACGAGATCTCATCTTGGAGCCTTCGTCGGCACTCTGCCAGAGGGGGAATCAACCACGGAGGGCCTCTACATCAACATCCTTGCCCCTCCGATGAGTTGTGAGTAGTTTACCACAGACCTACGGGTCCATAGTTATTAGCTAGATGGCTTCTTCTCTCCTTTTGGATCTCAATACAATGTTCTCCTCCTCTCTTGTGGAGATCTATTCGATGTAAACTCTTTTTGTGGTGTGTTTGTCGAGATCCGATTAATTGTGGGTTTATGATCAAGTTTATCTATGAATAATATTTGAATCTTCTCTGAATTACTTTATGTATGATTGAGTTATCTTTGCAAGTCTCTTTGAATTATAAGTTTGGTTTGGCCTACTAGATTGATCTTTCTTGCCATGGGAGAAGTGCTTAGCTTTGGGTTCAATGTTGCGGTGTCCTTACCCAGTGACAGAAAGGGTTGCAAGGCACGTATTGTATTGTTGCCATCGAGGATAACAAGATGGGGTTTATATCATATTGCATGAGTTTATCCCTCTACATCATGTCATCTTGCTTAATGTGTTACTCTGTTCTGATGAACTTCATACTCTAGATGCAGGCAGGAGTCGGTCGATGTGTGGAGTAATAGTAGTAGATGCAGGCAGGAGTCGGTCTACTTGTTATGGACGTGATGCCTATATACATGATCATGCCTAGATAATCTCATAACTATGCGCTTTTCTATCAATTGCTCGACAGTAATTTGTTCACCCACCGTAATACTTATGCTATCTTGAGAGAAGCCACTAGTGAAACCTATGGCCCCCAGGTATATCTCTTATCATATTTGCTTTCAATCTACTTTTATTTGCATCTTTACTTTTTGCATCTTTATTATAAAATACCAATAATTTATTTATCTTATCATACTTTCTTAGATCTCACTTTCGCAAGTGGCCGTGAAGGGATTGACAACCCCTTTATTGTGTTGGTTGCGATTTCTCAATTTGTTTGTGTAGGTGCGTGGGACTTTTGAGGAGCCTCCTACTGGATTGATACCTTGGTTCTCAAAACTGAGGGAAATACTTACGCTGCACTTGCTGCATCACCCTCTCCTCTTCGAGGAAAACCAACGCAAGCTCAAGACGTAGCAAGAAGGATTTTTGGCGCCGTTGTCGGGGAGGTTTTCGCTCAAGTCAAGACATACCAAGTACCCATCACAAACCCATCTCCCTCGCATTTACATTATTTTCCATTTGCCTCTTGTTTTCCTCTCCCCCACTTCACCCTTGCCGTTTTATTCGCCCTCTCTTTCCCAATATCCTCCTGTCTCTTTCGCTTGCTGTTTTTCTGTTTGCTTGTGTGTTGGATTACTTGTTGCCATGGCACAAGATAATACCAAATTGTGTGATTTCTCGAATACCAATAATAATGATTTCCTTAGTACTCCGATTGCTCCTCTTAATGATGTTGAGTCTTGTGAAATCAATACTACTTTGCCGAATCTTGTTATGAAAGATCAATTTGCCGGCCTTCCTAGTGAAGATGCCGCTACTCATCTAAACAATTTTGTTGATTTGTGTGACATCCAAAAGAAGAAAGATACAGATAACAATATTGTCAAATTAAAGTTGTTTTCGTTTTCACTTAGAGATCGTGCTAAAGTTTGGTTTTCATCTTTGCCCAAAAATAGTATTGATTCTTGGAACGAGTGCAAAGATGCTTTTATCTCTAAGTATTTTCCTCCTGCAAAGATCATCACTCTTAGGAACGATATTATGAATTTTAAACAACTTGATCATGAGCATGTTGCCCAATCTTGGGAAAGAATGAAATTGATGCTTCGCAATTGCCCTACTCATGGTTTGAATTTATGGACGATCATACAAAATTTTTATGCTGGTTTGAACTTTGCTTCTAGAAATCTCTTAGATTCGGCCGCGGGAGGCACGTTTATGAAAATTATGTTATGAGATGCTACAAAATTACTTGATAATATTATGGCTAATTATTCTCAATGGCACACCGAAAGATCTTCTAGTAAAAAAGTACATGTTATTGAAGAAATCAATGTTTTGAGTGGAAAGATGGATGAACTTATGAAGATGTTTGCTACTAAAAATACTCCTCTTGATCCCAATGATATTCCTTTGTCTTCTTTGATTGAGAATAATAATGAATCTATGGATGTGAATTTTGTTGGTAGGAATAGTTTTGGAAACAATGCTTATAGAGGAAACTTTAATGGTAGACCGTTCCCTAGTAATTCCTCTAATAATTATGGAAATTCCTACAATAATTCTTATGGTAATTTTAATAAGATGCCCTCTGATTTTGAGAATAGTGTGAAATAATTTATGATTTCTCAAAATAATTTTAATGCTTTGCTTGAAGAAAAATTGCTCAAAGTTGATGATTTGGCTAGGAACGTTGATAGACTTTCGCTTGATGTTGATTCTCTTAAACTTAGATCTTCTCCTCCTAATCTTGATATCAATGAGTCTCTCAAAGTAATGAGAATTTCCATTTATGAGTTTAAGGAAAGAACCGCTAGATTGCATGCTAAAAGAGATAGCTTTATAAAAGCGTGTTCTTCTAGTTTCCGTGAAAATAATGATGAGGATCTTAAAGTTATTGATGCGTCTCCTATTAGATCTATGTTTCGAAATATAAATTTTTATGATTATGGGACTGATGATGAATCAACTTTGCCTAGAAGGCGTCCCAAGAATTCGGAATCTTTAGATCTTGATGCTAAATTTGGTAAAAGTGAGATTGGAGAATCCTCAACTTCTAATAATATTGAACCTTCTATCTCGAATTTCAAGGAATTTGATTATGATAATTGCTCTTTAAAAAGTTGTATTTCCTTGTTGCAATCCGTTGTTAATTCTCCTCATGCTTATAGTCAAAATAAAGCTTTTACCAAACATATCGTTGATGCCTTGATGCAATCTTATGATGAAAAACTTAATTTGGAAGTTTCTATAGCTTGAAAACTTAATGATAAGTGGGAACCTACTATAAAGATTAGAATTAAAGATTATGAGTGTTTTGCTTTGTGTGATTTGGGTGCTAGCGTTTCCACGATTCCGAAAACTTTATGTGATATTCTAGGTTTCCATGATCTTGATGATTGCTCTATAAATTTGCACCTTGCGAAATCCACCATTAAAAAACCAATGGGAAGGATCAACGATGTTCTTATTGTTGCAAATAGAAATTTCGTGCCCGTAGATTTTATCGTTCTTGATATAGATTGCAATCTTTCTTGCCCTACTATTCTTGGTAGACCTTTCCTTAGAACGATTGGTGCGATTATTGATATGAAGGAAGGGAATATTAGATTCCAATTTCCCTTAAATAAAGGCATGGAGCACTTTCCAAGAAAGAAAGTCAAATTACCTTATGAATCTATCATGCGTGCTACTTATGAATTTAGTGCCAAAGATGGCACTCGTTAGATCTATCTTTGCTTTTTATGCCTAGCTAGGGGCGTTAAACGATAGCGCTAGTTTGGAGGCAACCCAATTTTCTTTATGTTTTTTGTTTTTGCTCCTGTTTAGTAATAAATCTTGCATCTACCTTCTATTTAGATGTGTTTTTATCTTTTAATTAGTGTTTGTCCCAAGTAGAACCTATAGGATAACCTACGATGATAGTTGATTTGATTCTGCTGAAAAACAGAAACTTTGCACGCACGAATATAATTTTGTTAAATCACAGGAACGTGATTTTGCGTTGTTTCTTTTTGATGCTGTTCAATAAACAAATTGTCCAGGACTTCCTATTTTGGTAGGATTTTTAGAGTTCCAGAAGTTTGTGTTAGTTACAGATTACTACAGACTGTTCTGTTTTTGACAGATTCTGTTTTTCGTGTATTGTTTGCTTATTTCAATGCATCTATGGCTAGTAAATTAATTTATAAACTATAAGGAAGTTGTAATACAGTAGGTTTAACACCAAAATAAATAAAGAATGAGTTCATTGCAGTACCTTATGTGGTGGTTTTGTTTTCTTTCACTAACAGAGCTTATAAGATTTCCTGTTGAGTTTTGTGTTGTGAAGTTTTCAAGTTTTGGGTAAAGCTTCTATGGGCTATGGAATAAAGGGTGGCAAGAGCCTAAGCTTGGGGATGACCAAGGCACCCCAAGATATTCAAGAATAGCCAAAAGCCTAAGCTTGGGGATGCCCCGGGAAGGCATCCCCTCTTTCGTCTTCGTTCATTGGTAACTTTACTTGGAGCTATATTTTTATTCACCACATGATATGTGTTTTGCTTCGAGCGTCGTGTATTATATTAGTCTTTGTTTTTTAGTTTACCAAAATCATCCTTGCTGTACACACCTTTTGGGAGAAGCCTATTTGATTAGAATTTGCTAGAATACTCTATGTGCTTCACTTATATCTTTTGAGCTTGATAGTTTTTGCTCTAGTGCTTCACTTATATCTTTTAGAGCACGGTGGTGTCTTAATTTTGAAGAAATTTCTAGTCTCTCATGCTTCACTTATATTACTTTGAGAGTCTTTTAGTACAGCATGGTATTTGCTATGGTCATAAAGTTGGTCCTAGAATGATGAGCATCCAAGTTGGGTATAATAAAAACTATCATAGGAAGTGAATTGGATGCTATGATCAATTTGATGCTTGATAATTGTTTTGAGATATGAAGGTAGTGATATTAAAGTCATGCTAGTTGGGTGATTATGAATTTAAAGAATGCTTGTGTTGAAGTTAGCAAGTCCCGTAGCATGCAATATGGTTAAAGTTGTGTAACAAATTTGAAACATGAAGTGTACCTCGCTTGTGCATCCCTATGAGTGGCGGTCGGGGACGAGCGATGGTCTTTCCTACCAATCTATCCCCCTAGGAGCATGCGCGTAGTACTTGGTTTTTGATGACTTCTAAATTTTTTCAATAAGTATATGAGTTCTTTTGACTAATGTTGAGTCCATGGATTATCCGCACTTTTACCTTTCCGCCTTTGCTAGCCTCTTCGGTACCGTGCATTCCGTTTCTCACCTTGAGAGTTGGCGCAAACTTCACCGATGCATCCAAACCCCATGATATGATACGCTCTATCACACATAAACCTCTTTATATCTTCCTTAAAACAGCCACCATACCTACCTATTATGGCATTTCCATAGCCATTCCGAGATATATTGCCATGCAACTTTCCACCGTTCCGTTCATCATCATCATGACATACTTTACTTTTGTCATATTGCCATTGCATGATCATGTAGTTGACATCGTATTTGTGGCAAAGCCAACATGCATTATTTTTCATACATGTCACTCTTGATTCATTGCACCATCCCGGTACACCACCGGAGGCATTCATATAGAGTCATATTTTGTTCTAGTTTCGAGTTGTAATTCTTATGTTGTAATCAATAGAAGTGTGATGATCATCATTATTAGAACATTGCCCAAAGAAAAAGAAGAAAGGCCAAAAAAAGGAAGGCCCAAAAAAGAAAAAAAAGAAAAACAAAAGAAAAAATAGGAAAAGAAAATAAAATAAAATAAAATAAAAAAATAATAAAAAAGGGCAATGTTACTATCTCTTTTTCCACACTTGTGCTTCAAAGTAGCACCTTGTTCCTCATGTAGTGAGTCTCATATATTGTGCTTCAAAGTAGCACCATGTTTTTCATATAGTGAGTCTCATAAGTTGTCTTTTTCATACTAGTGGGAATTTTTCATTATAGAACTTGGCTTGTATATTCCTACGATGGGCTTCCTCAAATGCCCTAGGTCTTCGTGAGCAAGCAAGTTGGATGCACACCCACTAGTTTTCTTTTGTTGAGCATTCATTTATAGCTCTAGTGCATCCGTTGCATGGCAATCCCTACTCCTCATGTTGACATCAATTGATGGGCATCTCCATAGCCCGTTGATTATCCTCGTCAATGTGAGACTTTCTCTTTTTTGTCTTCTCTACACAATCCCCATCATCATGTTCTATTCCAACCATAGTGCTATATCCATGGCTCACGCTCTTGTATTGCGTGAAGGTTGAAAAAGTTTGAGATTATTTAAGTATGAAACAATTGCTTGGCTTGTCATCGAGGGTATAGCATCTTTGTGTGACAAAAATGAAGCATAGCCTAACTATACAATTTTGTAGGGATGAACTTTCTTTTGCCATGCTATTTTGAGAAGACATGATTACTTTGATTAGTATGCTTGAAGTGTTACTATTTCTTTTATCAATATGAACTTTTATTTTGTATTCATTTGGATCTGAACATTCATGCCACAATAAAGAAAATTACATTATGAATTATGCTAGGTAGCATTCCACATCAAAAATTCTCTTTTTATCATTTACCTACTCGAGGACGAGCAGGAATTAAGCTTGGGGATGCTTGATACGTCTCCAACGTATCTATAATTTTTGATTGTTCCATGCTATTATATTACCCCTTTTGGATGTTTATGGGCTTTATTTTACACATTTATATCATTTTTGGGACTAACCTACTAACCGGAGGCCCAACCCATATTGCTGTTTTTTGCCTATTTCAGTATTTCGAAGAAAAGGAATATCAAACGAAGTCCAAACAGAATGAAACCTTCGGGAGCGTGATTTTTGGAACGAACGTGATCCAGAGAGCTTGGAGTGCAAGTCAAGAAGCACCCGAGGCCCCCACGAGATAGGAGGCCGCCCCCCGTAGGGCGCGCCCCCTGTCTCGTGGGCCCCTCGGGCGGCCACCGACGTACTTGTTCCTCCTATATATACCTACGTACCCCCAAAACACCCAGGGGCACCACGAAACACAATTTCCACCGCCGTAACCTTCTGTATCCGCGAGCTCTCATCTTGGAGCCTTCGCCGACACTCTGCCGGAGGGGGAATCAACCATGGAGGGCCTCTACATCAACATCCTTGCCCCTCCGATGAGTTGTGAGTAGTTTACCACAGACCAACGAGTCCATAGTTATTAGCTAGATGGCTTCTTCTCTCTTTTCGGATCTCAATACGATGTTCTCCCCCTCTCTTGTGGAGATCTATTCGATGTAAACTCTTTTTGCGGTGTGTTTGTCGAGATCCGATGAATTGTGGCTTTATGATCAAGTTTATCTATGAATAATATTTGAATCTTCTCTGAATTGTTTTATGTATGATTGAGTTATCTTTGCAAGTCTCTTGGAATTATCAGTTTGGTTTGGCCTACTAGATTGATCTTTCTTGCCATGGGAGAAGTGCTTAGCTTTGGGTTCAATCTTGCGGTGTCCTTACCCAGTGATAGAAAGGGTTGCAAGGCACGTATTGTATTGTTGCCATCGAGGATAACAAGATGGGGTTTATATCATATTGCATGAGTTTATCCCTCTACATCATGTCATCTTGCTTAATGCGTTACTCTGTTCTTATGAACTTAATACTCTAGATGCAGGCAGGTGTCGTTTGATGTGTGGAGTAATAGTAGTAGATGCAGGCAGGAGTCGGTCTACTTGTTATGGATGTGATGCCTATATACATGATCATGCATAGATAATCTCATAACCATGCGCTTTTCTATCAATTGCTCGACAGTAATTCGTTCACCCACCGTAATACTTATGCTATCTTGAGAGAAGCCACTAGTGAAACCTATGGCCCCCGGGTCTATCTCTTATCATATTTGCTTTCAATCTACTTTTATTTGCATCTTGACTTTTTGCATCTTTATTATAAAATACCAAAAATATATTTATCTTATCAAACTATCTTTATTAGATCTCACTTTCGCAAGTGGCTGTGAAGGGATTGACAACCCCTTTATTGCGTTGGTTGCGAGTTCTCAGTTTGTTTGTGTAGGTGCGTGGGACTTTTGAGGAGCCTCCTACTGGATTGATACCTTGGTTCTCAAAACCAAGGGAAATACTTACGCTACACTTGCTGCATCACCCTCTCCTCTTTGAGGAAAACCAACGCAAGCTCAAGACGTAGCAGTTACCTCATATGATTACATAGCCTCCATTTCATAAATTGTGTACCCATTGAATTCATATATGAACATTACATATATTACTTCAAAATTGAAACTTAAATCATCCAAGACTAATGAATTTGAATGCAAGAGTAACAATGGTGCATGTACATGATAGCTACATTGGTTGTTTGACGAAACATCACTGTAACTTTGGCATGCACAACTGAAAAGGTTTATTTAAATAGAAAAAAAATGTGCTATGTGAGTGTCCAATCTTTATAGCGTTGAATCGAGATTGTACCTTTGGCCACGATACGAAGTAGATATTGACTTATGTTCAACCGATGCACGTCCACGATCGCTAGACAATGATACGTGAATGAATTGTGCAATCTTTCTGACACGCATACATATCTCATTTCCTTGTGGGCATCGGAATCACACACGCGCACTTCATGTATTTATCTCCCTCCGATAGGGTTAAATTCGTCTTTCTACCCCATCCTACAAGTCTCTCACACAGAAACACACACGCTCTCTATGTCTAACACGCCCACCCCTTTAATTCCGCCCACCCACAGCCACTAATGTCTCAAAGTATAATAATGTCTCTCACACATATGCTATCTACCTATCCCTTAATATAGCTAGATATGTGTCACACAAACTCCTTCTCCCTACTAGCAAGATGCCCATGCGTTGCACGGAACATCAAGATGCATTTGTATGAGAAGTTTATCTTGTGGGAGAAAAGGATGAACGAGGGAATGCCTTATTTGCAAATGCGGAGAGGGGTGTGGGTATCTTTTTTCAAAATTGCCATATTTTCCTTCCTGTCCGTCGGATATAAATCGGATGGCCTATATTGCAGGATGGTAGGAACACCATCATCACCAACTCTGTTTTTTTATAAGAGTAGAGATATGTAAGTGTCACTGCCCCCCCCCCCCACACACACGCACACACACCCACACTTCCCAACACCGAAGGAGTAGGGTGACACCTCGATCTTGATACTAATCTATCGACTGGCTTCTCTCTCAAACATACACACACACACTACCCCGCACCGAAGGAGTAGGGTGACACCTCGATCTTGATACTAATCTATC
>NC_041385.1:362745710-362759290 GCF_002162155.2 Triticum dicoccoides
CACACACTCGCTAGTTGTGCCTCTGTGCCTACCGTGCACACTCTCGATACGTCTTTCTCTCCCTCCCCCCCAACAATGACAGCAGAAGGGTGACAACTCGATCTGATCATAATCTGTCAATTGGTTTCTCTCTCAAACATTGTGTCTCGGTGCCTCGCTCGGTAGCCCCCTCGATATGTAGACTTCTCGCGCGCGCACAGCTGTAGTGACGATGACGCTGAACCCAGTGTGCCTTGTTTTTACCGGCCTCATGTGATAGTTTTCACCCTGTTTCCTGTTAATTAACAAGGCAACCTTTTCTTTGTTACTACTAGTGAATCTGAAATCATTCGGGGCAGACATAAAATATATCACTTCAACCCAATTATCGCAGCAACTATTTTAAAAGAAATTAGCTAGCTTCCCGTGCGTTGCACGGAATATCAAGATGCATTTGTATGAGTAGTTTATCTTGTGAGAGAAAAGGCTGAACGAGGGAAGGCCTTATTTGCGAACGTGGAGAGAAGTGTGGGTATATTTTTTCAAAATTGCCATATTTATTTCCTATCCGTTAGATATAAATCCGACGGCCTATATTGCAGGATGGCACGCACACCATCATCACCAACTCTGTTTTCTACTCCCTCCGTCCGAAAATACTTGTCATCGAAATGGATAAAAAGAGATGTATCTAAAACTAAAATACGTCTAGATACATTTCCTTTTATCCATTTTGATGACAAGTATTTCTGGACAAAGGGAGTATTTGTCTTTTTAGAGATTTCAACAAGTGACTATGATCGAACCTTACCAACATACTCAAAAAAGTAGTCCATAATTTTGATGTTACCCTCTTTTCTTGGCAGTGCAGTGCCATCTGGATACCTAATAAATAAATCAAGGACAAATCTGACCCCTTCCTGAAAAGACATACGTAGCAAAATGAGTGAATCTACACTCTAAAATATGTCTACATACACATCCGTATGTGGTAGTCCATTTGAAATCTGAAAAGGACAAATATTTAGGAACGAATAGAGTATATATAAGAGTAGACATGGAGATATATCTCCAGCATGGTCTACAACAAAAATGTGCTGGGCTGGTTAGCGCCGGATGCTCGCAACGCGATGACATGAGTTCGAATTTTGTCTTTTAACTTTAGATTTTTATATTATAGATTACTCTACTTATTTAATATGTACTTCTTTCGCTACTGTACTGACAGTGGAACCCACATAGTACTTAGAATATTAAGGATGGACTTGTTTCTTTTTAGCTTTCTGTACAAAGTTGTAGCCACCCTGCAAGTCACATGTACACTGTACATGCAATTAACTTTTTATAGAGGGACAATCATACATGCAATTAACTCAAATGTATGGGATGTCACTCTATTATTTCCAGCATAAAGAGCATCTCCAACGGCAGCCGACAAATTTCCTCCCGCTTCCTTCCGCGGAGGACGACATCAAACGCCAACGGCATACATTTTTACAACTCTAACCAACCAAATGAAATTCGTGCAAACACGGACTGATTTCATATAAGCATGAAGGACTTCGTATAAAAAAGTTGGATCTTCATATAAACATGACGAATTTCATTACATTTACATGAACTAAGAGGTGCCAATCCGTCTCTCTTGTATAATTAATACTCCCTCCGTCCGGAAATACTTGTCCCAGAAATGGATATATCTAGACTTATTTTAGTTCTAAATGGCCGCCCGCGGATCCCTTTGTCTTCCTCATGTCCGTCAGACACTTGCGGGGTCGACGAAGGTCCTCGGAAGAGACGAAGCAGCAAAGAAACCACCTGAATCCACGGTCGTCGCCTCGGTGGTGGCCTCCATGGGTCCCAAGTGGCAGCAGCCTCCCGTGTTCTACTTCTCCTCGATGATGGCGGCGGACACGGAGAAGTTGGCCACCGACTTGTCGCTCTCCACGCACCCGGCTTCTGTCTCTGCCTGCATGGCGCTGCCGCAGGCACGGGAGGCGCGCCCACAGACACGGGAGGCGCGGCCACCGTAGACACTGGTGGCGCGGTACGACGGCGCCCGTACCGGCATGCTCGCCACCGTGCCGGCGTGGAGTAACTCGCCACTCCTCATCGAGCTGAACTGGAGCGGCGAGTTGCTGAACCACGAGCCTGCTTGGGGCGGCAACTGGCTCCATCGGGCCAAGCGAGGTTGGTGAAGCACCGAGCGGCCACGCCTGTATCCGGAGGGCTCGGCGGGCCACCCAGCCGGGTAATATGCCGGAGAACGGCTCATCGGAAGCCATCGGAAGAGTGGAGAAAATGGTGGAGGAGATGGGGGAGCGGCGGAGGGGTGTGATTCTTGCCCGTTGTCTGTCTGGCCTCGTGTAAATAAAGGGCGGACGGTAGGATCTTGGCTGGCGTCTGGCCTCGTTTAAACTGAGGACGGACGGGAGGAGCTTGGCCGGTGTTGCGTTTAATTCCGGCCAACTCATGAACGGACATGTGGCCGGAGTAGGATTCTTGGTTTGCATGCGGGTTTAACGGAGGGGTTTAATGGAGGCGTCGGGCGTGCAGCGGGCGACGTAGTACTATTCAATTTGACAACATTAATGAGCCGTCAAATCACAAAGGCCCTTGCCTCTCGTGAAACCGACCGAGGTAGACTGCCCCGCCCTCTAGCCTTTTAAAAAATGTATATACTCCACTTTTGTATAGTAGTAGTATCGATGGATTGCGCCATGGAGCAAAACTTGAAATTAAAAAAAGGGGGCCATTTGCATTTCTGCCCCTAACTCGAACCACCTACTCAGATTTGCCCCTAATTTCAAAGCATACTCAAATTTGCCCCTCTGCCATTAAGTCACTACTCAGAAATGCCCTTCCATCCAGTCAAAGGCCTTTGACCGTCAGAGGACCATGTGTACTGTAGCAGACGGAAAGTGCTACAGTATTGGACGAAAAGTGCTACAGTATTGTACGGAAGGGCATTTCTGTGTAGTGACTTAACGGCGGAGGGGCAAATTTGAGCATGCTTCAAAACTAGGGGCAAATATGAGTAGTGGGTTTGAGTTAGGGGCACAGATGTAAATGTCCAAAAAAAGGTACTACATGATACTAATATATGATACATGGCGCATGAGTACTAAGGCTGGCCATAGTGGGGGTAACATAAGTAGCAACATGCACTTGGGACTCACAAACATGCTTATGTGGCAGGCAATTAAAGAAGAGAAAGATGGTTATAGTAACATAGGTAGATACCGTAACATAATAAATGCGATGCTACTATGTGTCATGCATGGCAATAAATGAGACCACCTACGATACTAATCTATGATACTATGCACTATAGAGGTAGTAACATAGACTAGTAACATATACATGTTACTAGTCTAAGTTACTCCCCACTATGACCAGCCTAAGTATTATTAATACAGTTTTGCTAGAACTCATCTAGATGAGATATAATTTGGTCTCATTCATGTTTTATAGCCATTGGTTGTGTTGCTATAAGATGCGTGTGTGCTGACGTGGGTTGTATTTGTTCTTGTGCAACGAACTGACCACTGCATGTCATGTTTGATAGTCTCAAGTCATTAAAAGCATACAAGTCATTCCTCTATTTATGTTAAAAAATAAGAAACAATGTGAGAGTTAATGCACCACGCCTATGTGTTTACTATTTGGTTTTCGTAAGATGACTTATGCTGGTCGTAATGGCAAGTATCATATACTAGTATCATGCATATGATACTAGTATATGATACTACATCCATAATGCATAGTATCATATGTTAGTATCATGGGTGACTCCATTTATTGCCATGCATGACACAAAGTAGCACACCATTTATTATGATACGGTATCATGATATGATACTCAACCCTCTCTTTCTTCATTTAATTCTATGCCACATCAATAAATTTGCTTAGTTGGCATGCATGATACTACATACGATACTCCCATTACGACCAGCCTTAATACTCACCTAGACGGAGGGAGTATTCGATTTGACAGCGGGCGGCGCAGTTCCCGATACGACTTTAATGCAGACGAGGGAGGGAGTAGCGGTTCCCGATATGTTGAATGGCCAATGCATCCTCCTTCAATTAATGCATGAGGGAAGTAATGAGAGGAGGTCCGGGAAAAGAGGTTGCACGATGTGAATGCAACGCAGTTTGCCCTCATTGCCCTCATATAAAGGTGCCCCTCCATTCCAATGCATCTACCACATCGTACGCACCTAAGCATTTGCCTAAGCACCTACACTAAGCGCAAAAGAGCTCACTCCAGACCCATGGCGGCGATGCGCGTGAGCGGCCAGCGGCTGCGCCAGATGGTCCACGATGCTGGCCTGCGGCATGGCGCCGAGGATCGTCTCCAGACGGTGTTGGAGACCGGCTGGTGGATGGCCGCCGTCGATGCCAACTACGACTCTCAGTTGGACCAGATGATCGTAGCCACCAGCAACAAGTTCACCGTCCTCAAGAATCTCGCGGACGACATCGCCATACTCCTCCAGCCCGTGCGCCCGGGCTCCTCATTGCCTGCCACCCTAATCAGCCTCCATGGCTGGAACCTCTTTCAAGCACTAGTGGCCCTGCGACTGCCCGCCGACGCCACGAAGAATGTCCACCTGGAGGTCACGCTCGCCGTGAGGCGCCTCGCCCTGCAAGAATTCATCGACCTACACATCCACGTGTACGAGCAAATCATGTACATAGGTATCTACAAGGCCAGTGAGGACGCTACGACGTTGGCCTTCCTCAACCGGCTGGAAGCCTTGGATGCCTTTGCTGAGAAGCACCTCGACCTCTCCACAAAAGCCGCCGCTCCTTAGCCGCCGGTCGGTGGCCCGACGCACTAAGTTGAGGAGGAGGAGGTCGCACGTTCGTGGATCCATCTTTCTTCTTGCCTTCTGTAACCACCACTGCGATCGCATCATCATGGCCTTAATTCTTATTGTGCTGTTGTATTCTCGTTCGAGTCAATACCGACATGTGCGATCCCTTTGCTTATTTATATGCATCACTGTAACTAGTACTCCATCCGTCAATTTATAAGTTGTGCTTACCTTTTCCATTAACTTCGTGTAACGCGCGGGCATCTTTCTAGAAACACTAGAATATGTCTATATAATCCGTATGTGATAGTCCATTTGAAATCTCAAAAAAGACAAATACTTAGGTACGGAGGGGGTAATATATTAGGAGTATATCAAAACAATAGTGATTTCTTTCAAGTTTGTGAACAAATACTACTATTCTACTACATTGGATCCATCGCAACGCACGGGCACATTGCTAGTAAAAGGAAAAGGCCTGCCACGTTCGCGTCGCACCCCCACATGCCCGGGAATCGGGAGTACAACACGGCCGTCCGGCACGACACATAGCTTAGGGAAGGCGTGTTGCCTAGCATTTTCACTTTCATGTGGGACCGCCGTTGAGCAAACCGACACCCCGCCCGCCGCCGGGTTGGAAAACAGAAACGAGGGGAAGATCTAGCTGTTGCACGGAAGCCAAGAAATTTGGTGTCAGACGGGGCTCGTTGATAGAGTAGGAGCATTCCTACTCCTACTAGTACCAAGTTTGTACTCCTAATACTATATTACTAGTACTACCACTATACAACTAGTAGGTACGTGCATGGCACAACATCATAGGAACAAAAAACGGGAAGATCTTGTTTTGGGTGATTTATCTTTTTTTCAATCAACGTAGTATGAATAATATGATGTGGGGGGGGGGGCACCCATGAAGCTTATGTGGCTTGGTTGCATGGCTACGGAAGGTTAGAAAAAAATAAATAGATAATGTGTTTAGAGTGCACTCCACTAAATAGATATACTTTGGATCCATTGCAACGGACCAACACATCTATATCTATACCCCCTATATAGTGTGTGAAAAACTTTGAAAGTTGGTCAATGGATGAAGCCAATCCGACGGTACAAAGATGGCAAATCCGAGCACTACTGGCCGTTGGATATCATCCACCAGATTCTGCCACATGTATAATCTAGAAGACTCCATGGTTGAACTTAATTCATGACTAACTTTGCCACAACTAAGCTTAGGCAAAGTTATTAGTTCTTCAAAATGAGAGCCACAAGTTGGCAAGCCTAAGGGAATCTTGCCACATTTTTTGTGTGTATGTCATGTGCGGCCTTAGTGTGGCTTGCCTAAGGTGTGGCTTGAACCAAACACTCACCTAAGTTAATCAAACTTGCCTAACCTTACATTCCACCAGATTTTGCCACATGTTAGAATCCAGAAAACTCCACATGTAGAAGCATAATGCACAAACCACCAGAATCTCATGCGTGCAATGCACGTGTACCTTACTAGTACTACACCAGTTGGTAGTACTAGTAAGAAACAAATTCCAGTTTTGGCATGAGCTCGTACTACAGGAGCACCGCAAGGCCTGCCGCAGGAGTTACATTTCCCTCTCGGGGCCCACGGGACCAAACTTCAGTGGCTTAGTGCCCGGCCTATGAGTCAATGACATGCGGACCTTAAATGCGGCTGGCCCACATGTCATTCTCATGGTGGTGGTGTGGTTCGCGACTTACTCGTTCGAGATGAACCGGATGGTGGTGGCGTGGCCGTGGTGAGGGTGCCACAGCTGGGCGTCGGGGCGTTATGAGGCGTAGATGGCCACACCGGCGGGTACTGCCTATAGTACATAAGTACTCCAGCTGAGGATTGATGCCCGGGACAAAATGTGTCACAGCCGCTGGATGAAAAATCGATGGTGCAGGAGTACAGATCAGAGCACAGCAGCGGAGCAGGCAAACCGCGTCCAATCGGGTGTGTCTGTGGTAGAAAGTTGATGGTCGCCGCAGTTCAGCTGGCCCGCATGTCATGCACACAAAGGCAGATGAGTGGTGGGGCCGAGAGGGATGAGGGGCACGAACAATCCTACCATTCTGACACGGACATGTGGGACAAATAAGCGTGGGTCCCACCTGTTAGCGAAGGAAAGGCAGGGCAAGGCAGTAATAGCCACATGAGAGGATCCATGTCCACGTCGGGGGACATCGTGCCGTGGGTTGGAGCGGCGTCGTGGGAATCGCGTGTGGGTGTGGCAGTGGTAGAAACAAGAAACGTGATGGTCGCCGTGGTTCAACTTCCATGGACAAGCTATTGTGTCTGCTGACACATGCATATCAAAACTAGAGTGTTTATATTTCAAGCACGTGAACAAGTATTATTCTACTAGTTTGGATCCATTGCAACGCACGGGCCAGCACATTGGTAGTAGTAGTGTCCATCTCTATCTCTAGAGGCCTTCCCTCGTTCATCCTTTTCTCTCACAAGATAAACTACTCATACAAATGCATCTTGATGTTCCGTGTAACGCACGAGGATGTTTCCTTGGGGGTCTCTCCAGAGAGGAGTGGCCGTAGTTGCAAGTTGACGCCCCTTGAGATGCCGATGTTGAGGGGCACTCGGATTTCCTCCGATGAGCAGGTAAGATGCGTTTGATCACGTAGAACCTTTGTCCAACATTGGGATTAGCCATGCAATGGGCCACCGCATGAATTGGTACGATGGAACCACGATGTGATTGAATAAGATAGCACGAACCTTGCACATGGCGGTCAAAGGCGGACCATGCTGTCTGCGGCCGATTTGTTGCCGTACGAGTAGGAAGATGCTGTGCTCCTTTCTAACCGCATCTTCACGGTGATAAACCAGGGGACTTATTTTGTATGGGACACATCCTACGATATACCCCCTCTCTCCTAGTTTATTCGTTTTATAAGTTTCAAATTCAAATTTAGAGCTCCCCATCACATGTTGAGATTACAATGTCCATTAAATCATTGCGTGCATGTATAGTAAAGAAACAAATCTCGAGTTTGGCACGAGTTCATGCTGCGGGAGCACCACAAGCCCTGGCGCAGGAGTTACATTTCCCTCTTAGGGCCGTCGGGACTGAGCTTCAACGCCTTACCACACCTACCTTTGAGTCAATAACATGTGGACCCGATAGGTGACTGGTCCACATGTAATGCTCCCGAAGGTAGAGGGGCAGTGGGGCCAAGAGGGGTGAGCCGCAGGTCGGGGGACATGTGGTTGCATGGGTTTGAGCGGCGGCGTGGGAATCGCGGGTGGCTGTGGTAGAAACTTGATGCTCGCCGCATTTTAGGTGGCCCACATGTCATGCACACAAAGGCAGAGGGGCGGTGCGGCCGAGAGGGGTGAGGTGCACGTCGGGGGGCGTGGTGCCATGGGTTGGAGAGGCGTCGTGGGAATCGCGAGATGAAACATGATGCTCGCCGTAGTTGAACTTCCATGGACAAGTTGTCATGTCTACGGACACATGCACTGCATACCGATCACTAGAAGGAGTAGCAGAGAAAGCTATATATGCAGATAAATAGTTCCTTATAGTCAAGCGGACCCATGCTACTACTCTGTTCCAAAGACATGCACATAACGAAATAGTCCATCTATATCAATATACACCGAGAGGGAATAATTTTTTTTACAAGAGAGGAAATAGTTCATCCATCCATAATGCCCTCCTGCAGGTGCAGCGTTTTCTTCGTCTTCTTCTTCTTCTTCTTCTTCTTCTTCTTCTTCTTCTTCTTCTTCTTCTTCTTCTTCTTCTTCTTGTTCTTGTTCTCATTCTCTGTGGGAGATAGCTTTGCAACAAGCTCTTTGGACCTTGCAGCTATCTCGAAACTCACACGGGCATCGAGGGCAACATATTTTATCCGCTCGTATGTCAAGGGATAATTCTCCCATCCAGACGACCTTAATGCTACCGTCTCGTCACCCTTCTGAAGATTTGTACCGAGCACAAATTTTGCTACGTCGAATAGGGATGGTGTCTGTTTAGCACAATCTTCTACAGGAATTTTGATTATGCTTCCACATGTCATGCTCGATGGACATCTCATACTCACCGCAAGTTTGCACCCTATGCATGGATTGACACACATTATGATTGCCTTGTTGCATCTCGTATTCCCATGATATTTGAGCTTGTGCATTTCCTTAGCAAATTAGTTGTGATCTTTCTTGATGGCATATTCATACATCATGATCTTATTGCCTACCATCAATTACATGATAACTTTTTCATATTGAGCATCCATTGCCATATTCATGCTATTGATAAACCGTCTCACTATGACATCGTTTTGCACCGTGGTTGCATTGATCATAATCACAACACATTTGTGTACACAATGAATGATTTTGCTCCCATGAACGCTTTGCATCTCATTCTTTATCATCTTGATACGCTTCATGCGCTTTGCTACGAATAATCTTGCCGCAATGACTTATTCTTCCTTAATAGACATTTTGTATGCGCTAACCATTGTATTCCTGAGTGTCGTTTGTGTTTGCTCTTTTTGCACGTATACTCCTCCGGCGACACCTTGGAGTACTTGGATTGCGCCATGACTTCCACTTCGTCCAACTACAAGTCCATCCATGACAATCATTTCCGTGGTGATGAGGATCACGATCCGAGGTCGGATCTCTCCCAAGGGGGGGGGGGAGATGATGCGGAGCATCCCTCAACTACCCGCACCGACACTCCATCACCACCGCAAACACCAAGAGGGCCAATGACAAGAGCACGTGCACGCAACATCGAGAACGAGGTCACTTCTTTCCTCTCCGAGTTTCGTCCGGTTTCACATGAGAATGGGATACTACCTCAAAGAGATACGCTATGCATTCTTAGGTACATCAAAGATGATCGTGGGAAGGATAAGACGGAGGTTCACTACAAAAAAATACACTTCCATGATGATACGTGTTTGTCATAGTAGGTCGCGTTTTTTGTCATGCATGTACATCCATGACAAATTTATGACAGAATCAAGATAGTCATACCTGTGCTGTCGTAGAAGTGTTCCATGACATTACCAAAATTATCATCACGGAAGTGTCCACTTCCATGACGATAAATCGCGCATCACAGAAGTACTTTCGCCAAGGGTGACTGACACGTGGCATCCACCGTAACGGAACGCCGTTAAGCTATCGGGTCGGGTTTTGGATCCGATAACCCGTTAACATCCCCGACCACTGGGGATTTTCCACGTGTAAAATCATCATTGGCTGGAGGAAACACGTGTCGGCTCACCATTGGGACATATGTCATCCACTCATTGGACAGAAGGCGCCTATGATACGTCGACACGTGGCACGGCTCAACAGAGGCCCTTTCCTGTGAAAAGGCCGGCCCGTTTGACTTGGTCAAAAGGTGGCGAGCCGGCCCATGGAAAGCCTGTTAACGACCTGTTCGCATATAGCCCATTTACAGCCCGCTAACCCAAGGCCCGTTACGCCCTATCTGAATTAGGCCCAGTAGCGTCATCTGGGCCATCCAATATGATTCCAGCCTGTTTTCACTTCTGGCCCATGTATGGCCCATGACGTCTTTCGGCCCATATGAGGCCCTATGTAACTCTTGGCCTATTAACGACCCGTGGTGAAACTGGCCCGCAATGAACAGTGTATCACTTTACACCCACTAACGGCACGTGTGAAACTGGCCCATAATGAACAGTATATCACTTTATACCCATTAAGGGCCCGTTATTCAGTTGGGCCGTTTCCAGCAAATGTTATCTTTTGGCCTTCTCAGAGCCCATTTATTCTTGGGCTCATTTCCAGCATTCGTTTACTTACGGCCCGTTACTGTCATTTTTTGCTTGTGCAAATTCAGCCCGTGGTTACATTGGCCCGTTTGTGGTCCGTTAATACGTTGGGCCGTTTTCATAGCATCATCAAATACGGCCTATTAACGATGGCCCGTTATGGTCATACGACCCGTATAAGGCCCATTTATGATACGGCCTGTAGAAGGCCCATTGTTTCTACGGCCCGTAGAAGGCCCACTGTTTTTATGGCCTGTAGAAGGCCTACTGTTTCTACGGCCCGTAGAAGGCCCACTGTTTCTACGGCCCGTAGGAGGCCCAGTGTCACTACAGTAAATATTAGCCCATGGTTATTGTGGCCCAGTTTTAAAAAGAACTACACTAACTACAAGCAAACAAATAAACAAGACAACAAGGAAATACATAAGCAAGCAACTTATGCTAGGCTATCACGACTGTTACACATATTACATCCACTGGGCATCAAAGTTTGCCACCAGTGCAAATATAGGGAATAAAGCATCATATCATATACACTGGTTGTCAAAGTTGGCGACCAGTGCAAATAAACGCCGCAGCAAAACAAATCCAGAACTGAAACCACTTCAGAAGATCTCAAGAAACAATATCTTGGGTACCCATAATGCTGGCAAGATGCTTAGCAAGCTTATTAACTTTCTCTTGTTTGGCGCTTAAATCCTCCAACGCTTGCTATTGCACCAGAAAATATGCATCTGAATTCTGTAGGGACTTCCTCAGTCCTTCAGCTTCCTGTCGCAGCACATCTGATCGATGTCTTTCAACTTGAAGTTGAGACTCAAGAAGATGAACTGATTCAGGCAGCGAGTTCGAAGAGCTTGTGCCAGCAGTAGTGGCCAGTAACTCGAACACTACATCAAGACAAGACTTTTGGGTTCCCTCACTGTCGTCAAGATAGTTTTTATCAACTTTCTTGGAGACCAACAGGGATGTCTCACTATCTTGAACCTTATCTACATTACTTCCTTTACCATTGGATAATGCAGTACTGTTCTCCAATATTTTGTCCGCATTCTAAAAGAGAAACAAGCAGACACATCACATGTTTACCATGTTGTATATGAAACTCATTTTGGTAAATGAGTTCAGTAGTAAAGTGGACAGGATAACAGCATGAAACAAACATATATCTATGTGCCATGGTCACTTTATGGTCTATATCGTTCTAGTTTTTGTTGCCAAATCAAGATAGAGACACAGTTCAAATAATATTTGTTCAAGACAAAGCAGAATAGACAGAATATAAGTTTGGATAACTATAGAGCAATAACAACACTTGTAATGTGCATGACATGAGAACACAACTGTTTATTCAATTGAAACTGAAATCAACATAGAGCAGGTTACAACAGCAAACCAGTTAAAGAAACAGGTTTAAAACATACCTGTTGTGCCATTGGAGTTTCAATTCCATCCTTCAAATTTGAAAATAGTTGGTATGAGTAAATACAGTAATGCAAAAGCAAAGGAGTATGAACCATAGCTACAGAACCTGACCTGAGAACAAATCTTCTTCTCCTTTAAGCGTTGAGTTGGGATTCAGAGTGGTGGTCCTCGTGCTTTGGGCACTGCAGTTCCCTTACTAACCGCTCGTGTTTGGGTGCTCTGTGGTGGAGACGGTGCTGTGTCAACTGGAAATGGGTTACTATCTGTCGGGGTTGGGGTTAGAAGGGGTGTAGCTGGTTCTCTGTCCAACTGGGTAGGGGTACAATCTGCGAGAGTCTGGGTTATGTGTGGTGGATCTGGTCCTTGGGCAAGTACAACCATGGTTCTATCTGCATCAACTGGTAGCACTATCTTTTCTGAAGACCGTGTTGTTACTCCCTTAGATACCGCCATCACGCTCTCCAATTCAAATGGCTGATAAACAAGAAAAGTAATTGAAAGTATAGACATTGTATGATAGACAGGTGCAATGGATAGTGGGGAATAAAAGAGGGCATGAAATAATTCATATTTATGTTGTCTAACCAAACAGGATAGCATGACACAATTTCACATATATGATGGCTAACTAAACAGGATAGCATGACACAATTTCACATTATGATGGCTAACTAAAAAAGATGGAAAGACATAGTTCAAAATATGAGACTATGTAAACAGGATGACATGACATAACTATATAATGTGTTTATTAAATAGGTTGGCATGCCATAATTCACATACATTCATGGATAGAATGCCATAATTCTAAAAATGATGACTGTAAACACTAAACAGGATGAGATGATATAACTATATGATGTCTTTATTAAATGGGTTGCCATGCCATAATTCAGATAGATGATGTGTATGTACTATGTAAACATCATGGCATGATATAATTCAAATATATGATTTATATAGTAAGCAAGTAAGCAGATGGCAAACTATATATGATGTAAAAACTAAGCAATGCAAGACAACATGCATGACATGGGTAATATAAAGTTTGAGCATAGACCTCAGGGGGGAAATAGGACTGGTCATCAGTCTCTGAATCCTTCTCTGAGGAGCTCTTTGTAGACAGCAAGATGTGTGCTTCAGCAGGTAGCATTGTCTGCTCTGAATACCTTGTTTTCACTCCAGATACTTCCATCACCGCTTCAAATGGCTGATGCACAGGAAGAGTAGTTGAATATACAAACGTTGTCGACAAATGGAACACGTAATACAAAAAAATGATAGCATGATATAATTCACATACATGATGATTGGCTAAACAGCATGGCATTGCATAATTGACATATATAATGCCTTTGCAACAAGATAGCATTGTATAATTCACATATATAATGTCTTGCAACAAGATGGCAATGCATAATTCACATATATGGTAATTAGACACTGAACATGTGGCATTCACACAAAGCATGTCTAAACTAATCAAATGGCATAGCAATGCGAGACACCATATGCATGATATGAGCAACATAACCCTGCCAAGTTAGAGCATACACC
>NC_041385.1:362759394-362777076 GCF_002162155.2 Triticum dicoccoides
TAGGACTGGTCATCTATCTCTAAATCCTCCTCTGAGGAGCTATCCGTAACCAGCGAGATATGCGCTTCGTCAGATAGCATAGTCTGCTCAGAAGACCTTGTTTTCACTCCAGAATTTGCCATCACCATGTCAAATGGCTGATGCACACGAAGAGCAGTTGAATGTACTAACATTGTTTACGAATGTAATATGTAACAAAAAAAGGATGGCCTGATATAATTTACATATAAGATGACTGGCTAAGCAGGATGACAATGCAAAATTCACATATATGATGCCTGGCTAAACAAGGTGGCATTGCATAATTCACATAAACGATGAATAAATAAACAGATGGCATTCACACAAAGGATGTCTGAACTAAGCAGATGACATATTTGATGTATAATTTAAGCAATGCAAGACACCATATGCATGATATAACCAACATCAGCATGCCAAGTTAGAGCGAAGACCTCAGGGGGTAAATAGGAGTTATCTTCTCCTTTTGAATCCCCCTCAGAACAGATATCTTCCTCTCGATTACAACCCGAAATGCGTGGAGGGGGGGCTGCCTTTGCGCCTACCATGGAGCGACGTATGCATGAAATTATATTGCCACGCAAGGCTCGTCTCTTTTGATCTACATGTTCAGTTCCATTGTTTACAATAACTGTCATGCATAGGAATAAAACATAGTGAGATTATGTAAGGAGTGCATGCAGAAATCTAGAGTGTTGGTAGCAACCTGTGGATAGACCCAAAACCAATAATAGCAGGCAGATAATGGCTTCTGTTAATAAATACATATAATGGCTTCTTTACTGTTTGTTTCCCACCCAACATGAAACTCATAGTAGACACCGGACATTAACCAAATGGTAGATAGATACTATTGATAGCGGCCCCGATATGTACCCCACAACCATTTAAAAACTCAAGTTTGACCATTAGTTTGGAGATGACTCAGAGTCTAATCAGTGAACAGGACAATAAAGTAGCATGTAATATTAAGCGATGCATAACGTAAGCAGACACGAAAGAGTGCGACCTATCTTGCGGACTCGTGTAGTCCTTGAGGTCATCTGCTCGGTTGATGATGGTAATGCAGTTTTCATGGCTGCCAGCGGTGGGGAAGAATATCTGAGGTGGCGGAAGACAGTCTAGAGGCCGGATCCCTGCTGTGCTGGACCCTTCTGTCGTTGGAGCAGCTGAACTGGGGTGGACGACGGCGCAGCAGGAGCGGGACAAACCACACAAGGTTTTCTTTGACAACTATCTGTAAGAGAAGTAATTCTATAAGGGCTCGTTTGAATTGGAGGATTCCAACAATGCAGGGATAGGAAATAGACATGAATAGGATAGGAATGCACGTGCGAAATAGAGAATTTAAAAACACAGGATTTCTGCCAATCTGGGTGTTTGATTCACAACAATTGGAAGATCACAGGATGCAAAGAAGCATGGTGAGATTAAGTCAAACCACAAGAAAATGTACGGTTATAATGCTATTATGCTACTATCTCTTAGTCTTGTGCTTCATGAATAGGAATTTGAAAAGGAGGACAAGTGAAAATTAAAATTCCTACATTTTTTCTTTCAAGGAGACACTAAAGGAACAAATCCGTGTGCTCAGTGGACAATATATATAACATGTAGAGTAAAAAAGAGATGCAACAAGTGTACAACCTCTTTGGCGAAGCCATGTCAATCTCAGCATGATTGGGTTGGCCGGTGAGGATGCTCAGGCTGACTTTGCTGTCGGAGGAGGGGAAGAAGATCTTAGGCGTTTGGAGATGGATCCCGAGGTACTGCTCCGCTGTGATGGAGGGTTTTGTCGTTGGAGCAGCTCCGGTGAGTTATACGACGCCGAGGCTGAAGCAGGACAAGAGAGACAACAAACAACGTTAACCTAAGTGGAATTCTAATAGCATCTCCAATACATGACGTAAAATACATAACCACAAAGTGCTAGATGTAAAATACATCAACCGCTCATCTCTGAACTTAACTGTCGAAACTGAACTTAACTGTCGAAACTGAAATTAACTGTCGAAACTGAACCTAACTGTCAAAACTGAATTTTGCTGTCGAAACTGAACGCACTAGCAAGGTGAGGCTACACGTCGGTCGACTGACTTTTTCATCTCTGGTCAGTCGATTTTGCAGCCGTTGGATACGAAATCAAGGGCCTACGGTTCATCTTCAACCTCCACCCCCCTGAGCCGCCAGCCACCACCGGCCAAACAGTAGCCCCCTGCCACCCGCGGCCGGCGGTGCGCCGCCCCGCCCTCCCCGAAAACACTCCCCACCGCCGGTCCGCCGTCGCCCCGACAATCCCTCTAGGCCCCCCCGTGCCGAGCTTTTTCTCCGGCGATCCCCATGCCACCGCCCCGCCAACGCCCCGCCACCGCCGGCGACCACCGCCCCCATCCTGAACCCTAAGATAGATAGTGGAGTACCTATCCGGTGAGCCCCCCTCCCCGCTGCGGCTGGTTCTTCCTTCACCCCGGCAAGCCCACCCCTTGGAAATCGACTGACCCAAAAGTTGATTCAGTCGACTGAAGTGTAGCCAAATTGGAGCAGCATCGCAAGCAAGAGCAAGAGCGAGAGCAGCAGCGCGAGCAAGAGCAATAGCAAGAGCAGACCAGGCATGGGACCGAGAGCAAGAGTAGAGCAGCACCGCGAGCGAGAGCTAAAGGAGCAGCAGCTCCTACTGATGTGGACGTCACCGCCGAGGGAGCGACACCATGGAGGAAGTGGCCGGCGACGCCGCCGTGGATGGAGCCGCGCCGTGTCGGCTCGGGACCGAGCGCCGGCAGGACCGTGAGATCGAATCAAGAAGAAAATGCGGCGATTAGTGTACAACCTCTTTGGTGGCGCCGATTAGGCCGCAACTTCATCCGAGGAAATGGTGATGATGATGCTCTTCCGGTGATGCAGGTGAAGACGGTGGTGTGGGAATGGAGGTGGCGCGAAAGACGAGGGTAACGTCGGGGCAGCTCCTTGGAGGTGGAGGACAGGGTGGCTAAACCGGCGGGACGATGAGATCGACGACGGATCCTCATCCGGTACGGTGGATGAGGGACGTCGAGGTGTTGCTGTGGACGACATCATCGGGGAAGAGGCTCCGGCTGGGTGGCGGACGGAGTAGGGTGTGGGGTTTCGTCGCCGGTTTTCGCGGCCTTGGTGTACAAATGGGTGGGCGGATGGGATGGCAGTGGGGAACCATGGCTTAGAGACGCGCTTGTCCGAAATGTGGGGTAAGTTACGAAAGTACCCCCCATTGATTTGAGGCGGTTCTTTCGGTTCAGGGGTACCACGGGCATTTCACGTGTCGGGATTTCACAGGAGGTGGGAGTTTTCGCGCGTGTTGTCATTTCGGAATAGCAAGGCGCGGGTTGAGATGGAGGGAGTTGTCGGAGCACAAAGAGACAAAGATATATCTTAAATATTTCAGGCTAACAAGGCGCAGGTTGAAATTTCCGGACAAGCCTAACGTGTACTGTACCAAATCAATGCGCACTACAAATGTCATTCAAAACTTTGAATTCATGTTATGTTCAATTAAAATATTTCGCTACGTGTATAATGCATGCAACCTACTACTCAAATGAACGTTTTAGTGCATTCCAAACGTATATACTACCGCTTCAATATGAATTAAATTTGAATAAGATCTACAGTAATGATTGTTGTGAAGTCAAAGCATTTGAATTCGTTTCTCTGTTTTAATAAGATCTACAATCATCATTGTTGTCATGTTAAACCATCATTTGTGTATTATCTTCACAGCACACCACATGATCAGTATCGAGTTACATATGAACTATGTGTACTATATGAACTCGAACTAGATTTTTTGAATCCACTTTATTTTGATTTCAAATCACATTACATTTCTAGCTTTAGCTAGATCTTCATAATCTAAACCATGTCTCATATGTATAATGTGTTTATCACATTATGTATGGTGCCCCGCCCCCTACGCCTACAAGTATTTAGATGTGAGTTGCAAACACCACACATTACCACAAATTCAAATAAAATGTGAGAATGTTCGATATATAGTATTGTTTAGATTGCTCGATATTTAGTTGTAAGCTGCAAACGCGGCACATTATCACAAATTCAAATAAAATGTGAGATTGTTTGATGTATAGTATGGTTTAGATTGTTCGGCATTTAGCTGTGAGTTGCAAACGCCATGCATTATCACATTATGGTATAACATGTGCACAACACGTGTATCACCACTATATTCATGCATGCAATGTTTAAAATACTATGATCTCCTATTCAGATATATGAATCCGCTATCATATCAAATTATGATCTTTGTTAGTCTCTTACACCCACACAATCCTCTAACCTTTGTAGCTACCACTAACTTTCTCTCGTGCATGCACACGCCCTCCTTGCCCTCCCCCTCCCTCGGCATTCTATCCACCGGGCACATTCATTTTTTTCTTTAGGTCGTTCTCCCAGAGTCTCCACAACTCCTTTCCGACACACACTGATCGATAAACCTCTCCAGCGATGCCTGCCTACAGCATACACACACAGCTTCAATCTCCTCCTTTATGTGTCCTTGCCTCGTGTCTCTCATATGGTCAGACACACGTGTAAACTCTCACCCCTCTTTTAATCGATCTCACAACCGCACACTCCTCCCCCTATCTAGCTAGCAGTTGGGCCTCTTGCACCACCTCCTAGTTCCATTCTCTCTGTCTATCCGTCTCGCTGGGCCTTATTTGCCTCTAACAAATGGACATACACCGACCAATCTCTCGCTATACATATAGCCAGCTAGGTCCTTATAACTCGTTTTTACCCACACATCGATCGATCTACCTCATTAGTTGTGTCTCTCCCTTCCTCCGACAAACAACAATTGATCTACCGATCTAATTAGGTTTGCTTACCAAACACATGGTTCCCCTTCATCATCCATGGATGCGTCCCGACAGATATATCACGCACAGGCACACACAGAAACACATCCCCACTCTTATTGATAACATTACAGTTCCACCCTCAGTTTGTCTAGTAGGCCTCTCCCACCATCTCCGAGAAGCAACTCCATCACCCATCCAACACTCTACCCCTCTCCCTCCCTCTCCCTCCCTCTCTCTCTCCTCTCTCTCTCTGTCCCATCATATTTCCCATCCTTCAGTTATGTATGGATGTCGACCGATCTCCCTCAAGACATAGCTGGGTCTCTCCTTCTCAACACATATACGAGTCGTTCTACCTCTATAGTTAGCCCTCTGCCTACCCCTCCCCCACCCCCTCCCCCCCACACACACCGATACATCAAGCGCTCTAGTCATGTCTCCCTGCCACACACAAACTTGACATGTGCCCTCTAACGTTCCGGTAGGCCAGTCGCCCTATATCTTTGACTTGCACACATACACACAATTTTGATGGCTCTCTTCATCGATCTCGCACCCACCCGTACTTGATCCTCTCTTTGATTCTATCGATAGCTATGACCCCTCCCTCTCTTCTCGTGGATTGCCCAACCCTCTACGTATGATATGGATAGGCCTCCATTTCATACACATTGCATGAAAAATTTTGTTTGAGATGTCATCGACACATATTCCCACAAATAATTCACGAAATCAACCCCCCACCCCCACCACAAAACAAAAAACACTCACGAATGCGGTTTGTATCTCTCACACACACCCACGTAGGTGGGGGACGTGCACAAAGAGAAGAGGTGCATGCACGGCGCACGTACTCCCGTCTCTTTCCCAACCACACCCGCGCGGGTACACGGTGGAGCTCATTTCTATACGAAAAAGGCAGACCACGTGGTAATTTGGCACGTGTACTGGTTGTCCACTTGGTGGAGGGAGGATCATCTACCACAGGTGAACAAACAAATTGCGACTTGACGCGTTATGTTAAATTAAAAAAAGAGGCAAACCATGTGGGGCCTACCTTAGAGGCAAGGCTCTATACAATGGAGTACTTTTGATGTGTCCCGTCAACTCGCAGAATGAGGAGAAGCTTGCTTAGTACGCCGTCTCCCCCGCCCACGGGCGCGGTGGCTCGCAGGATGAGGTGAAGCTTGCTCCTCCCTCTCCCATGCGCGCGGTGGCTCGCAGGACGAGGAGAAAAATTTACTACTCCCTCCGTTTACACCTCGTCCCTACTACCTTGGTTATAGAGATTATATCATATTGTTTGGAATATATATGTCCTTTAGTAGATTTCAATATGAACTACTAGTACATACTCCAAACACTGATGTATATAGACGTATTTTAGAGTGTACATTCACTCATTTTGCTCCGTATGTAGTAGCACTCTCCCTCGCCCCTCGACCCTCGGCCACGTGGTGGACGTGCATCAATTCATTCGGTCTCATATAGCCAGAACGATATATACTGCACTACCATTATTGCTCGACTTCCCGAAGAGGCGAAGAGCCAATCGCAAGGTTAATATTTTGGAGATGCCAAGTGCAAGGTTATAGGAGAACGAGTAGTAGGTGCCGCGTCATTTATAAATAATTTTTTCTTCTTCAGTGGCACGTACGCAATATGATAGGTTCATATGGGGAGAAAAGGAAACCGCTCCACTATATACATAGTCAGGACGGGCCAGCCTACACGATTGCTTGCTGGGATTGCTCTCTTCACACTCTCTTGCACAAAACGACTGTGGCCACATCTCTAACATCCCGGCGGATCACGTCCGCTTGGGGAAGGGGTGGATGCTTAGTGTAGATGCGGTGGCCGTCGCCGACGGTGAAAACCCACTGTCGGCACATCCCGATCAGGGGTCCCCACCGTTCTCTCTCACAAAGCCAGTGAGGTTGCCTTCGTCCCTTGCTCACTACCGCGTCGTGGGCAGTTGCCGCCTCCCGACGCCCTCCTCAAGGTTGAGCTATGTCCCTCAGGTACAACTCCCTTTACAACCGGCTTGCACCACTGCTCTAGCTGCCCACATCACTCCCTGTGGATATTTCTCTACTTCTTTGCCCCGCACATACCTGATACCTCTACTGGCTTCTACGTACTGTATTTGTGATGAGTTTATGTCTCATCAACTAGTCCTAGTAATCTTATTCTAATCACGCTTCTTCAATTTCTTTGCCACAGGGATGCTCATATCGATTTTGGTGAAACTGCACAAATGATCCGATGGTCAAAAGGTTGCAAACTTCATTTATTAGGAAGCTCGAACATTGCCAGCAAATTGAAGCCTGGTCAGGGTTCACGGTTCAAGGGCTAGGGACTGCATGGATCATTTTTTTCTTTAGCTGCCTCTATTCCAAAATAAGTGTCAACTTTAGTAGTAGTACAACTTTGTACTAAAGTTTGCACAAAGTTGAGACACTTATTTTGGAACGGAGGGAGTACATATTTGCTATGATCTGTCAATCATTGAGATGCAATAGCATGCATGTTAGTCTCCTTTGTATTTGATGAAATGTTGCAACGAGCAACCTTGGACGCAAGATACATGTAACAGGAGCTGGAAGCTTCATAGCATTGTACAAATTTATCTCGCTGATAAATTACAGTATGTAATAGTACTATACTAGTACTTCCTCCATTCCTAAATATAGTCTTTGTAGAGATTTCACCATTAACCACATGCGGATGTATATAGATGCATTTTAAGTGTAGATTCATTCATTTTGTTCCGTATGTAGTTCACCTAGTGGAATCTCTACAAAGACTTATCTACTAGTAATAGCTAGCCCCCACTACTAGGAATTCTCTATCCTCTCCTTGAGCCACATCATCAAAATTGACGTAGCCGTTAGATGAAGTAAATCAGTCATAATAGCCGT
The DNA here is from genome assembly GCF_002162155.2 of Triticum dicoccoides. Lineage (NCBI taxonomy): Eukaryota > Viridiplantae > Streptophyta > Magnoliopsida > Poales > Poaceae > Triticum > Triticum dicoccoides. The sequence goes on from NC_041385.1 coordinate 362,767,193, forward strand.
CTGATCTAGACGTTGAGAGGCTCCGCACTAAGCCACATGCAAGCATGCAGAAATACCGTGGCACATGCATGTGAGTGGGTTTTAAATCACATCAACATGTCTGCATGCAAGCATGCACCGGTAGCATGCATGTAAGTGAGCTTTTAAGTCCCATTAACATGTCAAAAAGAATAATATAATCCCATTATGCAGTAGGAGTTGGCTGATCTTTTTTCCTTACGTGTGATGATCTAAATGATGATGAGAGTTTATTTAGTTTGGCTACCACATTTGTCATGCGGTTATAGATTTTTTTAGTTCTATGAAATCGATAATTTTGCGCAGAGAGATATACCGTTGTTCCACGGCAACGAGCGGGGACTCATCTAGTAATATTTAGGAACGGAGGGAGTACTATGTAAAGAGTTAGGTGTCGCACGGTGATAGTGTGAGGTGGGCCATGTAATCACTGAGCCTGCGTGTTTTCACTGCTCTTGCACTCCTCCGCTGTAAGAATGGAGAAAGTGTGGGACATCCAGCAGTCCTACCACCTCAGTAATAAAGACCAATGAGCCGTCAAATCACATAGACCCAGCAGTAAGTTGGACGGATGAAGCAACATCACTCTTGCACCAGTGAGAGGTCGCGTCCGCTCTGCCCGGGCATGAATGCAGCACCGATTCTTTGGAGCAGCGCTAACCGTTTCGGGCGGGAAGCGCGCGCGGGCGGTGGAGGGGCTTTGGGTGGGCCAGGCTGGTCAGGAGCGGGCGTGGCAGCTGTCCGCATGTCCCTACCGGACACACCCGGAAACGAGAGGATGCACCGACTCTCGCGGCTAAAATCGTACACTACACACCATATCTCTGTAGGAGTAGGTCGATCTGTCGCACTCTCTAACACACACATGCTGTTAAACACACACACGCACATGCACGCACCTTGGTCCCATTGCACCTTCTAACGTGACTTATTACACCTAGACAGAGGGAGTAGTAAGTATACGAGATACGGTGGCACACTGACTTAAGTCGAATACAAGTGCCCAAAATTTGTGTGCATGTTATAATAAGGATTTACTTAAAATAGTACGTGAGCAAACAGAGGGATCAATTGGACAGTGTTCCCGAGAAGTAGCGAGATGTGTGAGGTAGTAAGATACACCGCTGGCGCTTTTAATTTTTCTTATTAATTTGTTTGTTTCACCCTCTGACTGGTGGGACCCAACGTACTACGTGGAGAGAGGTAAGGTGACTAAGGCTGCATTATTTCTACACCACTGTGGATAGTCTTACCACCAAAGCCACATGACATGATTATGATTGAAATCCTAATGACTCCCACACACACACACACAAAAACACGACATGCCTGTCACACGAATGCAGGAATGTATAAAAGGTTATTTTCCTCTCGTTGAACATAACGGGAGGGTTGTCTAGCTGGTTAGCCGGTTCGCTCATCAAACTTGAGGTCTCGGGTTCGATAACTACACTTGAGCATAACTTTTGCCAGGAGGATTCTTTGACTGGTCAAAATGTTTTCTGGGTTTGCACGCTTCACACTCTCTTTCCAGTATATATATACGTGCTGGAGCCTCAGCGCTTGTACTTGCTCTCTTCACACTCTCTCGCCCTCTCCCGCTGGAGCCTCAACGCTTGTAGTTGCTCTCTTCACACTCTCTCGCCCTCTCCAGATCTAAACAAGACTTCGTTGGCCTCTCTCTCCCCTCACTACTGCTCAAAGAGCCGGCAGGATCCGTCCGCCGGGAAGGGAAGGAGGCTTAACACTGTCGCAGTTGGTGAGGGAGGGAATCCACTACCGGCGCTGCTGTTCACTTTCCACCCAGCGGCGGCGCGGGAGGGCCTCTGACCCCTTCTTCTTCGCCGTCGTCCCGTCGCCCACCGAACCACGCCCCAAGAACCTTAAGGTGTATTTTACTTACTCCACATGCATTGCTCTAGCTGCATGTATACCATGAATCTAGGACGTGGTTCAAAGAGGAAAGGAGTGGGGGAAAGTAGTGGGAAAAGTTGTATATAGCATGAATCTAGGACGTGGTTCAAAGAGGAAATGAAGGGGGAAAGTTGTATAGCATGAATCTAGGACGTGGTTCAAAGAGGAAAGGAATGGGGGAAAGTAGTGGGGAAAGTTGTATCGCATAAATCTAGGACGTGGTTCAAAGAGGAAAGGAAGGGGCAAAAGTACTAGTTTAAAAAGGAAAGGAAGGGACAAGGCTGTAGAGTTTGAGCAGGACTAGATTTGCTACGCTCACATAGGGAAAGGTGTCCAAAGATAAAAACTGGGACCAACACAAATATGCTCCTTGGTTGTTTGTTCTTTGTTGCAACAGACTGTGCATGACCACAGTACATCGGTAGATGCACATGGTGCTGGTGCGTCCACTGTCCCGTGCAACTCATTAGCTGTTGTTAATCTATGGCCCTGTTTGGTTAAAAACTCCCTAGTCCCTACCTGCTTGGTTCCAGGGACTAAACACGGACTAGAGGTTATTAAATGACATGATAAAAGACCATGTTACCCCTAGTAATGAACTAATAGAAACAAGGTGTGATGCGTGGCAGGGGCAACTGTTGGAAAAAGTCCCAAAAAGACTCCCTCGGGGTCATCTTTCTTTAGTCCCAAATGCCCACTTTTAGTCCCAAAAAGTCCCTCCTATTTGGTTTAGATGTGACTGACACGGAGTTTTTTTAGTCCCTACACCAAAATGTCCCTGTAAACAAACATCCTCTAATAATGCCGCTGGAAAATTGATGCAATGCCACAGTTAAAAGCAAATTACATGTTTAACGAATTTTATTGTTAATATAATCTCTATGTTAACATTAATCAATGCCACCGTTTGAAAAATGCTACTGTCTTGCTTTCTTTCCCATTTAGATAAGGTAGATGCTTCTTTTTGTTGGCTTCTGCGTCATCCACCATTATTGACCACTAATTGTTTCCTTTGCACCTCTGTGTAAACAGGGTTATCTACTTCACCTTGTTGCCATTGTGACCTTTTGTTACACTGCACAAAACACTTTTGTTTTAAGAGTGTTTTGTGTAGTTCAACCAAAATGTCACACCGACAATGTTGCTTGATTGCTTGATCTTAGTGGAACTGCACAAGAGGAGATCTTACTTCCTATCCGTTAAGGCGAATTTGGTTCAGATCTTCTTCTTGTGAGTTGTTTGAATTCCGCATCATGAGAGGTCAGAACTAGCCTTCTTTCACATGATTCTGCAGTGTGCTTTCATATGTTGTGCTACTTGTACAATAATGTTGCTTGGTTTTAGTGAACCGCACAAATGGAGACAAGACTTCCAATCTGTATGTGCACTGTAATATCCCATTGAGGTAAGATAAGGATATTTCACAACTGTTGGCCTGTATTTTGCCACTTTCATCAGAAAATTAAGTTTAGTACTATACTTGTGCTCCCTAATTGACATGCCAAATCTTACATTGAAGGCGAAGCTTGTCTGTTATTGAACCAAGTGATGAAGGGGAAGAACAAGCGGAAGAAAAACAAAAATCAACTCCTGCTGCTGTAATGAAGCACTGGAACTCTGATGACACAAGTAATGATATAGTTTTGCATCTTAATTTATTGCTATGGCTGGAACGAGCAATTGTTTTGCCACTGATTTGATGCCATACGTAATTATCTCTACTTGTGCAAATAGGGATCTTCTTTGAAGATACCATATATTTTAGTGGAACTGCACAAGAAGATTTTGGAAACATTAAACTAATCGAGGAGTATATAGTAAGCATGGCCACCCCCGTAGATAGCAACAGATGGTTCCCGAGAAGTGCTTCATCTGTATGCTCTACACAATCAGCCTCCTGACAAATGTTGGTACTCACCCACTGATTTCATCCATATGATTGAGCTTTGTCATCTCTATTGGTGTTGTGCTACTGTTCAGATACTGTCATGAAAAAGTGGTATTGTCCTTGAGAAGTGCTTTATCTGTGTTGTTTTAAATATTTCCTTTCCTCTTTTTCGAGCAAACAGGGATCATCTTCCTCTGAAGAAGAATATGGAGTATGTGAAGTGACTAGTTCCGATTATGCCAGGATGAAGAAGCCCTGTCTATCTTCTCATCAGAAGGAGCAGTTGAAGGATGGTTACATTACTCCCCACAAGACCAAACTAACTTCAGCTCAGAAGGACTGACAAATCTCCATTTTTTTGCTGTGATGGGCGAGTACAATGTTGTTCTAGGATTCTTTCTGGTGAGTTCCATTTTTCTAAAAGTGTGCTCTACATGGACCATGTATGTGCCTGTTGAAACTGTCAATTCATAGTACAGTTTGCTTTATACTAATCACTTTTTTGTATTTGTGCAATCAGGGGTGCTCAGCTTGATTTCAACGGGAACTGCACAAAATGTTCATGAATACATCGAATCATTCATTTCCACCACAAGAAAGGAGGTGCCCATACGTTCAAGGCGTTGCAACATATAATGGCGAAATCATACAAGCTACGCGCGAATTTGGTTGATTTTGGTGGAACTGCACAAAAAGAACAGCTGGTTTATTTAGCACGAGGTGCCATGTCAATATTCGAACTGATGGCAAACCCCGCACATTCCACAATCGTAGGCATTTGATATTTTGGAATGGGACAACCTTGTCAAATTTTGCTCATTGATTTTAGCAAGATATGCGTTTGATATTTTCGAATGGGACGCCCTTTGCTGTCAGCAGTGGCGATCAATTTTTTCTTTATTCTTTAGTTGTGAAGTAAATATTGCCTCTGACATGTGAGTCGCTGAGATGCATAATCATCGATTGTTTTGAATGTTCTCTATGAATTGACAGGCCTGTGTGTTTGATTGCAATGTACAGAAACGCTAAAAAGCTGCTCAAACTCTTTGTACTCCTTTTGTTCCTTTTTACTTCGCACATTGTGAAAGTGCATACTTTTTTGTATAAGATTGGTCAAAGTAGAGATACTTTGACTGCAGACAAAACTCGTATGCAGACTAGAAAGGACCGGAGGGAGTACATGTGAAACTGCTGCAAACGTGGTGATCACCCTGGGAATAATGCTAGTACGTATTGTTTTGCATGTTCATCCAATGCCAGTGATACAGGAATTCAAACTAATCGAAATAAATTCATTCATACACGGTCAGATTTCATATACACATGCTGGATTTCATTACATTTCATACATTCTTCAACTAAAAAGGGGTGTTTGTGGCCGCATGCATCTCCCAGATGCAGAGGCCGAGGGTCATCCTCCTTTTTTGAAAAAAAACTGAAAAGGGGTGCGCTGGAGGTATAATTAATTAACCGAAGCTACCCACCTGTGTCCCGTTGAGCCGAACAAAAGCTTCAGTGACTTAACTGCAGGTGCAGTTGCGTAACTGACATGTGGCCTGTTGGGCCCACGTGTCAGTCAGACAACTGCACCAGCAGTTAAGTAGAAGCAGCATTCTTCTCCAGCGCAGCTCTCCGACTCCATGTCGCCGCCAAGAAGCTAATTGGCTGTCAATGGTCAACCCGCCTAGCTTGGCTTCAACCGGAGGGTAGCAGCGGTGGCCTTACTTGGACCCGAGTGGCGGCGACCTACCGTGTTCTACTCTTCCTCGTTTTCTGTGTGGCACGGCCTCGTTGGCAGCGGGGCAGGGCCTTGGCGGAGCCGGCGATGCCTCTATCTCGTTGCCGGCGGGCGGCGCCTCAGTGGAGCGGTGGAAAACCTCCCCACGTTGCCAGCAGGGTGGGGCCTCGGCTGAGCCGGCGATGTCCTCTGCCTTGTTGTTGGCGGGATGGGGCCTCGGCGGAGCCGGCGGTGTCCTCTGCCTCGTTGTTGGCGCCGCGGGGCCTCGGTGGAGCCCGCGGTGTCCTCTGCCTCGTTGTTGGTGCCGCGGGGTGTTGGCGGAGCAGGGCGTCGTCGACGCCAGCGGAGCGGGGACTCGTCGGAGCCGGCATTGTCCTCTGCCTCGTCCTCGGTCTCGCCAAACAGCGCTTCGCCCGCTTCATCGCCCTCTTTGCTAGCCTCTTTGTAGGCGGCCGCAGCCTCCGCCACCCGCATGCGGTACCGCCAGTGCTCGAGGCGGCCCTTGCGGGCGGAGCGGACGAGTCGAGCAGCGCCTCCTGCTCCGCCCGCTCCGCGGCGATCTGCTCCTCCGCCTGCATGTGCTCCTGGAGGAGATGGTGGTTGTAGGCGGCGTCCGCCTGCGCCTCCCGGAACTGCTCCTCACGCATTTTCCTCACCCTGTCCATATATTGGGCACGAGCCTCGCCGATGGTCATGGTGCAATGCATCGGCGAGGATGGCGCGAAGGATGGGGATGGCGCCGGATCATCGACTACCATGTTCTCCATTAGGACGTCGTCGTCCTCCGGCTGCCTGCCGGCCAGCCGGTCGGCAGCAATGGCTGCTATCTCCTTGTGGTCCGTCGTCCGCCCGTCCCGAAGAGCGCTGGAGCACGAGGAAGCCATGGTGGGTAGTAGTGGTGTGGACAGGAGAAAGGGAACAGATGCGGATGACTGCGGCTATGGCCGGCACAACAGTTTATATAGCAATGGTGGGCGGACGGAGGGACGGACGTGTGGCACCGGAGTAGCCACCTCGACAACCGCGTATCATTAATGTGTGCGGCAGATGGACGGATGGACAACACTTGTGTCGTTTGAAGGCGGAGCAATCGCCTGCACTGGGAAGCGGGGCGGCCGGCGCTGACTGTTTCTGGCGGAAAGCACGCGCGGGCGAGGAGATGACTTTACTTGGGTAGGATGACAATGGGGACCCACCAGGTCCATAGCCTCACGTACGCAAGTGCCTCCTTATTATATATATAAAACTATAGTTTATTTTGCTTCCTCCTGATTTCCTGACATCACGGTCCCACACCATTGTCAACCTATGTACTCCCTCCTTTCCGGTTTATAGGGCTTTTCTCAAAATTTTAGTTTTTCCATTTTATAAGGCTCAATTTGGTTGTTTTCCATCACATGTTCAGATTCCAAGGTGCATTAAATCATTGCATGCAAGTATTAAGAGAAAATTGACCAATGCATGTACTTTGTGCATGCATGCATTGCAATTAATGCATTGATAAACATAATTTTTGAGGATAACAAGAGCATTAATTAGGTGCTTTTGCAAAACTACAAAAAGTATTCCACCACTCGCCATCTACCTTGATTGGTGAGATTTTTGAATTGAGCATTATAAACCGGAAATGAGGGAGTAGTCAATAAACGAGAGAATTGCACAAGAAGCGGCCGACAGCTGGGACCAAGCAGCTCGAGCAGTATTTGTGTTTTTGAGGTGTGAGCACTGCAGAGTTTTTTGATGTTTACCCCAGATATTAATTTTTCTCCTCTGAACAACAAGGAAAACATCGCTGCAGGCATTAACTGGGCGGGCTGTGGCCCGTCTAGCCCAGGCCAAATATCTAGCCCAGATATTAATTTTTTTCAAGCTGAAAATGGATAGGCCAGCTATACTTTTTTTAGGAATACCCAGGCAAGATCAAGTTGTTATTCTCCGCCCCGCTGGGCTGCAAATCTTTCCTAGGAGGGATGCATTAGGCTTAACAAGAAAATGGGCTTTAAGAAATAATAAATGGGATGTAATTATAAAAACTAGGTAGTAACTATAAAAAAATGCACCAAACAGTGATTACTTTATAAAATATTATTTTTGGAATATTGAAAATTTTAATTTCATTAATTGTTGCGAGCGGAATGTTTCGTTGGATTTTTACGCAATATAAATTAATATTGAAATTGTATTTAATCTAACTAGAAATTCCGGGATAAAAATATTCGGATCCCATCAAAATGTGGGAAATTTTATTGAATTCTGTTTTGAACGGTTGGTTGAAATGGGCTGTACTTTTAACAAACTGTAAATGGGCTGTAGTAAATTCCATTAGAATTCAAAAATGGGCTACACATTCTTACAAATCTCAAATGGGCTATAAGTTCTCTGCCACACACTTCTGGCCTTACTAAGTTGACACGTCCCCTAAAAAACCAGAGTTGACAGGTATGCAAGGCTTTGTCAACTTATAGTCAACACACGGTTCTAGCAGCAGTGGCCGTTGGATGTCCATCCAACGGATGCCGTGCTTCTTCTTCAATCTCGGATATTCTAGCTTCACCCGCCCAAAAAATGATTCATCCCCCTGACATCTGGGGCGCACCGTTTCGAAAGATGACCTATGGGCCTACTAAGTTGACATACCAAGGGCTTTGTCAACTTAGTCAATATAAACGATTCTAGCTGCAATGACCGTATGATGTCCATCCAACGGCAGTCGTGCTTCTTCAACCTCTGGTCTTCTTGCTCTAGCCGCCCAAAGAAGCGTCGGTCGTGCCGCCTGCTCCTGCCTCCCGTGGCCGGCTGTGCCGCCGCGGAGGCCTCACCGCCCCCTACTAGTCCCACCGCTGGCCAGGCCATCCCTCCACTCACCCACACCCCCTGTTATTCTGCAGCGACGGCAGCGCAACCGAACCAGTGAAACCTCGTACTCCTCTCCACGTGTGCATCCACTGCCGCATCTTCCCCGGCTCCGCGTCGTCCCCTTCCTAGGCCTCGCCGTCATCCACCGCCGTGGTGCTCTCGGCGCGGCGTGGTCAACATGGTCAAGGACGACTTCCATCGGACGTGGACTGTACATGGAGAGGCTGACAGCTGGGTCCACGGCAGCCGCAAGGAAGTGCCTCCTTATTACGCGCAAAATAATTATTCCTCCACCTGACAGCGGGGACCCACCGGACGGGCCACCATATTTCGTGAAAAAAATGATTCCCCCCCTGACTGCTGGGACCCACGAGCTACATCTTTGCACGCAAGGAAGTGCGTCCAAAAAAAATGATTCGCCCCCCTGACTGCTGGGACCCACCAGCTACATCTTCGCACGCAAGGAAGTGCGTTCAAAAAAAAACGATTCGCCCCCCGACTGCTGGGACCAACCAGCTACACCTTCGCATGCAAGGAAGTGCATCCGGGCAAAAAAAAACGATTTACCCGCTTGACTGCTAGGACCCAGCAGCTACACCTTCGCACACAAGGAAGTGCGTCCGGGCAAAAAAAAATTCGCGCCCCCTGACTGCTGGGACCCAGCAGCTACACCTTCGCACACAAGGAAGTGCGTCCGGAAAAAAAAAACAATTCGCCCCCTGACTGCTGGGACCCACCAGCTACATCTTCGCAGGCAAGGAAGTGCCTGACAGTTGGGACCCACCTAGTCAAAGCGTACATAGCATTGTCATCCTGGTCGCGAACGTGTACGTACATACTAGTCGATGTAGAGGCGCGCACGTGTCGTAGTAGAGGCGCGCATGTAGCATGTACACATACGTACAACGGCCAGGGTGCAAGAAAGAAAATACGGCCACGTATGTGTACATACGGGCGGGGTCTCGAACGCCTAGTTGCGCATACGTACGGCGAGGGCTCGTGTTCATGGGGAGGCAACGGAATGCGTCGTGTTCATGGGGAGGCAACGGAATGCGTCGTGTTCATGGGGTGGCAACAAAATGCGTCGTGTTCATGGGGAGGCAACAGAATGCGTCGTGTTCATCGGGAGGCAACAGAGCGCGTGGGAGCCAACCGGCTGGGTCGGAATGGAATGCGTGGTCGTGTTCATCGGGAGGGCTTGGACAGAACAAGCGATGGAAACGAGGCCTGGCATACCGCACAACAGAGGAAACGGACCTCCTACGTTCGGAACGGGGTCCTGTTGATCGGGAGGGGTGTGGCGTACCGCAAAACGGAGGAAACGGACCTCCTAAGGTCGAAACGGGGGTCCTGTTGATCAGGAGGGGTGTGGTGTACCGCAAAACGGACGAAACGGGGGTCCTGTTGATCGGGAGGGGTGTGGCGTACCGTAAAACGGACGAAACAGACTTGTGTTGGAGCGCTACGGTC
>NC_041385.1:362777272-362792821 GCF_002162155.2 Triticum dicoccoides
ACCGTCGACCTCCTCCAGCCTCCACGGGCTACCGTCGACCTCCTCCAGCCTCCACGGGCTCCTGCTTATCCAACCTCCACCGCGCGCTACTCCACCGGCTACTGTTCAACCACCCCTCCACCGTCTACTGTTCATCCAGCCATCCACCATCTACTATTCATCCAGCCCTCCACACCACGGGGTCCTGTTCAACCACCCCTCCACGGCCACCCCTCCACCGTCTACTGTTCATCCAGCCCTCCACACCAGGGGTTCCTGTTCATCCAGAGGCAACGCCACCGCTCACTGTTCATCCAAACCCCCCCGCAACGCTCACTGTTCATCCAATCGATCGGCTTCGGTTAGCAGCAGTAGCGAAGGAATCGCTCCATCGGGTTCAGTTAATAGCCATTGATCGATCGCTCGGGTTCAGTAACGCGTAGCCTGCAGTGCAATCGCTCGGGTTCAGTTAGAGCCCAACGCCTCGCTCGGGTTTAGTTAGAGTCAACGCCTCACACACACGCACGTGCTTGTACGAGAGAAACTCGCATCGCTCGGCCCCCGACCTCCCACCGTAACCGGCAACTCCCCGAAATTTTCCTCCCCCTCGCTTCTACCACGATTTTTTCCATCATGGACGGCCCAAAGAATGTCATGCAGCTGCGTCTTCGGCCCGCCCAGGACGAAAACCCATTTTCTGTCATGATTTTTTGTCATAGAAGTAGGAGCCCACCACATCTATGATGATACTGGGTTTTGTCGCAATTATCGTCATCGAAGTGTCATATGTATGACAGAAAAAAATTCGTTCGGCCCAAAATGTCACGGATGTGTCTTTATTTGTAGTGGTTCGAGCATCCATGGAGCAGGAGAAAGAAGAAGAGGTCGAGAAGAAGGAATGGATAAAGATGGACAACCCCCCTGGACACTCCGGGTGCCCGACCCCCCAATCTCCGGGTGCCCGGCCACCTCCAGCTCCACCCGGGCGCTGCCCCTGCTTGGTCCGGGTGCCCGGCCACTTGGCCCCCGGGTGCCCGGGCCCCTGCCGGCCTACAGCCGCGCCTCCCGGGTGCCTGGGCCTTGGCCGGCCGGGTGCCCGGCCCCTGCCCCTCCAGCCGCGCTGGGCATCGCCCCTGGTGCCCGGGCTTGAGGCCCCGGGTGCTCGGCCACCCCTCCAGCCGGCCTCCAGCGCACCCATGAGCAGGCCGGGTGCCCGTCCTCCCTACAGCCGCCCCCTGAGCAGGCCGGGTGCCCGGCCCATGTTGCCTGGGTGCCCGGACCCCCCCGGTTTATCCGCGTGTTTTGGCCTTTTGGCCTTTGTATCCTCCTCCCTTAGCTTGTTTCGTCCCTAGACTATATAAGTGGACCTCCTAGGTCATTTGGAGGGTTAGCAAAGATTAGACTAAACATTGTGAGCCTTTGCTCCTTGTATCCCCTCCTTTTAGGAGATCAAGCCCCCACCTAGGGAAGAATCCATTGGATTGTCAAGGCCTCCTCTTGGAGAAGATCATCAAGACGTCACCTAGTGGGAAGAATTTACCTAGTGCTACTCTCCTTGTATTGATCTTGTAATCTTGTGGATCTCATGTATGCTACTCTAGTGGATGTGATATTTGGGTTTGTTTGCGAGTCTTGTTCTTGGTGTTCTTGAGTGTTTTCCTCCTTTCCCCCTCCAAGTGTGAAAAGATCCTTCCTAGGGTTTGACCCTACAACATCTTGGTATCATGAGCAAGGTTTATTCACATCTTGGAGTCCCATCCCCCCATTTGCTAGCTTGATTTTGTTGTTTTTCGTCCAAATCCAAAAATCCCCACAAAAATAGGCCCAAAAAATTTTCTTGCATTTTTTTGGATCTTGCGAGATTTGGTTGTTTTGGCCCATGGATTTGATGTTTGGCAAGTGGATCTAGCCCCTCCCCAACAATTCCCACCCTTCCCACCACGAAATTCACAGAATTTTGCATTTTCCCCAATTTTTCCGCCCATCCCGAAGAACACCGGGTGCCCACACCTCGAACCCCGGGCACCCACACCGCGCCCAGCCCTCCCGGGCACCCACACCTCACACCCCCGGGTGCCCGCACCCCCCAAATCAGCCCACTACCAACACCATTTTGGCCATAACTTCCACCTCCCAAGCCCGTTTTTCGTGTTCTTTAGCTCGTTTGGAAGCTCTTGACATCCCCCATCCACACATCCCACTACTACCACCATTAACCCCCATCCAAAAAACCATCACAAAAACACCCAACTTTCGCATTTGAACGATTTTGTGTTGCCATTTGCGTTTCCTAAGGTGTTTCGGCTACTTAGGAGCGCGTGACATCTTCGTCACCATCATCGACTCGGAGTCATCTTCATCGCTAACCGTAAGAAAGGACGGTAACCTCAACGACACTTACTCCTTACCTTGCTTTTGCATTGATAGCCCGAGCCACCTTGCGTCGCTTACCCATTGAGACTAGCAAGTTGAGAATTGCCGGGCCACGCTATTGTGCACCGTAGTGATCGTGTTATTATCTTTGTGCAATAAGTCTCTCCCGTGCATATCATACATACTTGTCTCATATCATACTCGACTCGAGCATCAGGCATAGAAAAAAGAAGAAGAAAAGATTTTAAGCAAAAGAGGAGAACAAAGAGCTTGTAAGCAATAGAGTTGAGCCATTTGCATACCTATATCATCTTTGTCATCGCATATAAACCATAGTTGGGATTGAAGACGACACGGTTCTCTCATAGGTAGGTGCACAAGCGTATCTTGCCCATTTGAGAAATCGAGCTAGTGTCTCTCGAGCATTCGCACAACAAGAGCATTTTCCGTGGTTGCACATTTTGAGCTCACTCCTTGGTTGTGCGGATCCCATCTATCTTCCGTGCGTGTGTACCTAGTGATACCTTTGGGTTTGATCTATTTGCTTTACTTGTATTTTTGTGAACCTTCTCAACCTTATCGATATCTTGACTAACATTTGCTTGAAATTTTTGCCACCATCCTAACCGAGCTACTCCATAAGCCTCTTAATTGTAGGTGTGAGAAACAAACCCGGTTCCAATTCTCCTATTGTGGCATCACATTGAGTGATACTGGTTACATCCTCAATCCTCGGAGAAGGTAACTTTGGTATTGTTCTCTCACTTTCCTACTCACCCCACTTGGTTATGATGGATAGGCCACACTCGTCGGCGAACCCACTTCTCGAGGAGCAAGGTGGTGATAACGGCTACGTCACCAAGAACCACTTCATCGCGCAACGAGCGCTACATCAAGAGAAGCTCCCCAAGCTCAAGTCCGTGACTTCCATGAGCTACTATGACCTCGACACCGACAACGAACTTCCTTTCTATGGGGCTCAAGACCCCGAGGAGTATCTCGAGTGGGAGTGCAAGATGGACGACTACCTCAAGCTACATCAAGTCCATTCCGAAGACCAAGTGAGGCGCGCCTCAAGTACCTTCCACGATTACGCATCAACATGGTGGCTTCATACACCTTCGACGACCTTCGTCACGAGTTGGCCCAAGATGAAGAAAGCTATGTGGCGAGCGTTTTTGCCTTCCACCTACACGGAACATCTTCAACGCCAATTGGAGAACACCATCCAAGGATCCAAGTCCCTCGACGAGTACTTCCTCGAGATGAAGGCAACCTTGCGACGAGCCAGTGTGGACGACCCCATTTGGATGAAGTTATACTTCATGATGGGATTGAACAACGACATCTCCAAGATTATCTTCCTCGAGAACTACAAGTCCCTTGACAACAACTACATTGGTGCTCTCAAGGCGGAACAAGAACTTATGAAGGCCAAGACTTCTCCACCCCAAGCACACTTATCGAAGACCAACCTCAAGGACGGCGAGCGTGAGGCTAATACCACCACGTTGTCCAAGGCCGATAAGCTCCAAGACTATGCTCCCAAGTTCGACTCCACCGCCATCCCTCTTTGTGGCGTTTATGACGCCGAGTCCACTTCGAATCTTTTTCAAGACGGTGTGGCGACAAGTACAACTATGGAGACCCTCAAGGAGCAAGCTTTGAAGGCAAGCAACACAGTGGGGAGCAAGGATGATGCTTCCATCTTTGGAGGCAAGAGTGATGATGTGCCATCTTCGGCCTTCATCCATGGCGACGACGGTGAGAAGGTTGAGCATGGTACTATCCCTTCAACCAAGGCGGCGATAGGCGTTGAGCATGGAGACATTTGCACCAACATCTCTCCGACACTCACATATGAAGAGATGCCCCAAATCCCATGTGAGGAGAGCCACTACCACATGAGTGACATGAGTGACTCCACCATATGTGACTTTGAGTGCATTTCCTGTGAGAGGATGAGTGTGACCACCACTAGCTCCACACTTGAGAGCATGTCACACATCCTATGTGAGGTTGAGAGCCATTTGAGCGACTCCACTACCCATATGAGTGAGTGCATCCTTAAGGGAGTGAGTGAGCCGCAACACTTAGTGAGTGAGGTAGTTGACACGGCATGTCACGCCACTATGATTTCTAACAACTTAACCTCTACTACGAGTGTGTTTTCTTTGGTGCTAGGTCTCCTACATGACGACATGCTTATACTCGACGAGTCCATACCTCAAATAGAGATGACGATGGCCATAGTGGATGATGATGCACCCCCCACATGGTTCCATCAAGATGAAGATAACAACGAGTGGATCTTCGACACCTCACCTACAACACATGAGCGACGCTTCAAAGGTAACATAGGTGATGGTGCTTCTCTTGTCCCACTAGTGGACTCGCTTGACATTGATTGCTCACATGATGATGATCACCTTATGGATTCACCACATACTATGTCTTCTACATGCTTACATATGCCACCTATTTATGATGAATATGATGATGAGCATGTTGATTTTCCTAGTTGTGATACCATGCTCCATAGGACATCTTGTAAAAATTCTAGAGGTCACGTCATGTTTGACAATCCATTAAACTTGTCATATGCTATGGGTGAGATTTCCCATAATTGTTTGCATCATATGCATACCATTCATGACAATGCTCTAGATATCACAAGTGATGCTTTCCACAATTTGAGTCTCCATTATGCTATGCATAATAACAAACCTCTCATGATGGATGACATGTTTCTATATCACGCATCTCATTTATTTGAGAATTGGCTATTTTGTGCAAACCAACACACGCACGTGCGCATCATAAGGGATGATGTGTACATATACCACGCACACACAATTTTCCCTTTGTCTTTGTTGTGTGTAGGTACTCACGTATACTCGTCAACGTCTCAATCCCATGAGTTGACGAAACGAGCTCTTGAGAGCAACGATGATTTGGGATCCCGTGGATTATCCTTACCAACATTCCCTTTGCGCAAGAACTACGCGCTTCTATTTTACTTGGCTCTCACACGGCTATGGGCTATCTACCACTTGTCACCTTATGCCCATACTATCGTGTTCAGTTTGCATGTTATGCCTCTTTACATGACTTTGCCATGCAATTGTGACCCTTGCTTGCATTTACCCATGATGCACCATTATGATATTCCTATGTGTATTTGCATGCTTGGTGGAGATCGTTGTTGATTTTGCCATGTTTATCAGGTGCCTCATGCTATTGTTGATTCTTGTGTTGGGAGAGTCATGATGTTACATTGCTATTTACATAGGACTTCTTGCCAACACCATGAGCCTACTTTCCTCATATCTTGTTTTCATGATTGTTGTATGTCATGTGCATTATATATGCCCACTATTTGCACCCATGACATGCTTGCCATGATTCCTTCTAGTATGTTGCATCTTCGCACTACTAGCTTGCTTGACTTGATTGCTATGATTGCTTGCTTGGTTGCATCACCCATGTTCCACTCTTACTCGCTTTCTTGGGTTGATGACATATATGTTCATGCCTCTCAGATGATATATCTCGATCATTGTCTCTTGTGTCCATTAGATGCCTCTTTCATATCCACTTGTATTGAGTGCAACCATACTATGCTTATTGATCTTGGAGACTTTGACACCTTACTTGTGATGCATGCTTGTTTGATTGAGCCTATTGCATTTGGTTGTTCTCGCATCATATGCCTCCATACTATGCAATACTACCTTGTCATTTCTTATGATGAGCATTATGCATACACTTGTTGGGTATCTTACCACACGAATGATAGGTTTGGCCCTTCCGCTAACCTCATTTGTTTTTCCAAGTGTTTGTCATGTTCTTTCATTTTGCAGGATTTACAAGGCGGTACAACCACGAGACATATTGGTTATGTGAAGGCATACATGATGCGCGACTCCATCATCCTTGAGAAACTACTAAAGGTGACCTCCTTCCCTTTGAGCCATCCTCAAATACGCACATTGGATGGGTCACTCTTTCATTGTTGTTTCCTTCTTGTTATCTACATGATACATCTCGCAAACGGAGGAAAGACGTTGGAGATTGGCTCTATGGACCTTCAAGTTGAGGAGCGCTCGCACTTATTGGATGCACCTTCGGAACTCCACTCATGCAACGACATCGAGCTTTGGTACATCAACACTCCTTTGACTTTTTGTACCACAACCTCCATATTGGTTGATTATGCTTCCACATGTCATGCTCGATGGACATCTCATACTGACCGCAAGTTTGCACCCTATGCATGGATTGACACACATTATGATTGCCTTGTTGCATCTCGTATTTCCATGATATTTGAGCTTGTGCATTTCCTTAGCAAATTTGTTGTGATCTTTCTTGATGGCATATTCATACATCATGATCTTATTGCCTACCATCGATTACATGATAACCTTTTCATATTGAGCATCCATTGCCATATTCATGCTATTGATAAACCGTCTCACTATGACATCATTTTGCACCGTGGTTGCATTGATCATAATCACAACACATTTGTGTACACAATGAATGCTTTTTCTCCCATGAACGCTTTGCATCTCATTATTTATCATCTTGATACGCTTCATGCGCTTTCCCATGAACAATCTTGCCGCAATGACTTATTCTTCCTTAATGGACACTTCGTATGCGCTAAGCATTGTATTCCCGAGTGTCGTTTATGTTTGCTCTTTTTGCACGTATACTCCTCCGGTGACACCTTGGAGTACTTGGATTGCGCCATGACTTCCACTTCGTCCAACTACAAGTCCATCCATGACAATCGTTTCCGTGGTGATGAGGATCACGGTCCGAGCTCGGATCTCTCCCAAGGGGGGGGGGAGATGATGTGGAGCATCCCTCAACTACCCGCACCGACACTCCATCACCACCGCAAACACCAAGAGGGCCAATGACAAGAGCACGTGCGCGCAACATCGAGAACGAGGTCACTTCTTTCCTCTCCGAGTTTCGTCCGGTTTCACATGAGAATGGGATACTACCTCAAAGAGATACGCTATGCATTCTTAGGTACATCAAAGATGATCGTGGGAAGGAGAAGACGAAGGTTCGAGCATCCATGGAGCAGGAGAATGAAGAAGAGGTCAAGAAGAAGGAAGGGAGAAAGATGGCCAAGCCCCCTGGACACTCCGGGTGCCCGACCCCCCAATCTCTGGGTGCCCGGCCACCTCCAGCTCCACCCGGGCGCTGCCCCTGCTTGGTCCGGGTGCCCGGCCACTTGGCCCTCGGGTGCCCGGGCCCCTGCTCGCCTACAGCCGCGCCTCCTAGGTGCCCGAGCCTTGGCAGGCTGG
This sequence comes from Triticum dicoccoides, assembly GCF_002162155.2. Lineage (NCBI taxonomy): Eukaryota > Viridiplantae > Streptophyta > Magnoliopsida > Poales > Poaceae > Triticum > Triticum dicoccoides. The sequence goes on from NC_041385.1 coordinate 362,784,952, forward strand.
GTGCCCGGCATCTGCCCCTCCAGCCGCGCTGGGCGTCGCCCCGGGTGCCCAGGCTTGATGCCCCAGGTGCCCGGCCACCCCTCTATCCGGCCTCCAGCGCACCCCCGGGTGCTCGGGCCTTGGGCCCCCGGGTACCCGACCTCCCTACAGCCGCCCCCTGAGCAGGCCGGGTGCCCGACCCATGTTGCCCGGGTGCCCGGACACCTCCGGTCCATCCGCGTGTTTTGGCCTTTTGGCCTTTGTATCCTCCTCCCTTAGCTTGTTTCGTCCCTAGACTATATAAGTGGACCTCCTAGGTCATTTGGAGGGTTAGCAAAGATTAGACTAAACATTGTGAGCCTTTGCTCCTTGTATCCCCTCCTCTTAGGAGATCAAGCCCCCACCTAGGGAAGAATCCATTGGATTGTCAAGGCCTCCTCTTGGAGAAGATCATCAAGATGTCACCTAGTGGGAAGAATTTACCTAGTGCTACTCTCCTTGTATTGATCTTGTAATCTTGTGGATCTCATGTATGCTACTCTAGTGGATGTGATATTTGGGTTTGTTTGAGAGTCTTGTTCTTGGTGTTCTTGAGTGTTTCCCTCCTTTTCCCCCTCCAATTGTGAAAAGATCCTTCCTAGGGTTTGACCCTACAACAAGTCACCTTATGAAAATCAGGTTTTCCCAAAACCTTTAGGCGTGGAGCATTAACTTCCTGCTCGATCCCCTCCTAGCCTCGTTAGCCAGCGTTCTCTTCCGCTGTTGCCGTGTTCTACCTTTCCATTTTTCCTCTTCTCAAGTGTGGAACGATATGCATGCCGTCCTTGATGCACCAGAACGACCACTGCATGCATCTCGGCAGGGCGTTGATTGGGCATGCACGAGAATTTGGTTCTGCTCGCAATATGGATGATACCTGAATGATGAAGTGAATAGGCATGCTAGCACGGGAGACCTATTTCCGCTATACAATACTGGAGTACTCATGTTCCTCACAGTGAAGTGACAACACCTTGCGCCTGACACTAGTCCAGGCGAGGTGGCGTGTTCGGGTTACCAAAGTCAGCCTCACCCTGTGCACTGTGCAGTCTGTCACCGCTGTTGTACAGCACATTGGCGCCTCACTTCGTCTCCCTCTCCGCTCCCATAGCACCACTCCATCTCCATCTCCTTCTCCGTCTCCATCTTCGTCTCCGTCTCCATCTCACTGTGCCCCCGTGTACCGTCGCCTCACTCGCCTCCCCTAGTACCACTATTCCCTTGCTAGCCGCTCCAGCACCAACATCCTTCTCCCCCCTAAATCAAGACCCTTCCAAACTCCACCATGGCCGAACGCGAACCGCGCAGCATCCATATGAGCCGCGATTGGAGCAATCTCCCCAGTGACATCCTCAACCTCTGTTGTTCGTGTATGGATATGTTGACCGCCCTGCGGCTGGCTGCATGCTCGAGGGACATGCACACGGCCATCATCGAAGCGAGGCCTAAGCTTTTCTAGACACCCTGCTTGCTGCTATCTAGTCTTGCGAGATTTGCTCACCATGATACGGAGGCATGCATGATGCCCCTCGACTTCAATCCGATCTCCATTAGCCGAAACTTCTTTGCAGGTATGTAGTGTGTCGCCGTATATCATTTCCCTCGACATCGATCCGATCACCATCGCCCGAAACTTCTTGGCAGGTATGTACTGGGTCGGCATGAACTCCCACTGGATGGCTGCCTTCAGAGAAGACGGTAAAAAGTTGGTGCTCGTGAACTTCCAGACCTCCCATGAGATTATCCTTCCTCCGTTGGATTATATAGAGTATTACCATCGCGGTCCAAGTCATCTAGATTACTACGTCAGTTGGACGGACCTTGTTTTGCAGAAGATTGTAATCTGCCAAGTGCCCACACGACATGCGAATTACGCAGACTTCAAGCTAATTGCCTTGTTCGACCGCGGACTTGCCTATCTTTACGCCAGTGCCTTCTTTAGCTGGAGACAACTCGGCTTGCAGTGGATCATCGTCAAAGCTGATACACACTTCTGTGATGCTATTGAACACAATGGCATCATCTACGTGATCGACAAAGCAGATGGCACCACGTATTGCTGGGACGACGCGTGTAAGTTGTTTCCGTCTCATGTTAATGATGACGCCATGACACTGTTTGAACTTTTTGTGATGATTGGCATATCCCTGTTTGAGCAGAATTTGAGTAGAACTATGGCAATATATAGAGACGTCGTAAATCATCTATATTTGGAATGAGTTAATTCATGCGATTGTGACCATGTCATTACAACCAATTTGTACCCTGAATAATCAAACGGTTAGGAATATATGATATTATCCTTATTTTACAGGAATCTATATACTACTACTAAATATGAGTGTGTATCAATGGCCATGTTAGTTTCCTCATTTTCATGATGTAGAAACATGCACCACACTGTTGGTTTCATCTAACCATACATTAGGGAAGTAAATGTGCATATGGAGAACTCTATATTTGGAAGTAGTGAAATCCTGCAATGCTTACCATGTGTACATACCTATATTCACCCTTCAGCAATCAATGGCTAGAATAATATCCTCACAAAAATTTTGCCCACAGAACACGAGTATATAACAATGCATGGTCTGTTAGTTACCTTGAAGAATTTGTTTGTGAGGACAGAACATGATTACATAACATGCATGACATGGTAGTTTCCTGTGAAGAATCGATTGCGAGAGAACATGAGTATAACCATGCATGGCACTTATATATTTTCAAACCCAGTATACATTTCCCTGTATATTCCTCCCAGTTCAAACAGGGACATATCACTGCTGTTTCTTGCATTATCCTACTCATACTCTGAAGAATGCTGATCTTACATTAACAATGCCTGTCCTTTTTGATATGATGCAGTGTCCCTACAGTTACTGCCCTTTGTAATCACACCACCTTTGCCAAAAACAGGGAAGCACAACTGGTTCCTCGCTCAAACAGACGACAGCAAAAGACTGATGATCATTCGGACACATGAGCCGAAAAAGTTATATTGCAAAAACCCCACTGTATACAAGCACCGTGTAATACGTGAGTATCCGGACATCGGCTCTTACGTCTATGAGCAGGATACCAGCTTGTTGGGGCCTTCAGGATTTTTTAGTTGGAGGCGGGTAAACACCCTTGGTTCACACTCTCTGTTTCTCGGACTCAATTATCCGATTAACCAGGAGATCACCGTTGGCAAGGACCTTGATGGCAGAGAGGCTCTGTTTGCTATGGAAAACTGTGTCTACACGGCGAGCCCTAGGAGTTCGGGAGCAAACTGCCCTGATTGTCGACGATACAGCCTGCAGCCAAAAGAAGGTGAGAATGACAAAGGCATCCAGATTAACTTTGATCCTTGGATGTCTCAATTACGACAGGCAGTGATGTGGTTCAAGCCTTGAGGTTGATAGGTAATTGGGCTGTTGCATCGAAAGGGTGGAGTACTGGTGTCTCCGGATCACTGGTCGCTGAAGCGGGGCTGCAGATTATGATGGTGTTGGATCATCTCTTCGAATGACTTTGTTGTCTTTGCTGCTGGTTCTGGATGGGTAGTTCTTTATTTTGCTATGCATATTCCTTGTCATTTGGTCATCCTCGTCTATGTCACTCTTTCTATGTAATAGTTGCTTCTGTTTAGAATGTCATTCTCGTCTGGATCACGAGAGTCTGAGCACTGCAGATGGGTGCGTTTTGGTGGTGTACCAAGACTTCTTATGAACTATCATGTCTTGTTGCTTATGTCAGTAGTAGTCACTAGTCAGTGTTTGAATGTTGTATATATCGTTGTTTCGAACTGTTTATTGTCTCGAACTACTGGTGGGCTAAATGAGGGCATCACCATTCTCCAGTGTTCAGAGTATACCTCCTTTTTTCAAGTTATATTATTTGAGCTCACTGTCTTTTCGATGATGTACACTTGTTTGGGCCAGTGAGGTGTCGTTGAATATGGGCCAAGTAGTAACGCAATGCCAAACAGGTCAATTATGACTCTCAGGCCGGGCTCTCAAAAGATCCTGAAAAAAGGGCCGGGCTCTCCAAAAAAGAAAGAATAAGGACTCTTAGGCCGACATGTGGGCGCCACCGGTGTTTTTGTGTGCTTGTGCGCCAAGAGCATATTGACGCGTGCTCAAAATTCATGCTACCTTTTCATCCCCAGTCTCCCGCCCCTCCCCCACCTCTGGAATCTCGATTCCTACTCCAGTTCCCCCAAATCCCCCTCCTGTACTCCCTGTACTCAAGCGCACTATCATGTCGCCGGTCAACGCGGATCTCCGAGCCGGAGATCCTGAGGTCCGTCATGCCTTCGGTCGCTGCGTGCTGTTGCTCAACAGTGGCATGGCGGCGCTTGACGACCAGTTTGCCGGCAAAGTGCTGATGGTAACCATCAATGGTGACCGACTTCCCGTCTCGCCGGACGACCTTATCAAAGCTCTTGGCATTACGCACGGCATCCAAATAAGTGACTTGCTCGTCGAAGTCTGTCCGCCACCGGCTGATTTCTTCGTCAGGTTCTGGACAACTTTCGACTGCAGTCGTGTGTTCGAATCTTCCCGGCGTTTGTTCTGCGATGGCGCGCTGGTGAGCTTTGATTGATGGCACCCAGGACGGGGCTCGGTGCCCTCTAAGCTTGATTTTTTAACAAAGCTTACCTTCGACGGCATGCCTTGACGTGCTTGGAACAGCGAGTCCATGAACGAGCTTATCAACGACCTTGGAGGTGAGCTCGTAAGTATGTTTGTTCCTCCAGACAACTGGGCTCTGACGGTTATGGCATGGATGAAGAAGCCGTCCACCATACCGAAGGTGATTGGTGTTGAGATACCGGTGCAGGAGGGTTGTACTATTCGTCGCCACCAAGGCCACCATGGACCACGTTAGGGATGTACCTGTATCGAGTGTTCGTGCATGTCGAAGAAGTGGTCAATCCATCAATTGAAGTCCTGCCGCCGCCGCTGGTGCCAGGGTCCATCGACGACGTCCATTACAGGAGTCAACGTCAGACTTTCCTCGTGTTGCTCGGAACGATGGATGGCACAGGGCCTACTCCATCGCGTGGCGGAGGCCACTGCTTCTTTGGGAGAAGAGGCAGGGCTGGCTGCCTGGATGTGCTCTAATTTGAGGTAACAACTGAATCTTGTCATATAGTGCTAGTTAAATCCGAGCTATGGGTATGAAGCACTGATATGCCAGTACATTTGATTGTGACCTGTTCTAATTTTGTACCTGAACTTTTTTTAGAAAGGGTTGTACGTCAACTTAATGTGCTAGCAGAACTTATTGTGTTGTCTGTCTGTTTTCTTTGCACAACATTCAAGATATTTCCCCATCATTTATAAAGACGATGAACCGTTATGTATGACTTCGTTGGTTTCAACATAGCCCTTCCTGTAGCGATCCACTGCTTCCATCCTGATTGTGCCGCCTGCGTGAAATTTTTGTATGCAAGTTCAGTGTGCTATGATGTTCTATATGATTGTGTCAACTATATAAGTTTTTACTGAGCATGAGCAATGCATATGGCTGAAAGATGTATTTACGAGCATCGACCGATGGGTCTCTCTCTCTCTATCTCTATCTCTCTCTCACACACACACACACGCACACACACGCGCACACGCACAAGTAGGACCCGTTGAATTATTTATTTGCTCGTGACAACTTTTAATTAGGTTCCACTGTAATCTAACTTTTTTATTAAGTTATTAATTGAGCTCATTGACTTTAAAAAGTTGTACAGAAGCCTTGTTTGGGACTTTCCGGCATCGCTGAATGTGGGCTGAGTAACCATGTTAGGTTGTACTGTACTACACATGCCTTTCTTTCAATATCAGCAATGCAACTGGGCCGACAGTTGTACACAATATCCGGGTCAACTTGTTATCCGCCCCGCTGGGCTGCAAAGTTTCCTAGGAGGTATGCATTAGGCTTAACAAGAAAATGGACTTTAACAAATAATAAATTGGATGTAATTATAATAACTGGGCAATTACTATGCACCAAACACGTAATTAGTTTGAAAAATATATTATTTTTGGAATTTGGAAATTTTAATTTCATTACTTGTTGCGCGCACAATATCTCGTTGGATTTTAACGTAATACAACTTTATTTTGAAATTATATTTAATCTGACTAGAAATTTTGGATAAAAATATTTCATATCCCATCAAAATGTGGGAAGTTTTTTTAAATTCTGTTTCGAGCGGTTGTTTGAAATTATTAATCGTTGTCCTAGCTAGAAGTTGGGCTGTACTTTTAACAATCTGTAAATGGGCTATAGTAAATTCCATTAGAATTAAAAATGGGTTGTACATTCTTACAAATCGCAAATGGGCTATATGTTCTCTGCCAAATCCGAGCTGTGGGCCTACTAAGTTGACGCGTACCAAGGGCTTTGTCAACTTAGTCAATATAAACGATTCTAGCTGCAGTGATCGTACGATGTCCATCCAACGGCCGTAGTGCTTCTTCAACCTCTGGTCTTCTTGCTCCAGCCGCCCAAAGTAGCGCTGGTCGTGTCGCGTGCTCCTACCTCCCGTGGCCGGCTATGATGCCACGGAGGCCTCACCGCCCCGTACTACTCCCACCGCTGGCCAGGCCATCCCTCTACTCACCCACACCCCCTATTATTCTGCGGCGACGGCAGCCTCACACCGCAGCTGAACCAGTGAACCCTCATACTCCTCTCCGCGTGGGCTTCCACTGCTGCGTCTTCCCCGGCTCCGCGTCGTCCCCTTCCTAGGCGTCGCCATCATTCAGACCGCCGCCCTGGTGCTCTCGGTGCGGCATGGTCAACATGGTCAACGACCGACTTCCATCGGAAGAGTACTGTATGTGGAGAGGCTGGCAGCTGGGTCCAGGCGGCCGCAAGGAAGTGCCTCCTTATTACGCGTGAAATAATTATTCCTCCACCTGACAGTAGGGACCCACTAGATGGGCCACCTTATTTCGCGAAAAAAACATTTCCCCCGTGACTGCTGGACCCACCGGACGGGCCAGCGTATTTCACAAAAAAAATGTTCCCCTCGCTGTCAGCTCGGACCCACCGGAAGTGCCTCCTTATTACGCACAAAAAACCCTGCTAGCTGGGACCCACCATGGTGGGAGGCTGACTTGTGGGCCTACTAAGTTGACTGGGACGGGGGCCTTTGTCAACTTTAGTCAATATGAACGATTCTAGCTCTAGTGACCGTACGATGTCCATCCAACGGCCGTAGTGCTTCTTCAACATGTGGTCTTCTTGCTCCAGACGCCCAAAGCAGCGCCAGTCGTGCCGCATGCTCCTGCCTCTCGTGGCCGACTGTCCTGCCGCGGAGGCCTCACCGCCCCCAACTATTCCCACCGCTGGCCAGGCCCTGCGGCGACGGCAGCCTCACACTGCAGCCGAACCAGTGAGCCCTCGTACTCCTCTCCGCGCGGGCTTCCACTGCCGCGTCTTCCCCGGCTCCCCGTCGTCCCCTTCCTAGGCTTCGCCATCGTCCACCGCCCTAGTGCTCTCGGCGCGACGTGGTCAACGTGGTCAAGGAACGACTTCCATCGGATGTGGACTGTACGTGGAGAGGCTTACAGCTGGGTCCATGGCCGCAGCAAGGAAGTGCCTCCTTATTACGCGGAAAATAATGATTCCTCCACCTGACAGCTGGGACCCACCGGACGGGCCACTGTATTTCACGAAAAAAACGTTTCCCCCTGACTGCTGGGACCCACCAGCTACATCTTCGCACGCAAGGAAGTGCGTCCGGGCAAAAAAACAAAACGATTCTCCCCCCTGACTGCTGGGACCCACCAGCTACACCTTTGCACGCAAGGAAGTGCGTCCGGGCAAAAAAACGATTCGCCCCCCGACTGCTGGGACCCAC
>NC_041385.1:362792951-362811316 GCF_002162155.2 Triticum dicoccoides
CAAAAAAAATGATTCGCCCCCCGACTGCTAGGACCCACCAGCTACATCTTCGCACGCAAGGAAGTGCGTCCGGGCAAAAAAAACTAAACGATTAGCCCCCCTGACTGCTGGGACCCACCACCAACATCTTCGCAGGCAAGGAAGTGCCTGACAGTCGAGACCCACCTGGTCGAAGCGTACGTAGCGTTGTCATTCTGGTCGCGAACGTGTACGTACATACTGGTCGATGTAGAGGCGCGCACGTGTCGTATTAGAGGCGCGCACGTAGCATGTACACGTACGTACAACAGCGAGGGTGCAAGAAAGAAAATACGGCCACGTACGTACATACGGGCAGGGTCTCGAACGCCTACTCGCGCATACGTACATGGCTGGGTCGGAACGGAGAAACAGCGTCGTCGTCATGTTCATGGGGAGCCAACCGGCTGGGTCGGAACAGAATGCGTGGTCGTGTTCATCGGGAGGTCTTGGACGGAACAGGCGATGGAAACGAGGCCTGGCGTACCGCACAACGGTGAAACAGCCTTGTGTTCGCCCGGCCACGTTCGAAACGGGATCCTGTTGATCGTGAGGAGCCTGGCGTACCGCAAAATGGAGGAAACGGACCTCCTACGGTCGAAACGGGGGTCCTGTTGATCGGGACAGGTGTGGCGTACCGCAAAACGGACGAAACGGACCTCCTACGGTCGAAACGGGGGTCCTGTTGATCGGGAGGTGTGTCGCGTACCGCAAAACGGAGGAAACGGACCTCCTACAGTCGAAACGGGGGTCCTGTTGATCGGGAGGGGTGTGGTATACCGCAAAACGGACGAAACGGACCTCCTACGGTCGAAATGGGGGTCATGTTCATCGGAGGGGTGTGGCATACTGCAAAACGAGACTCCACGGGATACTGTTCATCTCCACCGTCGACCTCCTCCAGCCTCCACGGGCTACCATCGACCTCCTCCAGCCTCCATGGGCTCCTGTTCATCCAGCCTCCACCGCGCGCTACTCCACCGGCTACTGTTCAACCACCCCTCCACGGGCACCCGTCCACCATCTACTGTTCATCCAACCCTCCACACCACGGGGTCCTGTTCAACCACCCCTCCACGGCCACCCCTCCATCGTCTATTGTTCATCCAGCCCTCCATACCACGGGGTCCTGTTCATCCAGAGGCAACACCACCGCTCACTGTTCATCCAAACACCCCCCGCAACGCTCACTGTTCATCCCAAAGGCAGCATCGATCGGCTTCAGTTAGCAGCAGTAGTGAAGGAATCGCTCCATCGGGTTCAGTTAACAGCCATTGATCAATCGCTCGGGTTCAGTAACGTGTAGCTTGCAGTCCAATCGCTCGGGTTCAGTTAGAAACGCGCATCGCTCACCCCCCGACCTCCCACCGTAACCAGCAACTTCTCGAAATTTTCCTCCCCCTCGCTTCTACCATGGTTTTTTCCGTCATGGACGGCCCAAAGAATGTCATGCAGCTGCGTCTCCGGCCCGCCCAGGATGAAAAGCCCATTTTCTCTCATGATTTTTTGTCATGGAAGTAGGATCCCACCACATCTATGATGCTACCGGGTTTTGTCACAATTATCGTCATAGAAGTGTCATATGTATGACAGATTTTTTTTTGTTTGGCCGAAAATGTCACGGATGTGTCTTTTTTTTGTAGTACATCTTCCACACAAAGGTCGGCATTAATGGAAGGTTCGTCAAGGTCATCATCGATGGAGGTAGTTGTCACAACTTGGCAAGTGAAGAACTATGCTCCAAGCTTCAATTGGACAAGATGAAGCACCCGCACCCATACAAAGTCCAATGGCTAAGCGATTCCGGCACTATACGAGTTGATCATACGGTCAAAGTCTCCTTCAAAATTGGTGCATATGAGGACACTTTGGAGTGTGATGTCGTCCCGATGTCCGTTTGACACCTCCTTCTTGGTAGGCCTTGGCAATTTGACCGCGGGGTCATCCACAATGGGCGTACCAATCACTATAGCATCAAGATGAAAGGGAAGGAACATGTGCTACAACCTATGTCTCCTAGTCAAGTGATAGCCAACAAGCAAGCCACCCATCGCGGAGAGAAGAGTGAGAAAGTGATCCACCCAAAAGAGAGTGAGAGCCACAAGCCAAAATCGAGTGCCTCCACGATGACCGACAAGAAAAACTTAGTCCTATTTGACACCAAAAGTGAGATGAGAGAAGTGTGCGAGAACCCATCGAGTGTTAAGCACTTTGTCCTTGTGTGCAAGGATGGAGAACCAAAAACTAACACCTCTCACGATCTACCTTTAGTGTTTCAATCTCTTTTGCAGGAATTCCAAGATGTTTTCCCCGATGAGCTACCTCCAGGTCTGCCTCCTCTATGAGGCATTGAGCATCGAATCAACCTCATCCCCGGAACGCCCCTACCAAACAAATCTCCATACCGCGTCAACCCCGAAGAAACTAAGGAGATCCGACGGCAAGTACAACAACTAATCGACAACGTCATGTACGTGAAAGCTTAAGCACTTGTGCCATTCCCGTTATACTTGTGCCCAAGCAAGATGGTAGTTTTCGCATGTGCTCCGATTGTAGACCCATCAATGCTATTACCATTCGTTATAGGCATCCCATTCCTCGCTTAGATCATATGCTTGATGAACTTAGCGGTGCCACCATCTTCTGAAAAATTGATCTTAAAAGTGGCTACTACCAAATCCGCATACAAGAAGGTGATGAATGGAAAACCGCTTTCAAAACCAAATTTGGCTTGTACGAGTGGTTGGTTATGCCTATGGGTTTGTCAGAAGCTCCCGGAACTTTCATGCGTCTTATGCATTTTGTGCTTCGACCTTATATTGGAGTCTTTGTTGTGGTTTACTTTGATGATATTCTTGTGTTTAGCAAATCCATGAAAGAGCATCTTAATCATGTTAGGGTTGTTTTGCAAACGCTTCGCAAGGAACGTCTTTATGCCAACATGAAAAAGTGCATGTTTGGTGTTGACAAACTTGTTTTCTTGGGTTTTGTCGTTTCTTCCAAGGGTGTCCATGTCGATGAATCTAAAATTGAAGCTATTAAAACTTGGCCCCAACCCACGAATTTGCAACAAGTGCGTTGCTTTCTTGGTCTTGCAGGGTTTTATTGCCGCTTTGTGAAAGACTTTAGCACTATTGCCGCTCCTTTGCATGCCTTGAGTAAGAAGAATGCTCCTTTTATTTGGGGATCTTTGCAATCCACCGGTTTTGATGATCTCAAATCTTTGCTTACTCATGCTCCGATTCTTGCTTTGCCCAATTTTGACAAAACTTTTGAGGTTCATTGTGATGCAAGTGGTACCGGAATTGGCGGAGTTTTGATGCAAGAAAAACGAGCCATTGCATATTTTAGTGAAAAACTCTCCGGTGCTCAACTTAACTATCCCATTTATGACAAAGAATTGTATGCTTTAGTGCGTGTGCTACATGTTTGGGAGCATTACCTTAGACCTCATGAGTTTGTCATCCATACCGATCATGAAACGCTTAAGCACTTGAAAGGCCAAACTAAGTTGAACAAGCGTCATGCCAAATGGAGTGAATTCATTGAATCTTTCCCCTATGTGATCAAGTACATTAAGGGTAAGGAAAATGTAGTTGCGGATGCACTTTCACGCATATGCACTCTTGTCACTAAACTTGAGTTGAATGTTATTGGCTTTGAGCACATAAAAGACTTGTATGCGAATGATCCTTCTTTTGCTAATCCTTATGCTAAGTGTTTGACGCATACATTTTGGGAACGATACTACATCAAGGATGATTATCTTATGAGAGCTAACAAACTTTGCATTCCTGAGTCTTCTCTTCGTTTGCTCCTTTTGCAAGAGGCTCATGGAGGCGGACTCATGGGACACTTCGGACGCGACAAGACATTCGCCATGCTCTCCAAGAACTACTTTTCCCAATATGTTCCGCGATGTCTCACGCTTCACCAACCGATGCTCTACATGTCGCAAAGCTAAGTCTAAAGCTCAATCCCATGGTCTTTACATGCCTCTTCCTAATCCTTATCAACCTTGGGAAGACATTAGCATGGATTTTGTACTTGGTTTGCCTAGAACTCAAAATGGCAAGGATTCCGTGTTTGTTGTTATGGACGGATTCTCTAAGATGGCACATTTCATTCCTTGCAACAAGATAGACGATGCTTCACACGTTGCAAATCTCTTTTGTAGGAAAATCTTGCGACTCCATGGAGTACCAAAGACAATCGTCTCCAACCACGACGTTAAGTTCTTGAGTTACTTTTGGAAGACGCTATGCGCCAAGCTCAGAATCAAGCTCTTGTTCTCATCCACATACCATCCTCAAACCGACGGCCAAACAGAGGTGACAAACCATACACTCTCCACTCTACTTCGCGTGTTGATCAAGAAGAACATCAAGGAGTGGGAGGAGTGTCTACCCATCGCCGAGTATGCCTACAACCGTGCAAGACATTCGACAACCGGCAAGCTCCCCTTCGAGGTCGTCTACGGCTTCAACCCGTTGTCCCCATTGGACATTCTACCTCTACCACTACAAGAGCGCACCAACATGGATGCGAGTGCACGTGCAAGATACATCAAGAAGATGCATGAGGATACAAGGCACACCATTGAGCGCCAAGTATGACGACTCGCGACCAAGCTCAACATCAACAAGCAACCCATGATATTCAACATTGGAGATCTCGTGTGGCTACACCTTCGCAAGCATCGCTTCCCCAACGAACGCAAGTCCAAACTTCTACCTCGAGCCGATGGACCCTTCAAGGTGCTAGCACGCTACAACAACAACGCTTACAAGATAGATCTCCCACGTGACAATTACAACGTGAGCGACATCTTCAATGTCAACGATCTCTCCCCGTACCATGGTGATGAGGATTTCGATCCGAGGTCGGATCTTTCCCAAGGGAGGGGAGATGATGCGGAGAATCCTTAGGTCACCCCCATGGACCTACCATCGTCTCACCAAGCACCAAGAGGACCCATGACAAGAGCACGAGCGAGAGCTCTCGAGACCGATGTGACTTCTCTCCTTAGTGATATCTCATATGATCCTCATGAGACATGGCTACTACCTAAGTCCGGAATGTTGTGCATGATTAGGTACCAAGAGGACCCTCCCGAGGATGCACATGAAGATGCTCAGCAACCAAGTCCACAGAAGAAGAGAACCAATGGAAAAAGGAAAGGACAACTTCCAGGCACCGGACATCCGGCCATGGTCCCGGACATCCGGCCCCTGGAGATCTACCCCTCAGTCACGGGTCCGCAACAGAAGCTACAGGGCCCGGACATCCGGCCCTCCACCCCGGAAATCCGGCAGCCAGCCCGGACATCCGGACACGCCGTCCAGGGAGCACAGAAGGCTTCCCCAACAGCCCGGACATCCAGCCGTCACCCCGGACATCCGACGCCTCCCGAAGCCCCGGACATCCGGCCCCTCCGCAAGGACATCCGGCCCCGTCCATCCAGAGAGCAGCAAGGCCAACTCCACCAACCCGTACATCTGGCCCGATAGCCCAGACATCCGGCCCCTCGCGAGCGCCCGGATATCCGGCCCGATGCCCGGACATCCGCCCCCCTCCTGCCTGCATGTAGCGCATCGAGGCCGTGACCCACGTACCCCTTCGCCCTGTAGACTATATATACTTCACCTCCACCTACGTTCTAGGGTTAGAATTGGTTTAGCTCATTTGAGATAGAGCATTGCTCATACGATCGGATCTACTCCTCGTGAGGGACCGCACCTCTTCAGATAAGATCCACCCGGATTCAAGACCTCCACCCGGAGAAGACAATCAAGACCTCCTCACGGAGAAGAACGGTTACCCTTGTATCGTCCTTTGTTGACTTTGGATCTCGTGTTACTTTGTACCTCGATGATCTAGCACATGTGTGATCATATTCGTGTTGGTTGAGTGTTTTCTCTTGCATTCTCTCCGTGGTTTCCCTCGTTCCCCTCTGTGCGTTCTTCGTGTTCCTCGTAGGGATCCTCTCCAAACATGAAAGATCGGCCCCTAGGGCTCCACCCTACATCATAGTGACCAAAACAAAAGGTCGTTGGTTCAACAACCTTTTGTTTTGGTCGTAAACATCTACGAGTTAATTTTAGTTTACGACCGCCAGCTTTTGACCATCTGTTTTTTGTCACAAAAAGGTCACAAATGGAAAATAATGACCATTTAGTGACCAATAGCCAAGGTCACAAGTTGACATATTTTTTGTAGTGGAAGCCCAGGGCGACAAAGTAGATGTTGTTCCACAACGCAGACAAAGCCGGAACCTTGATAGGCACAACCCACCAATCCTTGAACGGGAACAACGACTGATGCAAGAAAATCTGATGCATTCATGTTAGTTACCGTATCAAACATCAAACAAACATTTATGGGTCAGGCTAAGAACCACAATGGGTACCTCGCAGAAATGGTAGTAATAGTGCAAAAGGGATCCATGGAGGGTGAACCCTACGAGGCCAGACCAGAACATACGGGTACGGTCAAACTCGAAGATGTGATTCCCTTCATAACATTGTAAATAAGCAGGAGCAACACAAAACAAGAACAACCGAATTAGCTATCGCAGCAGCAGAAAGGGGATGCAAAAGTAAAACAGTGGCACCTGTGCTATCCAGTCGCCGAGGGAGTAGACGACGCCACTGATTATCATCTTGGCAAGATCCAAATTCGCATTGAGGGCCTCCTCGTACGCCGACCAGTTATGCTCCGGCATGTACCGCAGGATCTCAAAGATAGTCCACCCCTGTACGGCTGTACCAAATCCAATCAAGAGAAACAAAGGATAGTCATCCATCACAAACCACCAATCGCTCGATATCATGGCTAGCTATTAGGAGAAGAGAAGAGACTATGGGGCGAAGCGGACGACGGTGTGGGAGAGGCCAGGTGCTCGTTGATGTGCAACAGCCGCGATGAGGATCCACTCCAGTGCGGGCGAAGGCGGCAGGGGGCGGGGCTGGTCGATGAGCTTCCGTGCGGCAGAGGCGCAAGGAACCCTACGCACACGCGCAAGGGTAATTAGGAAGAGGTACAGCTTCCGAGTGTCCAGGACATGGGGACCAAGGCGATCTCGCGGTGGTTGGTGGTGGCGCTCCTCCTACTCCTCCATGAACGGAGCCACCGTCTCCACATCTTCTCCGGCAACGTCGATCGAGAGGCCGTCTCGCTAGGGAGCGGAGTCGCATGGTCACATGAAGAGGAGGAGGCGGCGAAAGTGAGGTTGAGGATGGAGGGGATCTGGCCCGAGGTTACATAGAGGAGGCAGCTGTCGATGTGGAGGTTTATTTGTCATGATTTACATGTTAATTTCTAGAAAATCTGTTATTTGTTTCCAGAAAATCCATTATTTATTTCCTAAAAATAAATTGCATTAATCAGAGAGATCGGTTGATTCAGATAAGTTAGGAAAGTTTAGTCCATGATTTTTGTGTGTTAGGAAAGTGCTACTTTGGTAAAAGGGAGTGGAAAGAAAAATAAACCGGTGTGGAGAGTGGTGGTGGGAGTGGGGACGAAAAAACCCAGCAAAAAACTATGGAGACTATTCACCAACTCAGACATTAGGAGTAGAGATATATAGATCTCCATCTTCACCTAATAATATCTAGTATAGTTCCCGTGTATTGCCATGGGCTAACAAAATATGTGTGCAAAGAAAAATATCACGTGACATGAGTCATAGATTATTCACATGTGATGATATATCATGGTCCTTAAGTTGTAGATAAATGCATCTCATCGTCAGACTCTCCCCTCCCTATTCTCGATGCGACACTCTACTTCCTTCCATGACCCTTTATCCTCCGTGTTATCTTCCCCATCCTCCACCTTGCACAATAGTATTAAGTGTCTTGTCCAACCCAGTTGGTCATCCCTAATAAAGATAATGAAGAGGAAAACCAAATGTCTGGCAAGAGATGGAAATTAACGGCGATATCTAATACTATGCAATCAAACTCCAAGAAAAACTATGTATAGCTTCTATCAAGATTGTCACACAGGCGCATTCCACAAACTAAAATGTGATGGTACTTCAATTATACAGTACTCCCTCTATTCCTTTTTAATCCGTGTATTAGATTTGTGTCAAGTCAAACTTTACAAAGTTTGACCAAATTTATATTAAAAAATATCAATATCTATATTACCCAATATATATACTATGGAGCTATATTTCATAATGAATCAAACAATGTTGATTTGGCATCGTTAATGTTAATCCTTTTTTCTATAAGTTTGATCAAAGTAGAGATACGTTGACTTCGGACAAAACTTATATGCAGACTAAAAAGGACTGGAGGAAGTACAATATTCAAAATGAAGCTCTAGTCATCAAGCACTACGACTGCACAGGCTTTCGGAATAATGGTTTGTATCATGCTATAGGTATGATCTGTATACCAAGTGCATCTAGTTTTTGCTGTAACCCTATCAAGTTTTTAGCACATGCTACGTGGGTGAAATGATGATACCATGCCAAATTTCAACCTTTTCAGAGTTCATTTGTACTGCTTTTCATTTTTAGGGTCATTTAGCTCAAAAAAAGTAAAAGTATGAAAAATACCAAATGAAGTCAGAAAGGGTTGAAAATTGATGATGTGGCTTTGAATGGTGAATTTTGAACACACAAAAAGTCTGGAGTTCAAATAAGTTCAAAAAAAGGAATCTCTTTGTAACAGATGAGTTTTCGTTCGAAACCCTGATACTTCGAAAGAGATTGTCCATTTTGTACATGAAGTGCATCTAGTTTTTGCTGTAACCCTCTCAACTTTTTAGCTCGTGCTATGTGGATGAAATGATGATACCATGATAACTTTCAACCTTTTCAGAGTTCATTTGTAGTGCTTTTGAATTTTAGGGTCATTTAGCTAAAAAAATCAGTAAATCCATGAAAAATACCAAATGAAGTTAGAAAGAGTTGAAAATAGATGATGTGGCTTTGAATGGTGCATTTTGAACACACAAAATGTCTGGGGTTCAAATAAGTTCAAAAAAATGAAACCCCTTTGTAACAAATGAGTTTTCGTCCGAAACCCTGATACTTCGAAAGAGATTGTCCATTTGGCACATGAAGTGCATCCAGTTTTTACCGTAACCCTCTCAACTTTTTAGCACATGCTATGTGGGTGAAATGATGATACCATGCCAACTTTCAACCTTTTCAGAGTACATTTGCAGTGCTTTTCAATTTCAGGGTCATTTAGCTCAAAAAATTAGTAAATGCATGAAAAATACCAAATGGAGTCAGAAAGGGTTGAAAATTGATGATGTGGCTTTGAATGGTGCATTTTGAACGCACAAAAAGTTTGGAGTTCAAATAAGTTCAATAAAATGAAATTCTTTGTAACATATGAGTTTTCGTCCGAAACCCTGATACTTCAAAAGAGATTGTCCATTTTGTACACGAAGTGCATCCATTTTCTGCCGTAACCCTCTCAACTTTTTAACACATGCTATGTGGGTGAAATGATGATACCATGCAACCTTTCAACATTTTTCGAGTACATTTGTAGCGCTTTTCAATTTCACGGTCATTTAGCTAAAAAAATTAGTAAATGCATGAAAAATACCAAATGGAGTCACAAAGGGCTGAAATCTTATGATGTGGCTTTGAATGGTGCATTTTGAACACACAAAAAGTCTGGAGTTTAAATAGGTTAAAAAAATGAAATCCCTTTGTAACGTATGAGCTTTCATTCGAAACCCAGATACTTCGAAAGAGATTGTCCATTTTGTACACGAAGTGCATCTATTTTTTGCCGTAACCCTCTGAACTTTTTAGCACATGCTATGTGGTTGAAATGATGATATCAAGCCAACTTTCAACCTTTTCAGAGTTCATTTGTAGTGCTTTTCAATTTCACGGTCATTGAGCTCAAAAAAATCAGTAACTGCATGAAGAATACAAAATGAAATTAGAAAGGGTGGAAAATTGATGATGTGGCTTTGAATAGTGCATTTTGAACACACAGAAAGTCTGGAGTTCCAATAAGTTCAAGAAATGAAATCCCTTTGTAGCAGATGAGTTTTCGTTCGAAACCCGGATACTCCGAAAGAGATTGTCCATTTTGTACACGAAGTGCATCCAATTTTTTCCGTAACCCTCTCAACTTATTAGAACATGCTATGTGGATGAAATGATGATACCATGCCAACTTTCAACGTTTTCAGAGTACATTTGTAGTGCTTTTCAATTTCAGGGTCATTTAGCTCAAAAAAATCACTGAATGCATGAAAAATACCAAATGGAGTCAGAAAGGGTTGAAAATTAATGATGTGGCTTTAAATGGTGCATTTTGAACACACAAAAAGTCTAGAGTTCAAATAAGTTCAAAAAAATGAAATCCCTTTGTAACATATGAGTTTTCGTCCAAAACCCTGATACTTCGAAATAGAATGTCCATTTTGTACACGAAGTGCATCAAGTTTTTGTCGTAACCCTCTCAACTTTTTAGCACATGCTTTGTGGTTGAAATGATGATACCATGCCAACTTTCAACCTTTTCAGAGTCCATTTGTAGTGCTTTTCAATTTCTGGGTCATTTAGCTAAAAAAATATCTGTAAATGCATGAAAAATACCAAATGAAGTCAAAAAGGGTTGAAAATTTATGATGTGGCTTTGAATGGTGAATTTTTAACACACAAAAGTTTGGAGTTCAATTAAGTTCAAACAAATGAAATCTCTTTGTAACAGATGAGTTTTCGTCCGAAACCCTCATACTTCTAAAGAGATTGTCCATTTTGTACACGAAGTGCATCTAGTTTTTGTTGTAACCCTCTCAACTTTTTAGCACATGCTATGTGGGTGAAATGATAATACCATGCCAACTTTCAACCTTTTCAGTGTTCATTTGTAGTGCTTTTCAATTTCAGGGTCATTTAGCTAAAAAAATCAGTGCATCCATGAAAAATACCAAATGAAGTTAGAAAGAGTTGAAAATTGATGATGTGGCTTTGAATCATGCATTTTGAACACACAAATTTTTTGGAGTTCAAATAAGTTCAAAAAATGAAATCCCTTCGTAATAGATGAGTTTTCGTCTGAAACCCTAATACTTCGAAAGAGATTGTCCATTTTGTACACGAAGTGCATCTAGTTTTTGCCGTAACCCTCTCAACTATTTAACACATGCTATGTGGGTGAAACGATGATACCGTGCCTACTTTAAACCTTTTCAGAGTTCATTTGTAGCGCTTTTCAATTTCAGGGTCATTTAGCTCAAAAAAACCAGTAAATGCATGAAGAATACCGAATGAAGTCAGAAAGGGTTGAAAATTAATGATGTGACTTCGAATGGTGCATTTTAAACACACAAAAAGTCTCGAGTTCAAATAAGTTCAAAAAAATGAAATCCCTTTGTAAGAGATGAGTTTTCGTTCAAAACCCTGATACTTCGAAAGAGATTGTCCATTTTGTACACGAAGTGCATCCAGTTTTTACCGTAACCCTCTCAACTTTTTAGCACATGCTATGTGGGTGAAATGATGATACCATGCCAACTTTCAACCTTTTCAGAGTACATTAGTAGTGCTTTTGAATTCAGGGTCATTTAGCTCAGAAAAATCAGTAAATGCATGAAAAATACCAAATGGAGTCAGATAGGGTTGAAAATTGATGATGTGGCTTTGAATGGTGCATTTTGAACACACAAAAAGTCTGGAGTTCAAATAAGTTCAAAAATATGAAATCCCTTTGTAACATATGAGTTTTCATCCCAAACCCTAATACTTCAAAAGAGATTGTCCATTTTGTACACGAAGTGCATCCATTTTTTACCGTAACCATCTCAACTTTTTAGCACATGCTATGTGGTTGAAATGATGATACCATGCCAACTTTCAACCTTTTCAGAGTTCATTTGTAGTGTTTTTCAAATTCAGGGTCATTTAGGTAAAAAAAAATCAGAAAATGCATGATGAATACCAAATGAAGTCAGAAAGGGTTGAAAATTGATGATGTGGCTTCGAATGGTGCATTTTGAACACACAAAAAGTCTGAAGTTCAAATAAGTTCAAAAACATGAAATCCCTTTGTAAAGGATGAGTTTTCGTCCGAAACCCTGATACTTCGAAAGAGATTATCCATTTTGTACACGAAGTGCATCCATTTTTTGCCGTAACCCTCTCAACTTTTTAGCACATGCTATGTGGTTGAAATGATGATACCATGCCAACTTTCAACATTTTCAGAGTTCATTTGTAGTGCTTTTCAATTTCAGGGTCATTTAGCTCAAAAAATATAATCAGAAAATGCATGAAGAATACCAAATGAAGTTAGAAAGGGTTGACAATTGATGATGTGGCTTTGAATGGTGCATTTTGAACACACAAAAAGTCTGAAGTTCAAATAAGTTCAAAAACATGAAATCCCTTTGTAACAAATGAGTTTTCGTCCGAAACCCTGATACTTCGAAAGAGATTATCCATTTTGTACACGAAGTGCATCCAGTTTTTGCCGTAACCCTCTCAACTTTTTAGCACATGCTATGTGGGTGAAATGATGATACCATGCCAACTTTCAACCTTTTCAGAGTACATTTGTAGTACTTTTGAATTTCAGGGTCATTGAGCTAAAAAAATCAGTAAATGCATGAAAAATACCAAATGGAGTCAGAAAGGGTTGAAAATTGATGATGTGGCTTTGAATGGTGCATTTTGAACACACAAAAAGTCTGGAGTTCAAATAAGTTCAGAAAAGGAAATCCCTTTGTAACATATGAGTTTTCGTCCGAAACCCTAATACTTCAAAAGAGATTGTCCATTTTGTACACGAAGTGCATCCATTTTTTGTCGTAACCCTCTCAACTTTTTAGCACATGCTATGTGGTTGAAATGATGATACCATGCCAACTTTCAACCTTTTCAAAGCTCATTTGTAGTGTTTTTCAATTTCAGGGTCATTTAGGTCAGAAAAATAAGAAAATGCATGAAGAATACGAAATGAAGTCAGAAAGGGTTGACAATTGATGATGTGGCTTTGAATGGTGCATTCTGAACACACAAAAAGTCTGGAACTCAAATAATTTCAAAAAAATGAAATC
Organism: Triticum dicoccoides; assembly: GCF_002162155.2. Lineage (NCBI taxonomy): Eukaryota > Viridiplantae > Streptophyta > Magnoliopsida > Poales > Poaceae > Triticum > Triticum dicoccoides. Next base: position 362,806,020 of record NC_041385.1, read on the forward strand.
CCTTTGTAACAGATGAGTTTTCGTCCGAAACCCTGATACTTCGAAAGAGATTATCCATTTTGTACACGAAGTGCATCCAGTTTTTGCCTTAACCCTCTCAACTTTTTAGCACATGCTATCTGGGTGAAATGATGATACCATGCCAACTTTCAACCTTTTCAGACTACATTTGTAGTGCTTTTCAATTTCAGGGTCATTAGCTCAAAAAAATCAGTAAATGCATGAAAAATACCAAATGGAGTCACAAAGGGTTGAAAATTTTTTATGTGGCTTTGAATGGTGCATTTTGAACACACAAAAAGTCTGGAGTTCAAACAAGTTCAAAAAAATGAAATCCCTTTGTAACATATGAGTTTTCGTCCGAAACCCTGATACTTCGAAAGAGATTGTCCATTTTGTACACGAAGTGCATCCAATTTTTGCCGTAACCCTCTCAACTTTTTAGCACATGCTATGTGGTTGAAATGATGATACCATGCCAACTTTCAACCTTTTCAGGGTTCATGTGTAGTGCTTTTTAATTTCAGGGTTATTTAACTAAAAAAATCAGTAAATGCATGAAAAATACCAAATGAATTCAGAAAGGGTTGAAAATTTATGATGTGGCTTTGAATGGTGCATTTCGAACACACAAAAAGTTTGAAGTTCAAATAAGTTCAAAAAATGAAATCCCTTTGTAACATATGAGTTTTCGTCCGAAACCCTGATACTTCGAAAGAGATTGTCCATTTTGTACACGAAGTGCATCCAGTTTTGCCGTAACCCTCTCAACTTTTTAGCACATGCTATGTGGGTGAAATGATGATAGCATGCCAACTTTCCTCCTTTTCAGAGTACATTTGTAGTGCTTTTTAATTTTAGGGTCATTTAGCTCAAAAAATCAGTAAATGCATGAAAAATACCAAATGGAGTCAGAAAGGTCTAAAAATTGATGATGTGGCTTTGAATGGTGCATTTTGAACACACAAAAAGTCTGGAGTTCAAATAAGTTGAAAAAAATGAAATCAATTTGTAATATATGAATTTTCGTCCGAAACCCTAATACTTTGAAAGAGATTGTCCATTTTGTACACGAAGTGCATCCATTTTTTGCCGTAACCCTCTCAACTTTTTAGCACATGCTATGTGGTTGAAATGATGATACCATGGCAACTTTCAACCTTTTAAAGAGTTCATTTGTAATGCTTTTCAATTAGAGGGTCATTTAGCTCAAAAAAAAATCAAAGAATGCATGAAGAATACCAAATGAAGTCAAAAAGGGTTGACAATTGATGATGTGGCTTTGAATGGTGCATTTTGAACACACAAAATGTCTGGAGTTCAAATAAGTTCAAAAAATGAAATCCCTTTGTAACAGATGAGTTTTCGTCCGAAACCCTGATACTTTGAAAGAGATTGTCCATTTTGTACACGAAGTGCATCCAGTTTTTACCGTAACCCTCTCAACTTTTTAGCACATGCTATGTGGGTGAAATGATGATACCATGCCAACTTTCAACCTTTGCACAGTACATTTGTAGTGCTTTTCAATTTCAGGGTCATTTGGCTCAAAACAAATTAGTAAATGCATGAAAAATACCAAAATGGAGTCAGAAAGGGTTGAAAATTGATGATGTGTCTTTGAATGGTGCATTTTGAATGAACAAAAAGTCTAGAGTTCAAATAAGTTCAAAAAATGAATCCCTTTGTAACATATGAGTTTTCGTTTGAAACCCTGATACTTACAAAAGATTGTCCATTTTGTACACGAAGTGCATCCATTTTTTTCCGCAACCCTCTCAACTTTTTAGCACATGCTATGTGGTTGAAATGATGATACCCTTCCACCTTTCAAACTTTTCAGAGTTCATTTGTAGTGCTTTTCAATTTGAATTAATTTGTAGTGCTTTTCAATTTCAGGTTCATTTAGCTCAAAAAAATCAGTAAATGCATGAAAAATACCAAATGAAATCAGAAAGGGTTGAAAATTGATGATGTGGCTTTGAATGGTGCATTTTGAACACACAAAAAGTCTAGAGTTCAAATAAGTTCAAAAAATGAAATCGCTTTGTAACAGATGAGTTTTCGTCCGAAACCCTGATACTCCAAAATAAATTGTTCATTTTGTACATGAAGTGCATCCAGTTTTTGTCATAACCCTCTTAACTTTTTAGCACATGCTATGTGGGTGAAATGATGATACCATGCCAACTTTCAACCTTTTCAGAGTTCATTTGTAGTGCTTTTCAATTTTAGGGTCATTTAGCTCAAATAATGAACTAATAGCAAAAAGAATGAACAAAGAATGAACTAATAGCAAAAAGAATGAACTAAAAATAATCAATTAAAATATCATGGTATGATCAACTAAAAAAAACTATAATATTCTTCAATAGCAAAAAGAATCAACTAAAAGCTTTTATAAAACTCTTATAGCAAAAGGAATCAACTAAAAAGCTTTTACAAACCTTTAGTATATCGGAAACTAAAATTATATAAAATTTATGCAACTAAAATTATCAAAGTATTTTCTGTTCAAAACATGAATAACAAAAATAGATTTCATAAAGAATTTTTTTGTTAGAAACTTTAATAGCAAACTAAAATAACAAAATATGTTTTTGATTAAAACATACATTTGAAGTAACCTAAAAATCACCAAATTGAATATAATGATAAAACACAATAATATTAAATAGCGGGAAAAAGAATCACTCAAAAATCTATTTTTATATTAAAGTTATTCACAAAGTAGTGATTGACACAAATTTCAAAGTATTCAAATTTAAACTATTCAAATTTGAAAAACTAATGGCACTAACAAAAAGTATATAACTTTTGTGACCTAACAGCAAAAAGAATTAAAAAAATAAAGCAAAAAAGAAAGGAAAAAAATAATGCAAAAAACAAAACAAAAAAAACTGGAAAAATAAATAAAAAATGTCGCCTACTCGGCCACCACGACTAGAAACCGAACCGAGCCAAGTGGGCCAGGATTCAGGCCCGCAGAAGGCCCAGTAGGCCCACATGGATATCAGTTTTTGATTAGGCCCGTAGGCCTGCAGTTTAGAGGAAATCGAGAGAGAGAGCGGGGCAGAGATTATAAACAACACACAGCGCGTCTCATCTAGCGAGGTGGGACTAAACATCCCACCACACCACGCGAGTTATAGCACAAGGTCATTGGTCCCGGTTGATGCCACGAACCGGGACCAATGCAACCCTTTGGTCCTGGTTCGTGGCACCAACCGGGACCGACGCCATCCTTTGGTCCCGGTTCGTGCCACCAACCGGGACCAAAGGTCTGTTTCCTTCGGTCCTGGTTGGTGGCACGAACCGGGACCAAAGGGTGGCGGTTGTCCCGGTTGGTGCCACAAACCGGGACCAAAGGGGTGGCTATATAAGAAAACACTTAGGAAAATTTCCCCGAGTTCTCCCATTCTCCCCCGACGCCGCCAGGCCGCTCCTCGTCGCTGCCGCCATCGCCGTCGACGCACCCTGCCCCATCGTCGCCCGCTCCTTGCCGCCTTTCACCGTCGTCGACGCCTCCCCGACGATGCTGAGCTCAACGCCAGGCTGGCTCGTCATTGTCGCCCGTGCCCCGTCGTCCCCATCGCTGTCCTCATCGTCGCCCGTGCCCCGTCGTCTCTGTCACCATCGTCTTCCCCGTGCCCTGCCCCTGCTGCCCCGCCCCCCGAGCGCGCCCGGCCGCGCGCGCTCCTTTTCACCCCCCCACCGTCGCCGTGTGCCATCGCTGCCCCCACTGTCACCGTCGCTGTCGTCATGCCATCACCGCATCTGCTGTGAGCCGCCGCCGCCTCGGCTATGTGCATTTTTTTATATATGTTGATTTTTTATATGATGAATTTTATCGTTCATATATAATGTATTATATGTATGTGGGTATATGTATAACTTGAATGGTCATATATGTATTAATTTTTTGTTCATATATGTATTTTTTTGTTCATATGTATGGATGTTCATAGCATTTTAGGTTATAGTGGAGAGGAAAAAGGAAATAAGGAAAAACAAGAAAAGAGGAAGAAGGAAGAAGGAAGAAGAGGAAAAAGGAAAATAAGAAGAGGAAGAAGGAGAAGAAAGAGAAGAAGAGGAGAGGAAAAATAAGAAGAGGAAAAAGAAGAAAAAAAGAGGAGAAGAAGAAAGAATATAGCAGAAGAAGAAAAAATAGAATAATATTCTATTTTTTCTTCTTCTCCTCTATTCCTTCTTCTTCTCCTCTTTTTTCTTTTTCTATTTTTCCATCTTCTCCTCTATTCCTTCTTCTCCCTTTTTTTTCTTCTCTTCTTCCTATTCTCATTTTTTATCGGGAACGAGGGTGTCGAGGATCGCCGAGGGTTTGAGGGTTGGGAACTAGGGTAGAGGGTCGAGGGTCATCGAGGGGTCAAGGGGTTGAGGGTCGTCGAGGGGTTGAGGGTCGAGGGTCATCGATCGGTAGAGGGTCGGGAACTAGGGTAGAGGGTCGAGGGTCACCGAGGGGTCGAGGGTCACCGAGGGGTCGAGGTTCGAGGATCGCCGAGGGGTCGAGGGTTGAGGATCGCCGAGAGGTCGAGTTCGTGGATCGCCGAGGGGTCGAGGGTCGTCGAGGGGTCGAGGGTCGAGATTTATCAAGAATGCCCCCATTTTGGATGTGCACAAGTTGATCCATTTTTTTTCTGATCTCATCTACGTAACATTCTATATGTCACGTTGTCTTGTGTCAAAGTATTGAAGAAATCCATGGCTTCATCGTTAGCCGGAAGTAACAGGTGCATCACTACTGGAATCATGATCTTTGCCGTCAGCCAGATCTTTGCCGTCAGCTAGCTGATGGCAAAGAAGGTCTTTGCCATCAGCATACAAAAAGGTGACGGCAAAGAGTGTGTTTGTCGTCAGCTAGCTCTATACCGTCACCTAGCAGATGACATAGAAGCTTTGTCGTCTGCTAGCAGACGACAAAGAGGGAGGGTGGCCCACTAGTGAGAACCACCTAACGGCCACTTTCTTTGCCGTCTACTAGCTGACGGCAAAGCTTCTTTGCCGTTCGCGAGCAGACGGCAAAGAAAGTGGCAACCTAACAGCCATTTCCCCCGGCCCCACCCCACTAGCTACGCTCTTTGCCGTCTGCTAGCAAACGGCAAAGAAATTAAACCTACCTAAAAACGGTCGGCCCCACGCCCCACCCCTCTCTCTCTCTCTCCCTCACCTCACCGGTGCCACCCCGACGCCCTGACCCCCCACCGGCACGCGCCCCGGACGCCCCCGACCACCTACCGCCCCGACACCCGCGCCAACCCGATGCCCTTGCTGCGCGCGCC
>NC_041385.1:362811971-362902909 GCF_002162155.2 Triticum dicoccoides
GCCGCCTGCCTTCCCCGCCGGCCCGGCGCCCCGCCGCCTCGACAACCAGGTGCCCCGACATCCCGACACCCTAGCCGCCCCGACACCCTGCCGCCCCGCCTACCCACTCCGGTGAGCTCCCCCCTGTTATTTTATTTTTTTCTACTGCTAGTAATTAGGTTATTTAGTACTGTTAGTTTCTTTTTTTTCTACTGCTACTAATTAGATTAGTTAGTACTATTAGTTTGGTTAGTTTGATTTTCTAGGTTAGTTAGGTTAGTGTCATTCCTCTCGTGTCTTCTTTTATCAGATTTTGTTTTCTGTAGTAATTTAAGTTCTGTTTTGTTGACTTGTTTGTTTGAGTTTGTGTTTCTGTTTGTCCGGTGATGAAAAACCTGTTAATCATACCATCTTTAGAGATTGATTTGTCGCTGTGAGCCCATGTCGTCATTCTGTAATACTGAGGACAAATTGAACATATTAGCATAATTTTCTGAGTACTTCTGAACTTATGTTGTGAAATCTGCAATTCTGATGTCCACATTGGCTATGCCTTAATTTTGGAAACTGAATTTTATGGCGAAATGTTAACCGGGCTAGAATTTTTCAAATGGGCTATCCTTTTGTGGGATCTTGAGTTGCTTACTGCTACTTGTTTGATCATAAACATAATCCTATTTGCCTAGAAAGCATTGTTTGACGGCTCAACCATTTGTTATGAAACTCTTTAAATATTCTTATTTGAACTCAGGAATCTGTGTAAGGTTTCTGCTTGATGTTTTTTTCTAATTGGAGATTTTTGTCTATGGATCCCGGTGACAACTTGTGATGTTAAAAAGTAGTGGCCTGATTCATACATTGATGAGATCTATATTATCACTCTGAGTGATCTCTCCGACAACATATACAACTTTTTTTATGTTTGTGTTTTTTTGGTGATATTTCTATTATCTGGAAACAAATGTTCATAAATTGTTTATTTGCTTTGATCTTTGTTGTTAATTTTTGGTTTAAAATCTTTCTCTATGAAGAGAGTACAAGCAAATATTTGTTGTTATCTGGACACTTTTGCATTGATCTTTAGACTAGGTTAGTTAGGTCAGTTTTTAGGTTAGTTAGGTTAGTTAGGTTAAATATTTTGGAAACTCTAAAATAATTTTAACCTATTAAAGACCATTTCTGGCCTTAAGAAAAAGCGTTTAATTAGTTAGTTACTTATTTTTAGGTTAATCACTTAGTTAGTTAGTTAATTAGTTAGTTATTTTTTAGGTGTTGTTTTCACCCACCAAATTTTTTATTATGTTTATGTTGTACTGATTTCGTTTACTCTTTTTCATTGCAGGTGTTGACAGATGGTGGGCTTGGGTCAAGAGCGCTCCGAGCCTCCTTCCTCGGCGCGTGGGAGGGGTGTTGTTATTGCACCCCCAGAACCTTCGGAGGGCGCTCGTAGACAGCATGCAGACACCCCCAGCACCTTCGGCGGTCGCTTCTTCTTAGCCCGGGAGAGGAGGTCGGGGGAAGAAGAGGGGTGCAGGTAGAGGTGGACGAGGCGATGGGAGAGGTAGGACGGTTGTTCTGCCTTCCTCGCTGCCACCTCCCGCTGATTCTCCGGACCACCAGAGTGCTCCATCTCAGGTGGACCCGTCTCACCTGGACCCGTGTCAGACTCCGGTCCACGAGCCTCTGGTTGCCGAGCCTCGGGTCGATGAGCCTCTGGTCTCCGAGCCTCGGGTCCCCGTGTCTTCCTCCCAGGAGACTCGGGTCCCAGAGTATTTGTCCCACGTGACCCCGGAGACTAGCGGCCATGCTGATGGTGTCGAGGAGACCTTATCTGAGGATAGCTACAACGAGGGTGAGTTGGTTAAGGAGGGCAAGAAGGTCTACCAGCGTGGTGGTACTAAGCTATCGTCCGTGCCGGCGACCCGCGACCAGAGGTGGTTGATTCAGCCTAATAGGGAGAAGTAAGTGCATTTACTCTTTTTGAACCTTTTGCCTTCATGTTTGTTCAAATTAATATCTAATGTGTCGGCCTTGTCATACTGCAGGGGTTGGATACACGCAGATGGTGTCCGCAGGCCCAACCAGGTCCTTGGTACTCTTTGCCGGCACCACTTCCCGGGGTGGGTCACATTGCCCTGTGAGGGTGAGCTTCCACAGCTAGCACTGACCTGGGAGCTGTACGAGGCTGCCCCAGCCCCGCCGGGGGAGATGGTCAACGGTGTTGTGTGCGAGACGGTGGCCGACATTGTGAGACACCGGTTTTGGGTAATTTCTCCTTTACAGAATTAAAAATCAACAGTACCTAGTGATTGTACTAATGATCAGTGATGTCTTGTTGGATTGCAGACCTTCTACATGTGTCTTGAGGAACACGAGGCAGACGTGGCTATGGTTGTCGAAGCCGAGAGCAAGCGCCTACTTCAGAATATACGGTATGAGGCTCGGGTGCAGGATGTCCGAGACTACTACTCCTCGACTAACATCGGGAGGTAGAAGAAGAAGTGTCACGTCAAGTATCTGAGTAAGGACAAGTACATGAAGGTAATTACCTATTCTTAAGGCCTTGTACTAGTTTCCTTGATTTGATTCATACGCGTAGCGCTGAAATTTCTCTTTGTCTAACTTAGGTGCCCCCGAGATGGCGTGCCGATAAGATGTACTGTTGGGAGAGGTTGTGATGCGGAGCATCCCTCGCTCATCCCCATGGACGTACCTACATATCCCTCAACACCACTTGGACCCATGACAAGAGCTCGAGCAAAGGCTATCGAAGATGAACTCGCTCCTCTCCGAACTCCCTCTCTCTACTCACGAGACATGGCTACTACCTGATGCAGAGACTCTGTGTGTGATCAGGTATTTGGAGGAGAGCCACGGGACAGCTAAACTCAATGGCCAAGATGGCGAGGACACCAAGCGTGAAGATCAAGAGGAAGGACTTCTTTGGAAGCTACAGGCCCCGGACAACTGGCCAGGCACGGATGTCCGACCCCTGGAAGATCCTACAACCAAGAGAAGAGAGGCAGGACAAAGCTACAGGCCTTGGACGACCGGCCCAGCCCGGACGACCGGCCACTCCCAGGCTCCGGGCGACTGTGCTAGCGACCACAGAACAGAAATTACGGAAATCCGAAGGCGTCCGGACGATCGTACCAGCGATCACAGAACAGGATCTACGGACATCCAACAAACCCCGGACGTCCGGGAACCCGCGAGCCTCTGGACGACCGGCACCCCACGGACGTCCGGACCCTGGCTGCGTCCAGCTACGGGATGAGGCCCATGTACCCTTTCACTTCGCCCCTCCTTTGCACTATGACTATAAATAGACCACTCCCACCTCCTAGATAGGGTTAGCATTGTGATAGCTCATTTGAGATAGAGCATTGCTCATCCGTACCGGATCTACTCCTCGTGAGGGACTACACCTCTTCGGAGAAGATCCATCCGGATGCAAGGCCTCCTTCCGAAGAAGACAATCAAGACCTCCTCATGGAGAAGAACGGTTACTCTTGTATCGTCCCTTGTTGACTTTTGATCTCGTGTTACTTTGTGCCTCGATGATCTAGCACTTGTGTGATAGATTTCGTGTCGGTTGAGTGTTTCTCTTGTTTTCCCCTTGTGATTTCCCTCTTGTTCTTCCACGCGTTCTTCGTGTTCCCCGTAGGATTCACTCCAAACGTGAAAGCTCGGCCCCATAGGGTTCCGCCCTACACCATCTTGGTATCATGAGCCACGTTGATCACGTTTTTGGAGCCCCTACCCTGTGTTTTCTAGCTTGATTTTGTTGTTTTCATCCTAAATCCGAAAATCCCCACCAAAAATAGCCCCAATTGTTTTTTGTGATTTGTTGGTGAGTTGAATTTTTTTTGGATTTGGTCCATGGATTTGTGTTGCCACGTGTGGATCTAGCTTTCCCCACCCTCCCCACCCTTTCCCATCCACAAATCCACTCGAATTCGACATCCATCTCCCTCCACCCCGAAATCGTGCAGTTCATCCAGTGCCCGATTTTCGCCTAGGACACGGACGACCGGACCCAGCCAAACGTCCAACGACGACCGGATGACCGTGACCACCCGGACGCCCGGGCAACTCTGACGAAACTGAATTTTGTTCAGTTCGGCCACCACCTCATCCCCACCTTCCACCACATCTTCCAAAACCCCATACCACCACAACAACCCACATACACCAACATCATCCACCCATACCCCTATGACGATTTTGCCACGTTTTGGTCTTTGAGATTTTGAGTTGTGGCTACCGTGTCCTATTGTGTTTCGGCTATATAGGTTCGGTTCGACATCATCATCACCACGGCTCATCGTCACAAAGGTCTCATCATCGCCAAGGACGGTAACCTCAACGACATCTTTGTCATACCTTACAATTGCATTGATAACCACATGGCCTTACTTTTGCATAGCTTACCCATCGAGACTAGCCATTGAGTATTGCCGGCAACGTGACTTGTGCACATTAGTGATCATACTCCATAGCATACATACCATAGTGGTGCATATCTTGGCATCAACTTTTGTGTCACAAAGTTGTCATAGCATACACAATTGCTATCTTGGTTCGTGAAGTTTTCCATGAGAAAAGAGTTCAAAAGTGAAAGAGCCACCCAAGCTTTTAAGCAAAGAGGAAAGATAAGCAAAGAGCTTATAAGCAAGAACCATAGCATCATACTACATTAAGATTGTCATACTCGATCATCTTGGATCGTAGCACCTAAATACCATACATATAGCATACTTGGGATAGAGATCATTGCATTTTTGCCTAGTAGGTTGTGCACAAGTTCCGTATCCGCCTATTGTGTAATCGTGCTAGCTCTCTCGTGTATTGTGCAACAAGAGCATTTTCGTGGATTCCACATTTTGCCGCACCTTTTTTTCCACAATCCCACTTATCTATTTGCGTGTGTGTCTCCGTGTAACACTACTTGCTTGGTCTACTTGTTGCATTTGCAAATTTGTGAATCTTTTCCAACATTATTGAAGCTCACTTACAATTGCATCAAATTTTGTGCCACCATCCTAACCAAGCTCCACCATAAGCTTTCACTTGTGTAGGTGTGAGAACCAACAAGAATTGGTACCAATAGTGCTATTTCATTGTCCGCATTTGAGTGAACTTGATTCATCGTCAACATCGGTCAAGGTACATTGGTAAAAGTTCTTCTCTTTCTACCACTCACATTTCTGCTTGGAATGATGGATAGGCCAAGTACTTCTACCAACCCACTCTTCATCGAGCAAGACGACGCCATGTCATCACGTCACCAAGAGCCAGCTCTTTGGGGCACAATGAGCATTGCATCAACAACAACAAGCTATGACCGACCGCATCAACAACCTCGCCACCGACTTGCGACTCTTTGAGCAACGTACCAAGGACTACTTCGACAACAAGCTCGACGCACACAAGCAAGAGAACGATGCAAGAATGGACGAGATCCGCGCCTTGTTGGTGAACCGTCCTCCTTCTACTTCTTCATACTCAAGACGGAGCCGCTCAAGTTGACACTCCAACGACTCCTTCTCTGGCTCAAGTACACCATCATCAAACACTCTTCGATGAGCCGCGCGACAAGACCGTCATGCATCTCGCAATCCGCTACATGACAAGCATTCACAAGAGCAAGTTGACGAGCGAGAACTTCGTCCTCCACCACATCAAGTTGCGTTTTCTCAAGCTCAAGAACGACAACGACAACGGCGCAAAGAGGAAGAACGAGCGCGTCTACACCAAGGGGAACAAGACGCCGAGGTCAACGTCTTCAACAACACCAACGTGAAGCACAAGCTCTTGAGGCGCAACGTGCCCTTGAAGAATCAAGTTGAGCCATCACCAACCGCAACCGCGAACGGTGCAATCAAGAGGAAGCCCTTCGAGAAGAAATCCAAGAGAGGAACTACCAACCGCGAGTGCAACGTCAAGTTCCTCAAGCTCCTCCACAAGCTCGTCAAGCTCCACCTCAACCTCAAGTTCAACAGGAGCATGTTAATCATGGACTTCCTCCACGCCAGGAGAAACATGAGGATGATTACCCTCACCGTCAAGGGCGTCATCATCACCATCGCCAACAACACAATGAAGAGCAACGCTACGACAAGCTAAAATTCACAATGCCCCAGTTCAATGGAAGCAATGATCCCGAAGAATACCTCTCATGGGCATTGAAGGTCGACAAAATCTTTCGTTTGCACAACTATGAGGAAGAGAAGAAGATTGCTATGGCATCACTTGAGTTCCAAGACTATGTGCTCATATGGTGGGAACAAATCCTTGAGCGCCGAGAAGCAAGAGATGAACCACCAATCACCACTTGGGCTCAAATGAAGCATGTCATGCGAGCATGTTTTGTGCCAACCTACTACAACCGCAATCTCTTCAAGAAGCTCCAACTCCTCAAGCAAGGAACAAAGAGTGTTGCAGAATACTACAAGGAAATGGAGATAGCCATGATTCGAGCCAATGTCATGGAAGATGATGGACAAACTATGGCACGTTTCTTGAATGGACTCAGTCATCCCATCAAGAAGATCGCCGACTTCCAACCCTACTCCAACCTCATTGAGCTCGTGCATCAAGCTACCAAGGCGGAACGCCAAGTGGAAGATGACTTCAAGTACGCCAAGTACTCATCCAAGACCTACAGCTTCTCCAACAACCAAGCTTCAACGACTCCTACACCTTCTACCTCAACCAAGCCAGTTACAAGAAAACTTCGACTAGCTCAAGTCATCTTACTCCTACTAAAAGCAACTTCAAGCCGCGTGCTTCGGCATCTACTCCGACCGATGAGACCGTCAAGACAAGCTCCTTCAAGTGTTTCACTTGCGGCGGCCGAGGCCACAAGTCTTTCGAATGCACCAACAAGCACACCATGGTCCTCAATGATGATGGAACCTATGACTCCACGAGTGACGAGGAGATAGAAGCCCTTGAGCAAGTGGCCATGCACCGGCGCGTCAACGAGGATGAAGATAATCAAGTCTTTTGTGACGAGGATTCGAGTCCCGCTCTCGTTGTCTCCAAAGTCTTGACTCTTCAACATCAACAATAAGAAGACCAACGATGCCACATCTTCCACACAAAGGCCGACATCATTGGAAGGTCCGTCAAGGTCATCATCGATGGAGGTAGTTGCCACAACTTGGCAAGTGAAGAACTATGCTCCAAGCTTCAATTGGTCAAGATGAAGCACCCGCACCCATACAAAGTCCAATGGCTAAGTGACTCCGGCACTATACGAGTTGAGCATACGGTCCAAGTCTCCTTCAAAATTGGTGCATATGAGGACAATTTGGAGTGTGATGTCATCCCGATGTCCGTTTGCCACCTCCTTCTTGGTAGGCCATGGCAATTCGACCGTGGTGTCATCCACAAAGGGTGTACCGATCACTATAGCTTCAAGATGAAAGGAAAGGAGTATGTGCTTCGACCTATGTCTCCTAGTCAAGTGATAGCCGACAAGCAAGCCACCCATCATGGAGAGAAGAGTGAGAAAGTGATCCACCAAAAAGTGAGTGAGAGCCACAAGTCAAACTTGAGCGCCTCTTCGCCTAGAGAGAAAAACTTAGTCCTATTTGCCACCAAAAGTTAGATGAGAGAAGTGTGTGAGAACCCATCGAGTGTTATGCACTTTGTCCTTGTGTGCAAGGATGGGGACCCAAAAACTAACAACTCTCATAATCTCTCTTTAGTGTTTCAATCTCTTTTGCAGAAATTCCAAGATGTTTTCCCCGATAAGCTACCTCCGGGACTACCTCCTCTCCGAGGCATTGAGCATTGAATCGACCTCATCCCCGGAGCACCCCTTCCAAACAAAGCTCCATACCGCGTCAACCCCGAAGAAACTAAGGAGATCCAACGGCAAGTACAACAACTAATCGACAACGGTCATGTACGTGAAAGCTTAAACCCTTGTGCCGTTCCCGTTATACTTGTGACCAAACAAGATGGTAGTTTTCGAGTGTGCTCTGATTGTAAACCTATAAATGCTATTACCGTGCGCTATAGGCATCCCATTCCTCGCTTAGATGATATGCTTGATGAACTTAGCGGTGCCACCATTTTCTCAAAAATTGATCTCAAAAGTGGCTATTATCAAATCCGCATACAAGAAGGTGATGAATGGAAAACTGATTTCAAAACCAAATTTGGGTTGTACGAGTGGTTGGTTATGCCTATGGGTTTGTCGGAAGCTCCCGGAACTTTCATGCGTCTTATGCATTTTGTGCTTCGACCTTATATTGGAGTCTTTGTTGTGGTTTACTTTGATGATATTCTTGTGTTTAGCAAATCCATGAAAGAGCATCTTAATCATGTTAGGGTTGTTTTGCAAACGCTTCGCAAGGAACGTCTTTATGCCAACATGAAAAAGTGCATGTTTGGTGTTGACAAACTTGTTTTCTTGGGTTTTGTCGTTTCTTCCAAGGGTGTCCATGTCGATGAATCTAAAATTGAAGCTATTAAAACTTGGCCCCAACCCACGAATTTGCAACAAGTGTGTTGCTTTCTTGGTCTTGCGGGGTTTTATTGCCGCTTTGTGAAAGACTTTAGCACTATTGCCGCTCCTTTGCATGCCTTGAGTAAGAAGAATGCTCCTTTTATTTGGGGATCTTTGCAATCCACCGGTTTTGATGATCTCAAATCTTTGCTTACTCATGCTCCGATTCTTGCTTTGCCCAATTTTGACAAAACTTTTGAGGTTCATTGTGATGCAAGTGGTACCGGAATTGGCGGAGTTTTGATGCAAGAAAAACGAGCCATTTCTTATTTTAGTGAAAAACTCTCCGGTGCTCAACTTAACTATCCCATCTATGACAAAGAATTGTATGCTTTAGTGCGTGTGCTACATGTTTGGGAACATTATCTTAGACCTCATGAGTTTGTCATCCATACCGATAATGAAATGCTTAAGTACTTAAAAGGTCAAACTAAGTTGAGCAAGTGTCATGCCAAATGGAGTAAATTTATTGAATCTTTCCCCTATGTGATCAAGTACATTAAGGGTAAGGAAAATGTAGTTGTGGATGCACTTTCACGCATATGCACGCTTGTCACTAAACTTGAGTTGAATGTTATTGGTTTTGAGCACATCAAGGACTTGTATGCTAATGACCCATCTTTTGCTATTCCTTATGCTAAGTGTTTGACGCATACATCTTGGGAACAATATTACATCAAAGATGATTATCTTATGAGAGCTAACAAACTTTGCATTCCCGAGTCTTCTCTTCGTTTGCTCCTTTTGCAAGAGGCTCATGGAGGCGGACTCATGGGACACTTTGGTCGCGACAAGACATTCGCCACGCTCTCCAAGAACTACTTTTGGCCCAAGATGTTCCGCGACGTCTCTCGCTTCACCAACCGATGCTCTACATGTCGCAAAGCTAAGTCTAAAGCTCAATCATATGGTCTTTACATGCCTCTTCCTATCCCTTATCAACCTTGGGAAGACATTAGCATGGATTTTGTACCTGGTTTGCCTAGAACTCAAAATGGAAAGGATTCCGTGTTTGTTGTTGTGGACCGATTTTTTAAGATGGCACATTTCATTCCTTGCAACAAGATAGACGATGCTTCACACATTGCGAATCTCTTTTGTAGGGAAATCTTGCGACTCCATGGAGTACCAAAGACAATCGTCTCCGACCGCGATGTCAAGTTCTTGAGTTACTTTTGGAAGACGCTATGCGCCAAGCTCGGAATCAAGCTCTTGTTCTCATCCACATACCATCCTCAAACCGACGGCCAAAAGGAGGTGACGAACTATACGCTCTCCACTCTACTTCGCGTGTTAATCAAGAGGAACATCAAGGAGTGGGAGGCGTGTCTACCCATCGCCGAGTACACCTACAACCGTGCAAGTCATTCGACTACCGGCAAGTCCCCCTTCGAGGTCGTCTACGGTTTCAACCCGTTGTCCCCATTGGACATTCTACCTCTTCCTCTACAAGAGCGCACCAACCTCGACGCAAGTGCATGCGTAAACTACATCAAGAAGATGCATGAGGATACAAGGCACACCATCGAGCGCCAAGTACAACGACTAGCGACAAAGCTCAACGCCAACAAGCAACCCATGGTCTTCAACACTAGCGATCTCGTGTGGCTACACCTTCACAATGACCGCTTCCCCAACGAATGCAAGTCCAAACTACTACCTCGAGCCAATGGAACCTTCTAGGTGCTAGCACGATACAACAACAACGCTTACAAGATCGACCTCCCACGAGACAAGTACAACGTGAGCGACATCTTCAACGTCAAGGACCTCACGCCATACCAAGGTGATGAAACTTTCGATCTGAGGACGGATCTTTCCCAAGGAGCGGGGAGATGATGCGGAGCATCCCTCGCTCATCCCCACGGACATACCTACATCTCCCTCAACACCACTTGGACCCATGACAAGAGCTCGAGCAAAGGCTATCGAAGATAAGGTGAACTCACTCCTCTCCGAACTCCCTCTCTCTACTCACGAGGCATGGCTACTACCTCATGCGGAGACTTTGTGTGTGATCAGGTATTTGGAGGAGAGCCACGGGACAGCTACACTCAATGGCTAAGATGGCGAGGACACCAAGCGTGCAGATCAAGAGGAAGGACTGCTTTGGAAGCTACAGGCCCCGGATGACCGGCCAGGCATGGACGTCCGACCCCTGGAAGATGCTACAACCAAGAGAAGAGAGGCAGGCCAGAGCTACAGGCCTCGGGCGATCGGCCCAGTCCGGACGACTGGCCACTCCCAGGTTCCGGACGACCGAGCCCTTACGGACGACCGTGCAAGTGACCACAGAACAGAAATTACAGAAATCCAAAGGCATCCGAACGACCATGCCAGCAACCACAGAACAGGATCTGCGGACATCCGAAGAACCCCGGACGTCCGGGAACCCGCGAGCCTCCAGACGACCGGCGCCCCATGGACGTCCGGACCCTGGCTGCGTCCAGCTGTGGGCTGCGGCCCATGTACCCTTTCACTTCGCCCCTCCTTTGCACTATGACTATAAATAGACCACTCCCACCTCCTAGATAGGGTTAGCATTGTGATAGCTCATTTGAGATAGAGCATTGCTCATCTGTACCGGATCTACTCCTCGTGAGGGACCGCACCTCTTCGGAGAAGATCCATCCAGATTCAAGTCCTCCATCCGGGGAATACAATCAAGACCTCCTCACGGAGAAGAACGGTTACTCTTGTATCGTCCCTTGTTGACTTTGGATCTCGTGTTACTTTGTGCCTCGATGATCTAGCACTTGTGTGATTAATTTCGTGTCGGTTGAGTGTTTCTCTTGTTTTCCCCTCGTGATTTCCCTCTTGTTCTTCCATGCGTTCTTCGTGTTCCCCGTAGGATCCACTCCAAACGTGAAAGATCGGCCCCATAGGGTTCCGCCCTACATCAGGTTGGTGGATGAGTGGTGCTTTCCCCAATGGCTAGCCGTCCACAACAAGGCCAGGGACAAGCGTGCCCAGATGCAAGGTGTGCCGCACCATCAAGGGAGCTCCAACCTGTTTGAGTACGGGGATCACTGGGTATGTGGTTCGAGCCCTTAACGATTCATGCAATTTCATTCTTCCTGCTAGCTTTAGCCCTTTAATTACTAATTTACCCCGTTCCTCTCTTTCAGGCGTGACACAACAAGAAGGAGGTGTCGCCGCTGTACGACCTCTATGCCATGGCCCATAGTGCCCCGTACAAGAAGGCCAAGGTATTCTCGGAGGATGACCTCGATCATCCAGAGAGCTTCACCAACATCTCCTCCCACAACAAGCTTGTGAGGTACAGAGACTGGGGGAAGAAGATGAAAGGTGAGGACTTCAACCCGAGCCAGAGTCCTTTTGATCCTCAGCTCGTGATGCTATCTAGTGATGGGAGGAGACATGGCTCGGTAGCCATTGGGGATGGACTGATACGTTGTCCTAGAAGTCTCCCGGAGATCAAGAAGCGACAGACGAGGTCTCTTCCCTAGATGAGGCCTCGACCACGGCCAATGGAGCTTGCTATCGAGGCTAGGGCCCAGGAGCTTGTAGCGGAGGCAACCAGGCATGCGGCGGAGAGGGTGAGGGAGATGGAGGAGAGGATGGCTAATCTGTTGGAGGTGGAGAGGAACAGGAACGACGCGGGTCACCGGGCCCTATATGAGATCCTCGTGGTAAGTTTCTCCCGCATACTAGCCAAATCATGCACGTAATGTTCGTTTCATTACTAACTAATATGACTGACTCGTGAAAACAAAATGTGCAGTCTGTGTGCGAGAAAACCGGCCAGATCCCTCCACCGATGCCCCAGATTGCTATAGCGGACACGATGAGTTTCATTTGAATGGTCATTAGTTACTAGTATTCACATTTCAGTTGCATCATGCTAACTAAATATTGTAAGTGATCTTTCATGCAGCACGCCTCCCAAAAAGGACCGACTGATCCTTCTTTGTCTCACGGTGGCGCAACCCCGACCGGTCCTTCACCTCCCGGATTATGGTAAGTTTTCCCTAGTGTTTTGCTTAACAAATGCTTTGTTAGCAAGAAAATGGCATAACAACCTAGGATAGCTCAATAATGATCTATAGCTAGCTTAGCTAGTTCATTTATGACATAATTAGCTCACTTAGGTAAAAATGGCATAACAACCTAGGATAGCTCAATAATGATCTATAATTAGCTTAGCTACTTCATTTATGACATAATTAGCGCACTTAGGTAAAAAATGTCATAATAACTTTGTTTAGCTCCAAAATGACATATACTTAGCTTATTTTCCTCAAAAATGATATAATAACCTTACTTAGCTCCGAACTGACATACTTTGCCTAGGATAGCTATAAAATGACCTATACTTAGCCTTTTTTCCTCCTAAATGACTTAATATGCTTAGTTAGCTGAAAAATGTCATTACTACCTAGGATAGCTAAATAATCATCTATACTTCGCTTACCCAGTTCATTTATGACATAATTAGCTTACTTAGATAAAAAAAATGGCATAATAACCATGGTTTAGCTCCAAACTATCATATAATTAGTTTTTTCCTACAAAATGACAAAATAACCTTACCTAGCTCCAAAATGACCGATTTTAACTAGGATAGCTCTAAAATGACCTACACTTACCATTTTGTCCTACAAAATGAATAAATATGCTTAGTTAGCTCAAAAATGGCATAACTACCAAGTTTAGCTCCAAAATAACCTATTTACCTAGCTTAGCTCTAAAATGACCTACACACTTAGCATTTTGACCTACCTTAGCTAAAAATGGCATTTTACCTACCTTAGTTAGAAGAAGAAGAAGAGGAAGAAGAAGGAAGAAGAAGTATTCTTCTTCTTCCAACTTTCATTTTTCCTAATTTGCAGATTTGCTTGAGATGAGGAAGCTAGCATTGATGGAAACTTGTTGCAAACTTTTACTTGTGCTTGTGCTTCCTTTTTATTTATGGAAACTTGTTGCAAACTTGTTGGATATGTATGTATGGAAATGTTGTTGGAAACTTGTATATGTTCATGTTGTTGGAAACTTATTGTTGGTATGATTGTTGAAACTATTTTGAAATGTGTGTATATATACATATGTGAAATTCTGTCAAATTGAATGAATTTAGGAAAAAATAGGAAAAACAAGGGCTATATAGCCACTTTGCCGTCTACTAGCTGACGACAAAGGTCTTTGCCATCCGCTAGACGGCGAAGCTGCCACGTGGCAGCTACCTGTGCAACCTAGGGTGTAGTGGGATGGCCTATTGGCAGATTTGCCATCAGCCAGTAGACGGCAAAGGCCTTTGCATCTTTGCCGTCACCTGGCTGACGGCAACGATGCAAAGGCCTTCGCCGTCTGCCAGCTGATGGCAAAGCACACCGTTAACCACTTAACGGACCTGAACTACCACGTGTGCTGTCTAGGCTCTTTGCCGTCTGTCAGTAGACGACAAAGCCCTTTGCATCTTTGTCATCAGCCAGCAGATGGCAAAGAGGCCTTTGTCGTAGCCTATTTAGCCGGACATGTTGCGTCTGTTGGCTGACGGCAAAGGTCTTTGCTGTCAGCCTTCCATGCCTTTGCCGTGATTCCTGTAGTGCATGATGGTTTGAAGCTCTCCAATGTTATTTTGGAATGGAGTCCCGGATAGGTCGCTTTTTGGTACGACGTTCAACAAAGGCCTTCCAAATAGCGATATTCGGAAGGCTCTTGTTGAACTTTGTACCAAAAAGCGAATTATCCTATCTGGGACTCCGTTCCAAAACAACTTTGGAGAGCTTCGTACCATCATACGCCTGTTACTTCCGGCTAATGATGAAGCCATGGTTTTCTTGAATCCTTTGACACTAGACAATGTGACATATAGAAGGGTAGATGAGATCAGGAAAAATATGGACCATTTTTTGCACATCCAGAATGGTGCCATTTGGTTAAATCCCTTGTTTGACATTCATGAGAGAGGTTGTCCGGACATCGGACATTCAGGAGAGAACTCCGGTAACTCTTCAACACGAGGGGGGACGTTGATCAACCCCCTCTCGCCCGACCAAACCCTAGAAGCATCGAGGCCATCCCAGACCCTAGAAGCGTTGCTGAGGCCACCCCAAACCCTAGAATCATCGAGGCCACCCAAATTTACCGAGTTAAAAGAGCATTGTCCTCGAGGCCACCCCAAACCTTAGAAGCGTTGTCGAGGCCACCCCAAACCGTAGAAGCATCGAGGCCACTAATTAATATTCCTTGTTGTGATTAGCTAGCTAGGTCTATGTTTGCCACTAATATATCCATATCTCATGTTTATATATTAATTGACATGTTGTAATATTGCAGAAACTATGGGTCAACAAAGAGACTTGGAAAAAGAACATTTGTTGGGGGATATAATCTTCGGCGGAGGTGATGTCTTGTCGTTTCTCAATGACACGGGTGTTCTGGAAGGAGAGGATGAAGCAGGCTCTAGTGATCGAACAATGGAGGAGGAAAGTCAGGATCATGATGGCTCCGGTGACCGAATGCCGGTGGAAGAAGGAGACCGTGATGACGGCTCCGGTGACCGAACCGAGTCAGGATCAGCTGTTACAAAGTCGGGCGAGGTATATATATATATATATATATATATATATATATATATATATATATATATATATATATATATATATATATTAAGCTGACTAGCTAATTGATGCATTAATTGTTTTGGTATGTACATATATGAACTCTTCTTTCTTCTTTTATGGCCCTCCGGATCGAGCCAAACTTCGGTAACGAGACAAGGCCTGAAGAAAAGGTTGCGCCCGGATGAAAGGTTCACGATCACAGCAATCATGGACGATGGCCAACCGATTGAACCCACGTGGACCAAGGAAGCATTTTCTGCTCAGTGCGGAGCTATTGTTAGGGACAACATCCCAATCAGCATCCAGCTATGGAATAAGCCTAAGAAAGAAGACCTTCAAGTTTCTTATGTCACTGATAGAGAGAAAGATGATCTTTGGACCTTGCTGAAGGCAAGTTTCACCCTACCGCCAGAGGAGGATCCGAATAAGCCAGTTATAGAGCCATTGGTCAAGTCATATGCTCTTAAGAAGATGGCAAAGCTATTCAGGAGGTGGAAGAAAGAGTTGAAATCAATGTTTGTTGACAAAGGGAAGACTCCAGAGTTCACCGGCCGATTTGAGATGATAAGAGATCACTGGCCCGCATTTGTGGCCCACAAGACATCGGACAAGAGTAAGAAAATGTCAGAGATAAACAAGATAAATGCTGCAAAGAAGCTATGGCACCATCGCACGGGGTCAAGCGGCTACCTCAAAGTCCGGCTGTTTTGGGACAAAGCAGAGAAGGACCTAATTGCTAAAGGGGTCAAAGCAGAGACATTGAATTGGCCAACCATTCAAGGACTTGGTTCTTCGGGGTTGGGGGAACTTTGGACCCTGAAATAGGGAAGTGTCGTTGGACGGACGAGCAACTTGCAATACCCATCATGAAGCTTCACACAGCAATCAAGGCAGCCCAGGAAGGGACTTTCATTCTCGACAGAGAGAATGACAGCCTGACTGAGGCCCTCGGGAATCCTGAGCATCCTGGACAAACACGAGGCACGCCAGGCTCCCTTGCCGGGAAGATTGGGTTTCCCGACGTAGGCGGTTATAAAACCCGGGAGAGGAAGAGGAAATAGGAGCTGAGGAATATACATAAGCTCAATGCAAGAGTACTAAAGCTAGAGGAACAAGTTGAGAGCCAGCGAGCTGCCGAGCAACCATCTCAGCGGCACGAAGCTACCCCACCATCTCAGCGGAGAAGCAGCGTAGCTTCCACGGAGCTTGTTCAGCAGCCTGACTTCACGGCTCCTAGCTACCCCATGGATGCTATCACGAAGGCTCAACATTGCCA
Source organism: Triticum dicoccoides (assembly GCF_002162155.2). Classification (NCBI taxonomy): domain Eukaryota; kingdom Viridiplantae; phylum Streptophyta; class Magnoliopsida; order Poales; family Poaceae; genus Triticum; species Triticum dicoccoides. The sequence goes on from NC_041385.1 coordinate 362,828,338, forward strand.
GCTTATGATGAAATGGCAAAACATCACCTTGAAGGCGGCTGTCGGCACTGTTCCACCTCCTCAACCCGACGAAACTTTTCACTGTTGTACGATTCCACAGGGCTATGCTGTTGTGATGGCGGATGAAGTAATGGATGGATTTCAGGAGCTCAAGCTTGACCAACCTACAGGTGAAAGGGAGATTCAGCTGGGTCTTGCTCTGAAGACTCCATGTCTATGGCGGAAGGAGTACATCAAGCTTCCAAACTGGACGCCTCCGCCTCCTCCTCCTCCTCCTCCGCCTCTTCCTCCGGCGAGTGATCAGGGCTCTCCGCCTCCTCATCCGCCTCCAGCTCCTTCTTCACCTCCTCCGACGAGCACTCTGCCTCCTTCGGCGCGTGACGGCACTCCGGCTCCTTCTTCGCCTCCTCCAACAAGCACTCTGCCTCCTCCGGCGTGTGGGGGCACTACGGCTCCTCCTCCGCCTCCTCCGGTGCATCGGAGCACTCCGCCTCCTCCGGTGCGTCGGAGCACTCCGCCTTCTCTCGCGCGTCAGCAGACTCTGCCATGTCAGCAATAGTGGAAGATAGAGGATGCCGCTCCAATGACTAGCAGTAGTACAAGCAGAGGAGGGAAGCAGTTCAAATACGGTCCATCTCTCAAGGCTCCGGAAAAGTGACCTTATGAGAGGACCGATAAGGAAAACAAGGACATCAGTTGTGCCCAAGTGAGGGACTTTTTTGCACAGAAACCTCCACTTCCGAAGAAAACGGTAGATCCGGTGAAAGTGAAGTGGACTATTGATGCCCTGAAGCGACCACCACCGTCTCTGCTGGATTCCAACTATGTGCGCACTATTAAAAAGGCATAAAAGTAAGCGGAGCAGTCAGGAAGTACTTGCAGTGATGCAAGGTTAGCAGAACGAAGAAGTGGGAAAAAAATCCCTAGCTCGGCAAACAGGCGAAGGAAACGTGCCCCCGCTCAAGGTATCTAGTGATATCGTCGCTAATCATCCTAGGATGGTGCCTGGTACTAATCTTTCTGATTACCTGCCCGATGATGTAACCTTTGAAATAATGGAGGTGGACGAATTCAGATTCCACTACGGGCAGCCTCTCGTCAAACCTGATCATCCTCGTCTAACAACAATGATGCGAAGACTCCATGAATGGTACATGCAAAGATGCATGCAGTCTGGGAGGCATACTTTGACGATGGGAATTAAAGAGGAGCACGACCTCATTGGAATGGATATTTTGAATGTTGAATTTGACGAGTTATTACATTTATACAATTTCGGAACGGACATGTAGGCCGGGGCACCTCTTCGTGTACCGTGGCAACCGTCCACCGACTCTTCGCCTTTCCTTCTCGATTTGGAACTGCTGTTGCACGCTCTTCCTCCCTCCTCCATTTGCCTTCGCCCTTCCTTCTGCCATTGTTCGATCGTCTTCTCCATGGAGGGAATAGGCCAGAAATGACCCCGTTATTCTTGCCCCGATATAAAAGATGACGTGGTGGAGGAACTCATTGATCGATGCGACGTCATCACCTCAGCTAGCATGGAAGGTTCATTCAAGACCATTCTCGACTCAACTATAACATCATTACAAGGAACCCAATGGTCCAGGAGCAGTTTGATCTCCCCTATCTTCTTCGCCGTGACCCTGCTAACCGGCGCGCGGACGACGAAGGCCTTGCCTTGTGCAAGTTGATGCCGCTTGATAATGATATGTGTGATGTTAAGATGCCATCGCTTGAGGGTAAGGCTTGGGCAGGCGCAAATGGAGATTGGGTTGTTTATATTGGGTCCAACTATGAGTGGGAACTTGTGAATGTGTACACTCGTCACCGGGTTCCACTTCCAAAAATCTCAGACTGCCCAGAGGTTGAGCACACCGGTATTGTACGCACGTTCAAATACGATCATGGTGATTGTCGTCTACGGAAGATAGCAATTTTTCAAGTTCCCAACCGCTCTTGGCATTACAGGAACTATGGAGTTGTTGCTATCTTTGACAAGCTTGTTGCCTTCCTTCATGGTTCGACTGGATGGATATTGCGCAAAATTAGTTTCTATACACGGATGTGTACTGTGATGCAATTCAATACGAGGGTCTTGTGTTTTCTGCCACCACTCATGGCACTGTTTTTGCATGGGATCCTCGTGGTTTCGGTACGTTTGTCTTCCACCGTAATTATAATTGTTTCATCCACATGCATGCGGGTTAGCAAGTTTCCCTTTACTAATTAACCTTCTTCTTGTGTTTCGAAGGTCCTGTGACCATTCCACCACCTATACTTGAAAAAAATTATAACCAAGGGGAGATGACTATGGTGATGATCACGAGCATGAGGACGAGCATGGCCTATATACTCAGTGGCGCCTGGCAACTTATTCTGATGGATCAACCCTTCTTGTCTATATACAGCGCACTGCTGATGTTACTACTAAGGAAGCAGGTGTTGTCTCCCATGGTCGCACTCTCCAGACCTATTCCAACACCCGTTGCAGGGTATTCGGGATGCATACTAGTGTGCTAGCGCCAACACCTTCTCCCTGGTACAGTATTGATAGTCTTGGAGAAAACTTGCTCTTCCTTGGACAAAACTATCCAATGATGGTGAAAGGCGTTCCAGCTGCTGTTGACAGAATGTTACTACCATTTATGAGAAGCAACTTTATCTATACCTCGAACATTTCAGTGGTTCCCTACCCTGGTCGTGATATAGTAGGCTGCTTCAGCCTGGATGATCAGTCATGTGTTGGTCTCAAGATTGACAGTAGCTGGCCCTTCCCAGAGAATCACTTCTTGTTCAAAGCAAGCGTTTCCAACGCCGATGAGTGGTTGAGCTGAAGTTCATTTCATTGATTGTTATTTGTTGTGTGATGAAAACTATAGTATTTATAATGTATCCTCGTTGTCGTTGTGGGTTGATGACCTGTTGTATGTAATAAAATGATATGCCTGTGATAAACTTACTAAATTTATGAATGGCTTTCGAGTCGCTTCTCTAAGTGGGTGCTGCGACGAGGCAAAAAAATATTTTCTGAATACATAATTGTACGTGCATAGCAACAGGTTATCGGATGAGGCCAATCAATAATAGTACACTATTTGTACTAGCTTCACATGCTTCATGCGTCGGGTGGGTGTTTTTACTGTAGCTGTGAATCCCATCATCCTAGGTCCTCGGATGAGTCCAGTAGAAATTGCATTCTGATGTTTGGGTTCAAACTTTCAAAACTGCTGCACTATCTCTACGTCTACATATACATAAAACAACAAGTTCTAAACTTGAGACCAGCCACCCACCCTCACAGAGAACACTTTTTAACCTAGCACAGACTCCAGGAAATTTGGCCACAGTGTGAGGTGGGCCATATGTGAATGTGTTCGCTGTATGTAACCATCACCTCGAATCCTCAATACTATATAGTAGCGTGGCATGGGCCAGAACAAGCATTCACGTCCAGGAGTTCGGCACACGCCACCAGCACGACTTCCATCTGACACTATATTTCTTGGAGTCCGTGCTACAGCTATCTCTTCAACCTCGTCATTTCTATAACTCAGTCATCGCACGGCGGGCGAGGTAGGGGTTTGCCGATAGTCGGTTTCCTCAACTGCGGTCCCATTTGTAAGGCCAATTCCAACGCACGACCCCAAACGGACCTCCGTTTTGCTCGGTTTCTGTCCATTTGGTAGGGCAATGGGGTCGTGTCTGGGCCGTTTCTCGGATGCGGTGGCCGTGCGCCCAACGCGAGGACGCATCCCGACCGCATACATTTTTCTTTGCAAACACATATCTTTTTTTCATCATTGATTTTTGGTACATGGAAATACATCACCAAAATTTGACTATAAAAGCAAGACCAAAGAAAACAAGAACCACAAGAATACATTTTTAGAAGATATCCAACTTCCATAATTGCTCCTGTAAGTTGGATTAGTGCCTTCCCGATGCATTCATTGTTTATCTATGGAGGCTCGATCTTGCGCGCTTCTTTCTTGTTTGAGTGTAAAGAAGTAGACTTTGCTGCCTCGCATCTAGTCTCATGTCTAGCCTCTATTCTATCAACAAGTGCACTAGTCTCATCTCCAGCTTCTATGCTAGCTAAAAGTGCTAGAACATGTACTAAATTGCGCTCTATCAATATATCGATGTACTCTTCTTCCCAATACCAAAACTTGCATCTATTCTACACAATAAAATTTTAAGTTAGCACAACTAGTCTAATCCGAGAGCACAACCGAAGATTTGGTCGAGTTCTTCCTCCTTTTGCCGACAGGTGGGACGTCTAGCATCCAAGTCGTGGCATTCAAGAAAATGGAGTGGTAGTTGAAGCCATGTGATGTGCATCTTGGGTTAAACTGTAAATAGAATCTTACTACTCTTGCGTAACTCCAAAAGCGGCCACCGAAGATCTTTATTGGATTTGTTTTTCATCACCAGAACATTGAGGTGAAAGATGTGCAGGTTCAATGGGTCCTCTTGCGTTTTCACTGACATGTGGGACCGCATATGAGCAAGCAGACTATGGGCTCCGCGCGTCTGCTGGCTGGTTGAGAAGAGAGATAGAGGAGGGCTGAGTACGGACTCCAGGAAATTTGTTCTACGTAACCAGCACCTCGATATAGGCTCGATATAGCGGGGTGGCATGGGCCATAACTAGCATTCACGTCTAGTAGTACGACACATGCCACCCACACGAGTCCCATCCAACACCAATTTTCTTGGAGTCCGTGTTACAACCATCTCTTCTCCCTCCCGTTTTCTCAGCCATCGCGCGGTGGGTGGGGTGGGGGTTTGCCGATAGTCGGTTTGCTCAACCGCGGTCCCACTTGTAAATGAAAATGCAACACAACATGCATTCCCCCTTGAGTGGACCAACCCTGTGGGGGTGCGACGCAAACACGGCAGGCTTTTCCTTTTCAACTTGAACTTTTAAAATTTGGTTCTGCTCCATGGCGCGATCGATAGATAGAAATAACGATTTTCCCTAGAGTAATGAGAAGTTCGGTTCTGGTGCGGTTCATGCATGGAGTACGTACGAAAATTATGAAGTTGATGCGAAAGGTAAGATAATTACTAGTAGTACCATATAATACTACATGGATTTTACAGAAAGATAAAGATACATACGGATCCATCAATGACATCCTCACGCCCTAGTGCACCGGGTCACCAACTGACATGTGAGGAGCAGCAGCGTTGGCGGCGAGCTCAACGCGCTTCTGAACAATGCCATCCAAAGTTGCCCCGCGGTCCAAGAAGGACATCGTCCTTTCATCCTCCTCTTGCATGTAGTAGTCCTTGTGGATGATTTGCGCGTAGGCGTGGGTGATTATGTCGATGGTGTCTTGCTGCACCATGCGCTGCGTGACGAGTGCGACCTTGAGGTGGACATTCTCCAGCGCGACGACGGGCAGTCGCAGGGCCACCAGTGCGTCGAAGAGGTTGTCACCATAGCGGCCGTTGAGGGTGGCGGGCATCGCAGAGCCTGGGCGCGTGGGCTGGAGGTGTACGTCAAGGTCGTCCGCGAGATTCTTGATGACAGGGAACTTGTCGAGGAAGCCGATGAGGACCTCGTCGAACAAGGAGACGAAGCTATCGTCCTAGCGGCCCCTCGCCCTGGCGGCCTCAAGCACTACCTAGAGACGTTCCTCGGTGCCGGGCCACAGGCCAGCATCGTGGACCATCTGGCACAGCCGGCTGATGCTCGCGCTCATCGCCTCCATGGGTATAGCTTCTAGTCAACTGATCTTGCGATTGGAGTGATCACTCTTGCCCTTGGTTAGCATGCGTAGGTGCGTAGGATTTTGTACTAGATTGGATTGGCAGGGAGACTTTATATGAGAAGTGCAGACTACGTTGAATTCACGTGCGTGTTGGCCATCTACTCCTCGGCCCTCTACTACACCTACCTTTGGCTGTATGACAGGTGGGCCAGCCACCCATTGGGCCCACGTGTCATACACCCAAAGGCAGGTGCAGTAAGTCAATGAAGCTGCATCCCCCTCCGTGCCGGTGCAGTATAGTCGTCTCACCGGACCTCTAGTTGGGGCCAAACGAGAGAACTTTGATGTTTACTGGTTTATTGGTCCCCCTTGCATTTTGCGCCAAGTTTTGACCTTTGATTTAACTAATAAAATGTTAATGCATGTAACAAAAAATGTTGTGTTAGTCACCTTACAAAAACCAAATAATCCCAAAACACTTAGCCACGATACATTAACTCCCTCCTCGTTTCTTATTTCGTGACATATCAACCAATGAGAGATGTGGGCCGTGCATGCTTTCAATGACTTGAGACTACCAAACATGACATGCAGTGGTTAGTTCATTGCATGTAATCCTATTAATTAGTAAAAAGACATTAAGTTCTCTCACCGATAGGAATTAAACAATACACCATGTATTTATTTACAAAGGGAGTAGTACATTTTTTTTGTGACATGCATTACTAGATATTGCTAGTCAAGTACTAAAATCTGGATGGACGTGGTAGTACTACTAAATCCAGACAGTGATGCTAGTACTAGTAGTAGTACTACCAATGTAGTAGCACTGTACTACCCGTTGGTCAAATTGTTATGTGCTACTCCTCATAGTGAAGTTATAAGACCCTGGTCGGAGATGACACCTGAGTATAGGCGTCGTGTTCGGCATACCATAGTCGGCCTCACCGTCTGCAGTCACTATCATCATGGTTGTAGAGCTAGCCTGCTTACAACTAGCCGTGTTTGACATAATTTCCCGTGCGTAGATGCCCGTGCATTGCACGGAACACCAAGATTGGGGGTGGACGACGCTGGCAGTGGCCATCACGCCAGATTTTTCCATGGCCTTCTAGATGTGGTGGGGAGGAGATAAGGCTGATTGTGAGAGACAAGGAGTTGTTTCTAAACAAGGAACAAGTGCAGGCATATTTTTGCAAAACTGGAGAAGTTTGGTTTGTATGCGTCAGATCTAGATCCGACGGCTATGGGTGAAAGATGGTAGGCACAATATTGTCACCAACTCAGGACCTCTTTGATTCACAGGATTTTGAAAATGCAGGAATAGGACACGGAATATTATAAGTTTCAAACTGATATTACAAATGTTAGGAGTAATGCTGCACCTACGAAGAGGGAATTACTAGGAAGTTTACGTAAGAACTTTTGTTACTTTAGGTGGATGCAGCATTACCGTACAAACTAAAATCCACTGCCCTGACAAGTCACTAATGGGCAAATAAGTTTTCGAGTCTCTGGCCACTTGATGTTTCAAAAACAAATTCAGCTTCTGCGGAGACTTTGTCATTTAGGATTAGACGCTTGCGGTGATCAGCACGCCATTCATTGTTGCGCCAGAGAACGCCAAACCTCATTACCTTGAGCACACTTGCCTCCAGAACAAAGAATCTGGCCAATTTAATCTCAGATGTGCTGCCTCAATAGTTGATCAAATCAATTTATGAAAGATGGAGATCAAGGCATTCAATGAGATTGTTATAGTGCAATACATTTTTCACTTTCGGGTCTTTTTTTATCTGCAAAAGAAGAGAAATATTAGAGCAGCTAGCTGTATAACATTGCTGTGTCATCAAGAGGTACCAATATCATTCGCTCATACGATAGGGTTGGCTGGCTAGTGATATTTTTTCACTCTCTCTCTCTCTCTCTCTCTCTCTCTCTCTATCTCTCTCTCTCTCTTTCTCTTTCCTCCCATTTACCTAGGAGCACGTGAAGAGCTTGGGCATTTGTTGCCTTCCACTATGTGGCCGATGCCATATTTCTCAAAAGTATTCCACATAATATGCATCGATGTCAAATCAAAAGATTTTGGCACCGCTCTCGCGATGTGAGAGAGTTGGCACCGTTGTGCACACAGACCCACATGTATAAACAAATCAATCAAACCAAGTACACCAGCTTCTCACTCTCCCAAACAAGTGTTTTTTATTGGCTCAGTCCTCTCTCTCTCCCACGCAAGTGTTTTTTCATTGCGTGAGTTAATTTGGCACCGGAGCAAAGTAGGTGATCCAGATTGGGGCACCAAATGAGCAATGGAGGGGAATCGACGCCAAATGCATCACAAGTGAATTTGGCACGTGTTTTGGCCTATATAGTGGAGGGCCTGCTGGGTGTGCGCGAGTGTGTCCTTCTGTGCATGCCGCCGCGCAGTGGTGAATTGTGCGCGAGTGCGTCCTTCATGCGGAAGAAGTGTGTCCTCAATGCGCCCTCAATTTACTAGCGTGCGGGGTGCTACCCCGAGTGGTTTCAACTTTGTTTACTTCACCGCGTGTTAGATGGGCCTCTGGTTTACTTATTTTCACCCACTGCCACATGGTCCAACACACGAAGATAGAGAACACGAGCTGATAAGGCAGCACGTGGACTGGTTGACTGACCAACTAATAATATACAGAGCTATACGCTGACATAGTGAGCATATAATCCGTCGGTATAGAGAGTTCGCGTTGGAGGGGAGGCCCGTGAGAGATAGTAGAGAGAGAGAGAGAAAGAGCTACTCCCTTCGTTCGATAATGTAGTGCCAACATTTTTTTTAAAGTCAAACTTTTGAAACTTTGACCAAGTTTATAAAGAAATTACTTATATATACAATACTAAAGATAAATGATAGTATGAAGTTAGTACATGTTGTGATGAATCTAATGATCATTCCAGATGTAAATGTTTTTCTCCACATATACCTGGTCAAACTTTTCTGAGGTTTGACTTTTCAAAACATCCATATGCTTATGGACGTGAGAGAGTCCCTAACAAGAGAGAGAGAGAGAGTGTGTGTGAAATAGAAAGAATGAGTGAAAAAAGTGTGTGTGCATGTGTTAAAGAGACATGGACAACACACGATAAAAGTAGAGAAAAAGCATGTGTGTCTTATGCAAACATATCACACATGCATCTTCGACAACGGAAGCAAGGTGAGGAGATAGTGTGTGGTTGTTTGCAACCGAGAGAGAAAGACCCCTAGCACGTGGCCAAGAGGGGTCTGACAAACAAGGGAGAGAGGTCGAGAGACACGTACGGAGAAAATGCAAACATGGGGAGCAGAGAGTGTATGTTTGTCATAGAGAGATCCCCTGGAGATCATGATGGGACTACATGGGTGGGAGATCGAGTGACAAGGTGTGTGCACGATAGAAGATACCCCGAGAGATATCGTGATAGATGTATGGATGGAAGGAGACAATACATGTGTTCCTGATGGCTAGTGAGAGATAATCACACTTAGGGGGGGGAGTGCGTGCGCCTATGATGGAGGGAGGGATTCTGGTACTTAGGGGGGTGCGTGTCACATAGAGAGAGAACAAGGGCAGAGAGTGTTGGATGGGTCTATATGTAGCACGAGCGAGACATGTGTATGTGTGAACTAGGGAGATATAAAGTTTGAGAGATATAGAGGAGCCCCGATAAGGCTGAGTGGTGCGTCAGATAGCTGAGAGGGGGAAAGAGATATTCCATCCGCTCGATAATGCAGTGCATGTAAATTTTTTAGAAGTTAAACTTTGGAAACTTTGATCAGGTTTACACAAATGCTATTTATATCTACAATATCAAAGATACATCATACGAAACTACATCTCATGGTGAATCTGATGGTATATGTTTGCCGTTCTAGATGTAAATGCTTTTCTCCACGTACATGGTCAAACTTTGTGATGTTTGACTTTTCGATAAATCCATATGCGACAGACTGAAGAGAGTGCCTAAGTTGAGAGAGATCAAGTGTGTGTGAAGGAGAATGAGTGAGTGTGCAAAAAGAGTATGTGTGTGAAAGACAAAGTGACAACAAACGATAAATTAGAGAGAGAAACGAAAAAACACGCCCTCTCTCTAATTTATCGTTTGTTGTCACCTTCTCCTCGGCTGAAATGACATGTGCCGAATAATTCATAAACCATGGTCGGCAAAACACCCTCTCCTCACCAGAAGTAGCTCGCGCCCACTATTTCAAAACACGCTCTCCTCGCCCGAAATCGCTCGCGCCCACTATATTTCAAAACACGCCCTCCTCGCCCAAAATCGCTCACGCCCACTATTTGGGTAGAAGCAAAGTTACCCTACTATCCCCAACCCTCAGTACACAGACCCAAGCCAAGAAGCCTAAAGGCAGGGGTAGAACTATAACTCTCTCCCACATTTCAGACAAATGCGTCCGTAAGACATGGTTCCACTCCCCTCCCAATTCCCTCGCCATTCATACCTCGTGGGCGCCAAATCACCTTCTCCCCAGAAGCTTCCTTCTCCCGAGCCACGAAACCTCAACCCCTCCTCCATGGCGCTCCCCACCACACCAATTTCACAACTGCCCTCCTCCCTAATGCCAGAGATGTTGTCCATTTGCCATCGTGCACTAGGCCGTGTGCCTCTTACTCCGTGCTGCTGGAGCTGCCTCGATGATGGCCGCGTGAACCGTACCGTAGGCGATTCACCCCTGCCGTTGTTCACGGCGCCGGAGCAGCTCCAACTTCGGATTTGTCCCGAACCCCGGCGCTGCTTCCCCGTAGCAATTGACCATTGCGACATCGCTGCTTCCTTGCCGCCGGTCACCACCGCAACCGCCCCAGCCTCACCGACTCGACAGCTGGAGCTGGCTACTTCACCGTGCCGCAAGATAGGTCGCACCCTCATCTCAAATCACTTTATTTAGGCGTCAGTTGTCTGAATTTTTATTCTGGGCCAATCGATTCCCAATGGGAAGCAGCACCCTTCGAGGCGGCGGAGCACCTAGGCTGCCGGTTGGCTGGTGTCTAACGCAAGGGTGCGCGGACACAAGTTCGCCGCAGAAGCAGCACTTAGATGGTTATCTTAGAGTTGCGTGGGTTGAAGGTACTGTCGCCGCCGGATCTGGATGACGGCGAGTCTTTGTGGATTGGCCCGGGGGAGGCGCAACCATGGCAGTGCGATGGGGAGGCGAGCGGGGTTTTGGTCGGGGCCACGAACAGCGGAGGCAGGCTACTCTGCTATTGGTCGCTGGCTCTTCGGGGAAGATTTCGAATAGTGTTAGCCGAGAGGCACAAGACAGCCATCAAGCCATCCGGCGTAGATCGGGCAGTACCAAAATAAAATAAAATCGTGTGACCCCAATTTAGTCTTCAGTCAACAGACGTGTGACCACACTCGTGCCTTGCTGTTGATCTCTTAGGGTATGTCTTCAGATCAAAGAGATGTGTCATTCTTAACATTATGCGTTTTCTGCATCTTCAGCCACACCGTCTTCCGACTCAACGCAGCTGCTCCAACAAGGGAAGCATACACCAGAAGGGAGATATAGTTCCCACTCAACAGTTCCCTGCATCGAATGCGCGTGCCCTACATGGACATCCACAACAACTTCAGGGCCATCGACAAGTCAGCACATGATGCTCAGTCCTATGGATGGCGGCCAGATAGGTTGTACCCTCATCTTACTTGTGTGCAACATTTATGGCTTTGTTATTCATCTAAGCATGGAAAATAGATTATCACATTTCACTTTATATTCATGTTGATCTCTTACGGGTCTTGTTCAGGAGTTAACGTTGTTCCATAGTTCAGCTAAGAGACTTGTTCTTTAGATAACGTTGTTCCATAGTTATCATCCATCAGCCAATGCTATCCATAGGCTGGTGATTATAGTATTATACCACTTCTAGTATTACCTATGTTGTTCTTTAATACTTTTGTGTGCCATCTAGTTAATCTCGAGTACAAACGATACGTATTTTATAGCTTTCATCTGTGTTCTCCCTTTAGTTTTTGAGACCTGTTGCTGCTAGTTACCCCAGTCCTACTATTTATGTCGTCTCCTACATGCACTCATTACATAAATCTAACTACTAGTGGTCTTCCATGCATGTCAGATATAATTACACACACTGATTTATGCACAAGAACCTCACGGAGGAATGTAATGACCAACAAACTTGATTACCCAATATGATGGAACATGTAAAGGCAGTTCTTCACAAGACTTGCAGAAAGATGATGAATCCTATTCACCCCACAAGGTCCTTGCTCTTACTTGGCCCTTGATATGGGTACAACATGAATATAATGTCCTGGAGTGCATCTACTCTGTTGCAATGCCTTGTGCTTAGCCTGCTGATCATGCATGTAAATATGGCATGCCTTCCTGTTTTTCAGTACCTATTCCGTTCATGATAACATGTTTTCAAATTCAAGTATTGTCATTCTACTCTATCGCAATGCCATCTGCTTAGTTTGGACATCATGCTTCTGAATATCTTATGCATTGTTATTCATCAGTATGTACTTCATCTGTCTACCATACCATGTTCCTTTTGTTACATTGAGGTGATGTTCTAGTGGTCTCTTGCAATGCCATCTTAGTTTCCCAATCTTACACGCATATGTTGCCTTGGTGTTTTTCTATATGTATTCCGCTAGCATACGGTTTTACATTCAAGTAGTGTTTTTTACACTGTTGTCCTGTCGTATCCCTAGCTCTTACATCATACTCCTTCCATCCGGATTATATGTCACAGAAATGGATAAAACTGGATGTATCTAGAACCGAAATATGCCTAGACCCATCCATTTATTTCCGGATGGAGGGAATACATGTCAATATGTCATGCCTTTCTATTCTTCAATAACTATTCCATCTCTGCTGTAGCATGTTTTATAATTGAAGCACCATTCTTCTATATAAGGCATGCAAGGGGAAGATGGCTATGTTAGAATCTGAATGGTTACAAACCAGGTCTTTGCAAAAGATCCAAATGCCAGGAGATAATAAACCAACTCCATTTTCATAGATTCTGCTCCAACACAGAGAAACCCAACTCCCACTGATAATAAGCAGATTCGAGTGGCCAAAGAAATAGTCCACTCCAGTCCAGCAAAAGAATGTCAACTCCATTCTAAGAAGCATGTGCGTATCCTCGCATCATGAAATTTTATAGCATTCTGATCATATTTTCTACATGTTTCTTACCCATCTCTCTTTTAGAAAATAATGTTAAACGATAGAAGACTTCCTCCATTGGGATTGTATTCGAGGAAAATATCTTGCAGGAATTCCTTGTGCTCCAATGCTGATGTAAGTACCTGTTGTATATCACTATATTTTTACATCAGCATGTATTTTGTTAATCGGCGTGAATCCAACCTTTATCTGATCTAAAATTAGTTGTAGCAAAATGTTAAAGGCGCAAATGTTGATTTTTGTAAGGAAAACTGCCTGGTAGTTTTGCATACTGAGCTGCATGAGTGTACTATCTCATATCATGCACATTGCTGAATTGTAGTGCTGCTCTGGTTGCCCATTCATTCATTGTGTCAATGTTGCTTTCGTATTACCTTACCTGGCTAATGATAGCTGGGCCATATTGTGTTAATTTAGTGTAGGCTAGTTGCCCAAACGTTCGTTGTGTCAATGTTGCTTTCCTATTATCTGACTTGTCCAATGATAGCAATGCTATTGTGTTAATTTGGTGCAGGCTGCTGGAGATAAGAAGACAAACTCTGAAAACAGCAAGGCAACCCCATTGTTTCTTTCCAATAAATCTAGGCCAGGTAATATGGCCATAACTCATGATTAATCTGTTTGGTTCTCCTCCTAATTTATGTTATGATGCAGTGGTTGAGACACTCTCCACTATCAATAATACAAGCCTGCCAAAATCGCCATCTGAAACTGTTCAGTTTCCTCTGTCTCGAATGCAACGGAAAAAATGTATGTTTGTGAACCAATTAATGGCTGAAGCAATGATGGAAATGGTGGAGGAATCGGAGGTGCACATTCGTGCGCAACAACAACTGATCAATGTTTTCAGAGACAGTGTAGCAAAGCAGCAAGAACTTGCCCACATGCTTATGGGCGTCATTCGTGCTGAGGTTGCAGATTTTGACGTTGTAGATCGTTAGTTTCTGTTCATTTATTTGCACTCGCACCAATCTTTGATTGCCCAGTGGATGTAATTTCCTGTAATATATGCTGGATGGGCAACGTTTTTACCTGTATGTCGTACCTTTGCTTGATAGGTTTTGGTCCTGTGCATAATTGCTCGTTGTAATGGGCTCAAATTATCTAATTTGGCCTAAAGACATGTACGAACTTTAGTGGGCCCATTAAGTTAATGGGCCATTACCAGGTCGAAAGTTAATGGTCGGCCCTTTTACCTCCTGGGTCGTTAACAGGCCGACATCGAAGCGGGCAACAGGTGGGCCCATTTGATTTCACGGGCCGTTAACATGACGTTACTAAGGTCGGGCTACATATGGCCCAACTATAACTTGGGCCTTTAGCAGGCCGAAAGAGACAGCGGGCTGGTACTAGACCATGAAGAGCATGGGCTGCTAAGAGGCCGAAAGTCAGGTCGTACTGTAAATGGCCCAACAGTGTTGTGGGCCTTTAGCAGGCCAAAAGAGAAACCTAGCTGGTATTGGACCATGAAGGGCATGGGCCGTTAAAAGTCCAAAACTCAGGTCCGACTACAAATGGCCCAACTCATTTATGGGTCGTCAACAGGCTGAAAGACACACAGGGCCGGGAATTGGCCCAAAACTTAAATGGGTCGCTAAAAGGCCAAAACTCAGGTCCGACTACAAATGGCCCAACTGATTTATGGGCCGTCAACAGGCTGAAAGACACACCAGGCCGGAAATTAGCCGAACACTTAAATGGGTCGCTAAAAGGCCGAAAGATGTACATCCTGAAAATTGGCCCATCCCTTGAATGGGTTGTTAACAGACCGAAATCACATCGGGCCGATATTGAGCCCAAATATATGGCGGGCTATTAAAGGACTCGAATTGACGATGGGCTGCAATGGTGTCAAATGTTTAATGGGCCATTGATGGGATGAATTGGCACATCTCGTATGGGCCATGGGCTTAAATGGACCTGACACAAGTAGGCCTTATATGGGCCGGCCTGCTAATTTTTACTGGGTCGGCCTTTTTCACCGAAATGGGCCACTGTTGAGCCGTGCCACGTGTCGACCTATCATAGGCGCCTCCTATCCAATGAGTGGATGACATCTGTCCCAATGGTGAGGCAACGCGTGTTTCCTCTGGCCAATCAGAATTTACACGTGGAAATTTCCCATTGGTCCGGGCTGTTAACGGGTTATCGAATCCAAAACCGGACCCGATAGCTTAACAGCGTTCTGTTACGGTGGATGCCACGTGTCGGTCTCCCTTGACGAAAGCACTTCTGTGATGCATGATTTATCGTCATGGAAGTGGACACTTCCATGATGATAATTTTGGTAATGTCATGGAACACTTCTACGACAGCACATGTATGACTATATTGATTCGGTCATAAAATCGTCATGGATGTACATGCATGACAGAAAAGGCGACCTACTGTGACAAACACGTATCATCATGGAAGTGTATTTTTTGTAGTGACCATCTCATCTCAGAACCCTAGTTCATCTCTTGTGTTCAATCTTTGTATCAAAACCTCAGATTGCTACCTGTGGGTGACTAGTAGTGTTGATTACATCTTGTAGTTGATGCTAGCCGATTATTTGGTGGAAGATTATATGTTTAGATCTATCATGATATCCAATACCCCTCTGGTCTTAAGCATGAATATGTTTTGTGATTAGTTACTTTTGTTCTTGAGGACATGGGAGCAGTCTGGTCATAAGTAATCATGTGAATTTGATATTCGTTCGGTATTTTGATGATATGTATGTCGTGATTCCCTTAGTGGTGTTATGTGAACGTCGACTACATGACACCTCACCATCTTTGGGCCTAAGAGAATGCATTGTGAAGTAGTTATTAGATGATTGGTTGCTAGAATGATAGAAACTTGAACCCTAGTTTACGCGCATATTTCGTAAGGGGATGATTTGGAGCCATATGTTTAATGTTATGGTTAGATTTTATCTTAATTCTTCTTTCATAGTTGCGGATGCTTGCGAGAGGGTTTAATCATAAGTGGGAGGCTTGTTCAAGTAAGAACAACACCCAAGCACCATCCACCCACATATCAAATTATCAAAGTAGTGAATGTGAATCAAACCACATGATGAAATTGACTAGATGAAATTCCCATGTGTCCTCAAGAACAATTTGCTTACTATAAGAGATTGTTTTGGCCTGTCCTTTGCTACAAAAAGGATTAGGCCACCTTGCTGCATGATGCGGAGCATCCTAGGTGTTGGGGAACGTTGCATGGGAAACAAAGAAAATTCTAAGCACACGCAAGATGTATCCATGGAGATGCATATCAACAAGAGGGGAGAGTGTGTCTACGTACCCTCGTAGACTGTAAAGCAGAAGCATTTATTAATGTGGTTGATGTAGTCGAACTTCTTCACGGTCCCACCGATCAAGTACCGAACGTACGACACCTCCGCGTTGAGCAAATGTTTAGCTCAATCACATCCTTGCCTTCTTGATCCAGCAAGACGGGCGAAGTAGTAGATGAGTTCCGGCAGCATGATGGCATGGTGTTGATGATGGTGAACTCGTTCCCGCAGGGCTTCGCCAAGCACTACGGATAAAATTGGAAGGAGGACTAAACTCTGGAGAGGGGCGCTGCACACGGCTAAGAGATTGTCATGGTCTTGTGTGGCACCCCCTCCCTCATATATATATAGTGTGGGGAGGAGAGGCAGCCAGGAGGTTCCCCAAGGGTGTCCGGCCGCCCCCCTTGGGCTCCAACCCTCTAGCGCCCCACTTCCTTGTTTGGCGCTAGGGAGAAGGCAGGAGGAGGTGGCGCCCTGATAATCCCCAAGTGCAATGAACCATCGTAGCAATTTCCGAAGGTGGAAGTGATAAGTATGGAGTGTCGAACCCACAATGAGCAAAAGGTAAGATCAATATTCTCTCAAGTCCTATCTGCCACTGATACAACTCTATGTACACTGAACATTTGCTTTCATCTAGAAACGAGAAATAAAACTACGTTCTAGGTATGAAGAGGATAACTTTGCATAATATCGGATAACTAAAATATAAAAATAGGTTTTGTTAACATAAAGTTAGAATATATTACTATATATTATAAATAGAGAGTGTGGAATAATGATGGATTGGTGTGCGGAATTATCCTAGGCAATTGTTAACAAGATTAATAATCATTATTGCAATTTTATATGAGGGAGAGGCATAAGCTAACATACTTTCTCTACTTGGATCAAATGCACTTATGATTGGAACTCTAGCAAGCATCCACAACTACTAAAGATCATGAAGGTAAAACCCAATCGTAGCATTAAAGTATCAAGTCCCATTTATCCCATACACAACAATCCCCTTACTCGGGTTTAAGCTACTGTCACTCTAGCAACCCACTATAAGTGAATCATGAACGTATTGCAACACCCTACAACGGGAATCCTTCACATGTGCGCGGCATAGAAGGCACCATAGGACAGCACCGAAATAAAACATACAACTAAAACCAATCTAGATCATCAATCAACTCAAAAGACAAAAGAAATCTACTCAAAACATCATAGGATGGCAACACATCATTGGATCATAATATGTGGCATAAAGCACCAGGTTCAAGTAGGGGATTACAGTGGGGCGCGGGAGAGGGGCTTCTTAAAAGAGATGAGGAAGGTGATGAAGAAGGTGATGTTGATGAAGACGATCACCGTGGTGATTGTTCCCCCAGCGGCACTCTAGCACCACCGGGAGAGAGGGGGAGAGTCTCCCTCTTGTGCTTCCTCCTTCATGGCCTCCCCCTAGATGGGGAGAGGTTCTCCCTCTGGTCCTTGGCCTCCATGATGATGATGGCCCCATCCGGCTACCTCCTCCATGGCCTCCGATGATGATGGCCCCCTTCGGCAGGGTGCCGGAGATGGCCTAGATTGATTTTCATGGCTACAGAGGCTTGTAGTGGCGGAATTTCCAATCTAGGGTTCTTTTCGGAGGTTTGGTTATTTATAATAATTTTTGGCTTCTACCTCACGTCAAGGAGGTGCTCGAGGCGTCCACAAGCCCGAAGCACCCTCCCTGGGGGTTGGGCGCACCTAGAGGGCTTGTGTCCTCCTCGTCCACTTCCTGGCCCACCTCTTGTGATTCAGGGGTCTCTTTTGGTCCATAAAAAATGACCGTAAATTTTTAGCCCATTCCGAGAACTTTTATTTGTGCACAAAAAACGACACCATGGCAGTTCTACTGAAAGCAACGTTAGTCCGGGTTAGTTCTAATCAAATCATACCAAACCCATATAATATTCTTGTAAACATGGCATGAATACTTCACAAATTATAGATACATTCGAGACATATCAGCATCCCCAAGCTTAATTCCTGCTCGTCCTCGAGTAGGTAAACGATAAAAGAAATAATCTATGAAGTGTGAATGCTAGCTTAGTGCATAAATTTGATCAATGATAGTTCCAAACACTTTTTCTAGCATCATTATATATCATAAATAGTAGCTCATCCCATAAAACTGCACATGATCAAGTAACAAGCTATTCACATGTTAAAGTATAGACCATAAAGCAAAAAAAAGTATAGACCATAAAGTTTCTTGAAAACTAACAAACTATGCTTTCAGTCACCAAACATTTGCAATTCATCTTATTTTCAGGAAGGGTCTATGTAAGAGCTTTGATTTAGCAAATTCCACATACTCAACTATCATATAGTCTTCCATGATTGCGAACTCTCAAAACATATTTTTAGAACAAATAGCATCTGTCGAACACAGAGAAAGGTAGGGGCTTAATGTTTCGCCTCCCAACTTATTTATCATACAGATAATTGTCAACAATAATAATTCATGATCAAATATATTTGAATGGCCATATATGCTTAGATCTTTCCCCACCATATGATTCTTGCCAGCTAAAGAATAATTGAGGTTGAAATAAGAAGGAATACTATTGACTCTTGCATAAAAGTAAATACATGAAAGTAAAAGATAGGCCCTTTACAGAGGGAAGCATAGGTTGTCATGTGCTTTTTAATTTTGGATGTGCAAACCCTTAATGCAAAGGAACGTCACATTGTATTGCCCTTTGTGATAGCAACCTTTATTATGCAGTCCGTTGCTTTTATTTCTTTACCATCACAAGTTTGTACAACGCTTATTTTCCCTTACAATAAAAGATCATACATATTTAGGAGCAATTTTTATTGCTTTTTGCACCGATGACAACTTACTTGAATGATCCTATTCAATCCATAGGTAGATATGATGGACACTCATGGCAAGAAGCGGGGTTTAAGGGTTTTGGATGCACAAGTAGTGTCTCTACTTAATACACATTTTTGGCTAGCAAAAGATCCTAAGCAAGCACCACATGTTGGAGGATACATAACAATATAACTTCTATATAAATATACCCAAAACATAACTCACTACATTGTCTTCCTTGTTCAACTTCAACTAATTTGCTCAACTTATTCTGCAAGACAATCCTTTGTTTTGTTCTGGTTGTGGTATTCGAGTTTCTTCAAAGTCAAGTGTTGATTCCATACCTTTTTCTTTAGTGGTGTTCTCATATTTCTATGGGAGTGCTAATCCTTCTTGATCATCGAGATTGTCATGTTAATTGTTTTCCAATCGGTGTGCTTATCTTCAAGGTAATCCTATCCTTTCAATATTTGCTAGATCAATTCTCAGTTCTTCGCAATGGTGTTTGTTTCATCCGTCCCAAGTTACCTTTGTTTTCCTACCATCCCACCCTTTACTTCAAGGATTCATATTTCTTAATCAAGTATCCATTTTATTCATGTGAAGTCTCTTCATTCGTTTCCTTCAATGTTCTTACCCGGCGGTTCTCATGAACATGATGACGAAGCTTCAAATTTATCCTTCTTCGATCTCTTTTCTTCTCCAGTGGACTAAATTCAAGCTTCGGTGTTGATCATAGCCTTTTCCTCGTTTCAAATGCTTTCCCATGCCGGCGCACCTCTTAATCATCCATCTCTCTCTATTTCTTATAAGGAGTGCAAATGATATCTCAGAAGATTCATGTTTCCATTCTTAATCCTTTCAAGCTATTTCGTGGTTGTTACCTAATACAAGCTATTTAATTCAACTGGTGCAATCTCTCTTTCAAGCAATCATTTCAACGCTCTTTATTTTGAGTGGACCCATAACCCACAGGTCCTTTCCCAGGATCTTACCTGACTCTTCTAATTTTTTTCGAAGTTATTCTCAAATTCTTTCCAAAGTTTGACGTAAGAATGAATTTCATTAGTTAGATGACTTCTCCAAGCATATTGTTTTCATCTTTCGCTCAACCTTTCTGTTCCTCATTGTTCCGGAGTATCTCAACAATTCATGGTGGTGTCTCTCATCATCATTCTCAGTTTTTGAAGACTGAAGTAGAGTTTCTCTTAAATCTTGGCCCTTTCCCTAGAAGATTCATGGTTCTAACTTCATGCCATCCTCATAATAGTTTTCAATTGTGAGAATTCTTTTCATACCCATCTGAAGCATTTCAGGAGTTGTTCTCGTTTCTGTATCATCCGAAGGCCATCATTTAAGAAGATTTCTTCATTATGAATTTCCAGCTTCGTTCTCCAATTATTCTAAATTCATGCCTCTTCGTTTATCTCCATATTCCTCCGATGCATCGTTCAAGCATTCGTTAGTCATCTCGTGATCTCGTCGTTTTCTTGCATCTTAATTCCCTCGAGTATCTTTCTTTGTTTTCTAATTCTTACCGGCGATTCGTTCTCTTTTCTTCAATCATTTTCATGTTCTTACGGTGGTTCATTCAAGATCGCCCTTCCTTCGTTATCGTATCAATTTATTCGTTCTTCTTTTCAAATCCCACCGGTGGTTCGTTGAAGATTTTCCCAAGTTTGCACTATATCTCTTCAATCTTTTCAAGACGAATAAGTAGTATGCAAAAATCCATTGCTTGTCATCAATTCAAATTGATGAAGGGCAAGCATGACTTAATTCTTATTCTTATCCATCAAGGTGATTTAATTCCTTCTTCGGAGTTTGTTCATGATATCAATTTCTCGATTCTAAGTTGTTCATCTTTTCTTTTCCAGAGTTCCATGTTTTCTCGGCTATATCGTCGTGAAGCTCCATCTAAATCATTGCAAGGGCCTCACCTTGTGTTTTCAAGTTCTCTTTCTTTCCATCATCCCTTTATTACCGAAGTTCTTCATGGAGGCTCTTCATGGTGGTTCATCAAGGATTTAATTCATTTTCGAAGTGTTCATCAAGATTCTTGTTGGAGGAGCACAAGTATTCTTCTTCTTGCATTTCGAAGTGCAATTCATTTCTCCCTTATCTTTCGAAGTGCAGTTTTGCATCTCTCCGTGCCCTTCAACTAATCAATCATTTGGTAGTGGCAGAATTTCACCTCAAGTTTTGAGATGTTTATGTAAGCCCACGGGAATCATATCTTTTCCTTGTTCATCATCCAACAACTCCATTCAACCCTCCTTCGCAAGGTTGCTCTTTCAAGTTTATTCTTGTGGTGCAAGGTGTTGTTTTCTTCTCCGTTCTCTTAATTCCGCTATATAGCTATCTTTCATTCATTACGGAGGCTTTGTGTTGATGCTCTCTTCGAAGTATCATCCCATCTTGTCTAGTTCTTATTCAATTCCTTCGCTTTTCAGTCGGAGTGTTGTCCGAGTTCTTTCGCTTTTACTCCTTGTCTATTTCGTTTTAATCGGAATGGTTTCGAAATCTATCTTGTCCCTTGAGCTCTTGGTTCTCGTTGTATTACTTGCTCCTCTTCCTAACAGGATGTTTTCAATTTTGTTCATCTCCGTTGTGTCATTCATTCAAGTTTTCAACCTCTAAGGTTCTTTGGTTTCACTCGTTTGTCCAAGAAGCAACTTAGTTTTACCTCTTCTCTTCCTCTTCCGTTTGTCATCCCTAGATCTCGGGGCGAGATCTCTTGTATGTGGGGGAGTGTTGTGACGCCCCAAGACCGACGCTCCAGAGGCCTTCCATTTATTTTCATTGTTGTCGTGTGTTTCATTTGTTTGTTGCATTCATCATCGCATCATGCGCATCGCATCTGCATGTTTTCATAAAGCTTGCATCCGTTCATAGTTGTCGCATCCCCTCTTGCCTTCATTGACCGTTCCGAGACAAACCGGGTTTTTTGGGTCCCTCTTGTCTGGCTGCATAATCTCTTTGCTCAGTGCACAAACCCCTCGTGCGCGTCCGAAAGTTGTCCCGAGCCCGACCCGGGCAGTCGTGACTGACGGGTCCGAATAATCCCCAAACATCCCTAAAACATCTTCGGTTCATCGTTTGGACTTCTAACCTATTTATTCCAGGCCGTCCGATTACGATCGGAGGGACGGAATAGCCCTAAGGTAACCTACCTGCTATATATAGCAGATGAAATCCTAGCCTAGAATGTCCCATCCATCCATTCCCTCTCACCGCAGCCTCTCCTCGATCTCCCCACCAACCCAACCGGAGCGCTCGGACAAGTCTCCTTCCTCGGGATTGATCCAGATCCCACCTGGCCAGATCCCTTCTCATCCCCGCCACCAGGTCACGATGCCGGCCTCCTCTCTCCCCTTCCTTCTTTTTATCTCCTTCTCACCTCTCAGTCTCTCCAGGAGCGAACAGGGAGCCCACCATGGTTACGAGCTTGGAGCTCCATGGCTGCCCGATGCTCAAGCCACCACCGGGAACCGCTCCTCCGCCTCGGGTCCGCCCAGATCGGGACCGTCCCGGCCTTCCCCGCACCTCCTGACAGCAGCGCCAATGCCTTGCTCTTCGTCGAGATGAAGAGGATGATGACGCCAAGTCATGTGCTCGCCGTCACCTCATGTGGTCTTCTCGACCCTCTAGCAGCTCGCCATGGCCTTCTTCATGCCTGCAAACTCCGGCCTCCCTCGCTTTTCCTGCGTCACTGGAGCCCCGCGTCTAAGTCTCGCGCCCCCACGACCTTGTTGCAGCTCCACGCCGCCGCAAGTCCACGGCGTCGCTGGCCTCTGCTTCCCCTGCTCCAAATCGAGTGCCTTGCTTGCGTCGACCGACCCTGCCTCGCTGACCCGCTCGCGAGCCAGTCGCAGCGATCGTGTCCTGGGCCAGCCTCTGCAATGAACGGGCCAAGGCCCACTGGGTGAGGCCACACCCTAGCGCCCTCCTTTTATTTTTCCTCCTGTTGGGCCAGACTGTAGATTTGGCCCATCATGTTTATGCAGACTAGAGGAATTTGTCTATTTATCCAGAGAATTACAGTATTATAGAAAATTACTCCATGTTCATGCATTTAATAACTCCAGAACCGTGCATCATATGTAAAAACTTTATATATGTAAAATGCTTCGAATTTCATGTAGTTTCACAATTTGCAACTTTCATCCATGTTAAAAATGTTTAAAATGTTGTTTGCATTTAATTTGCTAGAGGAAATGTGAAAATGGTTTATTTCATAGCTAAATAACCATAGCTCCGAACTAAATAAACTTTATATGCAAATGGGGTGAAAAAAATGCATAGATTAACATGTCACACTTACTTTTGCTGTTTAACGACTCTAAAATTGTGCATAGGGCAGAACAGTAGCAAATTCAAAATAAGCATATGGGGACTTTTCGGAATTGATGTTTGTTGTTTCCGGCCTCATTTAAAATGCCTAAAAGTGTAGTTTACTTATGCTTCTCCTCTTGCCATGTTAACCAACATTTAATATTGATGAATAGCATAGACGGAGGTGAACTAAATAATTTGATTGTGGAATTTCGTCGATATGCAACTCGTTGCATATTGAGCTCCACTTAACTTGTAGTATTGTTTGTTGCACTTTGCCATGCCATGAATCAACTAATTGGACATGCATCATATTTGGTTGTGCATCATGCCATGATTATGCTTGTTTGTTGTTTGCTTCTTTCCGGTTGTGCTTCTTCTCGATAGTACCAGCTATGTTGCGATTGTGAGGATTTGTTCGAATACGTTGGTTCGTCTATTTCATGGATTCGGTCTTCTTCCTAGCGGGATATCAGGCAAGATGACCATTACCCTGGATATCACTACTATCTTTGCTTTGCTAGTTGTCTCGATGCTATCGCTATGTCGCACTACCTACCACTTGTTTATCAAGCCTCCCAAATTGCCATGATAAGCCTCTAACCTTTTCACCATCCTAGCAAACTGTTGTTTGGCTATGTTACCGCTTGCTCAGCCCCTCTTATAGCGTTGTTAGTTGCAGGAGCAGTTCTAGGTTGTTCCATGTTGGGACATGGATATCATGGGATATCACAATATCTATTATTTAATTAATGCATCTATATACTTGGTAAAGGGTGGAAGGCTTAGCCTTTTGCTTGGTGTTTTGTTCCACTCTTGCCGCCCTAGTTTTTGTCATGCCGGTGTTATGTTCCTTGATTTTGCATTCCTAACACGGTCGGGGTTTATGTGTCCCCTTGGACAGTTCGCTTTGAATAAAACTCTTCCAGCAAGAACCAACTTTGGTTTTACCATTTGCCTAATAACAACTAAAACTTGCATAGGGACCGGCTAACACCCGAGGACTCTTAATCAACAACCCGGGCCAGTGCTCCTCATGAGTGTTGGTCCAAACTGGGCGATGTCCGGCGCCCCTGGGCAACCAGGGTCTCAGCCAACCCGACGTCTGGCCCATCCGGTGTGCCCCGAGAATGAGATACGTGTGACTCCTATCAGGATTGTCGGTACATCGGGCTGTCTTGCTAGTTTTGCTTTACCATTGTCGAAATGTCTTGTGAACCGGGATTCTGAGCTTAATCGGGTTGTTCCGGAATGGAGGATTTTCCTCCGCGGACCATGATAGTTTGTGATGGACTAAGTTGGGACACCCCTGCAGGGTTTAATCTTTTCGAGAGCTGTGCCCACGGCTATGTGGAACATTGGAAGTTTATAATATCCAGTTGTAGAGAACTTGACACCAGATCCGAATTAAAATACACCAACCGCGTGCATGACCGTGACCGTCTCTTTTCGAGTGAGTTCGAGAAGAGAACATGGTGGGGTTATGTTTGA
This sequence comes from Triticum dicoccoides, assembly GCF_002162155.2. Taxonomy (NCBI): domain Eukaryota; kingdom Viridiplantae; phylum Streptophyta; class Magnoliopsida; order Poales; family Poaceae; genus Triticum; species Triticum dicoccoides. The sequence goes on from NC_041385.1 coordinate 362,853,225, forward strand.
TTCGTAAGTAGTTCAGGATCACTTCTTGATCATTACTAGTTGCGACCGTTATGCATAGTTCATTCTTCTTACTCTTGTAATCGTAAGTTAGCCACCATATAATGCTTAGTGCTTGCTGCAACCTCACTGCTTAGCCATTCCGTACCCATTAAGCTTTGCTAGTCATGATACCCATGGTAATGGGATTTCTGAGTCCTCGTGGCTCACAGATTACTACAACAACAGTTGCAGGTACATATAATGTGATGATCTGACGTGTGAGCGATGCTTGCTTGTTTTGGAGTTCTTCATCCGCTTCTTCTTCGATCAAGGGATAGGTTCCGGGTCGGGAGCCTGGGATTAGCAGGGTGGATGTCATTCTTCTTTTTCGTTTGTTTTCATCAGTAGTCGGATCCTGCTCTTCTATATGATGGTTGCTATGTATTGATGTATTCATGATGTAGCTTGCAGCGAGTGTAAGCCTTTATCTTGTATTCTCATCTATTCAGTACATGGTATGTTGTAATGATATCCACCTTGCTATGCGCTCGAAATGCGGTCGTGCCCCAATCATGAATTCATCACGTGATTGGGATAGAATCACATCTTGGGCGCTACACTTTACTTGGCACTTTATTGAAACAAAAACTATAAAACATGATTACTACAGTAGCTTAATCACGTGAAAACACAAAAATAGTAAGTATAAATACTAGGTTGTCTCTAAACAAGAACTTCTTTTTAAAGCTTTTTAGCTAAGAAGTGATATTTGAATGATACTCTACCAAGCCCAATTTCGATGATAATTTTATTCATACTCTAAAAGATATAAGTGAAGTTCATAGAGCATCTTACAATTAATATAGATTGACTAATATCCAAGCTCAAAATATATAAGTGAAGCACACGAAGCATTCGATAAATCCATACTCAAAAGATTTAAGTGAAGCACAAAGAGCATTCTATAAAGTCGTACTCAAAAGATTTAAGTGAAGCACAAAGAGCATTATATAAAGCCATACTCAAAAGATTTAAGTGAAGCACAAAGAGCATTCTATAAATCCATGAAGGACTATCTCATACTATCATGGTGCATAAAAGAAAAGAAAAACACAAAAGACGCATATCATGTGAACAAAACAAAAATCGAGGTATATCGATAATTGTTGAACAATAAAGATGGATGCCTTCCGAGGCATCCCCAAGCTTAGATGCTTGCGTCTCGTTGAAATATTTACTTGAGGTGCCTTGGGCGTCCCCAAGCTTGAACTCTTGTCTCTCTGTATTCTTATCATATTGATAACTCCTCGATCTTTCAACACTTCATCGACACAAAACTTAACAAAACCCATGTGAGATCTGTTAGTATAATAAAGCAAATCACTACTTTAGGTACTATTGTAAACTCATTCCAATTTCATATTAGCATTATATGTACTGTATTCCAACTTCACCATGGTTCATACCCCCCGATACAACCCATAGATTCATCAAAATAACTGAAAAACACATAGAAAACATAATCTGTCAAAAATAAGACAGTCTGTAGCTATCTGGAAACTTCATATACTTATGTAACTCCAAAAATTCCGAAACATTAGGAAAAATAAGCAATTTATATAGTAGTACTGTGTAAAAATGTCAGAAACTTTTGACGTTCCAGTAAAAAATGTAAATTCACGCACTACAGCCAAAGTTTCTGATTTTGAACCGCACATAGCAAACAAGCAATCTAATCATCCTAAAGCCAAAACTTGGCACATTATTTTTATAATACGATGGATATATACAAGGGGATAATTATTTTTGAGAAACTTCCATGAAAAATTATACATTGTTTCCATGAGAATGAACACAAGTGTTCAAGGTCGACCCTCACTTCTCCAATGCATAACTTCCAATCACTTCTCTTTTTTGAAAAAGTTTTTAGGCATAAGAGGCAAGTAATTTGTTTTGTATTTTGCATTCTTAATTTTGTTTGTTTATTTAACCCACAACTAAAGAAAACAAAAACAAAAGTAAATCTACTTAGTGAAGAAAGCAAACAAGCACACACGAGAATATCAACCCCACGCTATTGCTCCATGGGAACGGCGCCAGAAAAGAGCTTGATAATCCCTAAGTGCTAGGAATCATCGTAGCAATTTACAAAGGTGGAAGTGATAAGTATGAAGTTTCAAACCCACACGGAGCTAAAGGTAAGATCAATATTCTCTCAAGTCCTATCTTCCACTGATACGACTCTACGTACACCGAACGTTTGCTTTCATCTAGAAACGAGAAATCAAACTACGTTGGGTATGAAGAGGATAGCTTTGCATGGCATCTGATACGTCCATTTTGCATCACGTTACCTACTATTATTTATGTTGTTTTATTGCATAATAATGCTTTTTGGAGTAATTCCAATGCCTTTCTCTCATAATATGCAAGGTACACACAAAGGGGGAGAATTCCGGCAGCTGGAAATCTGGACCTGAAAAAGCTACGTTAGGCTACCAATTCTGCACTTCTCCAAATGAGCTGAAACTTCATAGGGATTTTTTATGGAATAAATGAGAATTATTGGAGCCAATAAGTAGCAGAGAGGGGCCACCAGGTGGGCACAACCCACCTGGGCGTGCCTGGGAGCCCAGGCGCGCCCTGGTGGGTTATGCTCGCCTCGGCCCTCCTCCGGTGCCCCTCTTCTGGTACATAAGTCCTTTTGACCTAGAAAAAAAGGAGAGGACTTTCAGGACGAAGTGTCGCCGTCTCGAGGCGGAACCTGGGCAGAAGCACTTTTGCCCTCCAGCGGAGCGATTCCGCCGAGGGAACTTCCCTCCCGTAGGGGGAAATCATTGTCATCATCATCACCATAAACTCTCCCATCTTGGGGAGGGCTATCTCCATCAACATATTAGACAACACCATCTCCTCTCAAACCCTAGTTCATCTCTTATGTTCAATCTTTGTACCGGAACTATAGATTGGTGCTTGTGGGTGACTAGAAGCGTTGATTACATCTTGTAGTTGATTACTATATGGTTTATTTGGTGGAAGATTATATGTTCAGATCCATTATGCTATTTAATACCCCTCTGATCTTGAGCATGATTATCATTTGTGAGTAGTTACTTTTGTTCTTGAGGTCATGGGAGAAATCGTGTTGCAAGTAATCATGTGGACTTTATATGTGTTCGATATGTTGATGATATGTATGTTGTGATTCCCTTAGTGGTGTAATGTGAACGTCGACTACATGACACTTCACCATATTTGGGCCTAAGGGAATGCATTGTGGAGTAGTTATTAGATGATGGGTTGCGAGAGTGACAGAAGCTTAAACCCTAGTTTATGCGCTATTCCGTAAGGGACCGATTGGATCCAAAAGTTTAATGCTATGGTTAGAATTTATTCTTAATACTTTTCTCGTAGTTGCGGATGCTTGCGAGGGGGTTAATCATAAGTAGGATGTTTGTTCAAGTAAGAATAGAACCTAAGCACCGGTCCACCCACATACAAAATTATCAAAGTAGAGAACACGAATCGAACCTACATGATGAAAGTGACTATATGAAATTCCCGTGCACCCTCAAGAACACCTCGCTTATTATCAGAGACCGTTGTGGCATGTCCTTTGCCTCAAAAGGATTGGGCTACGTTGCTGCACTTTTTGTTAATACTACCATTACTTGCTCGTTACAAATTACCTTGCTATCAAACTACTCTGTTACTTACAATTTCAACACTTGCAGACATTACCTTGCTGAAAACCACTTGTCATTTCCTTCTGCTCCTCGTTGGGTTCGACACTCTTACTTATCAAAAAGGCTACAATTGATCCCATATACTTGTGAGTCATCAAGGCTATTTACTAGCACCGTTGCCGGGGAGTGAAGCGTTGTTGGTAAGTGGAAATTGGTAAAACAAAATTATTACTACGTGCTGAAATTTACTGTCACTTGTTACTGTGGAAAGCAATCCTTGGAGGGGTTTGTTCGGGGTATCTACACCTCGACCGGAACCACAATTAGTTACCCCTCAACCTACTGCACCTACTGAAAATATTGAATATGAAATTCCTTCGGGTATGGTAGAACAACTGCTAGCTAATCCTTATGTAGGAGATGGAACCGAACATCCTGATATGCACTTGATATATGTTGATGAAATTTGTGGATTGTTTAAGCTTGCAGGTTTACCCGGACGTGAAGCTAAGAATAAGGTTTTCCCTTTATCTTTGAAGGGAAAGGCATTGACATGGTATAGGCTATGCGATGATATTGGATCTTGGAGCTGGAATCGGTTGAAATTGGAATTCCATCAAAAAATTTATCCTATGCATCTAGTTCATCATGATCGGAATTATATATATATATATACAATTTTTGGCCTCGTGAAGGAGAAAGTATCACTAGCTTGGGGGAGGCTTAAGTCAATGTTATATTCATGAGCTCTCAAGAGAAATTATTATTCAGAATTTTTATGCTCGGCTTTCTCGTAATGATCAATCCATGCTCGATACTTCTTATATTGGTTCTTTTATGAAGAAGACTATTGAATTCCGGTGGTATCCTTTAGAAAGAATTAAATGCAACTCTGAAGATTGGGAACTCGACGAAGGTCAATAGTCAGGTATTGAGCATAAGTTTGATTGTGTTAAATATGCACTTGACTCTAAGATCGTAGCTTCCTTTTGTGAATCTTTTGCTACTCATGTTGATCTTCCTAAAGAGAAGTAGTTCAAATATCACCCACCAATTAAAGAAGAAATTAAAGAACCGGTAAAATCTAAAGAAGAAACTATCATTTATAATGTTTATCTAGTGGTTCCCACTGCATATATTGAAAAATCACCCTTCCCTGTTGGATGAAGGAACATGCTAAAGTTTCAACTGTGGTCAACAAAAGTTATATTAGAACACCTAAACCAGCTGAACAAATCAAAGTAGAACCTAGTGTTGCTATGGTTAAAGATCCCTTGGTTGATAATATTGATGGGCATGTTATTTACTTCTATTCTGAAGCTGCTAGAATTGCCAAACCCGATGAAAAAGATAAACATAGACCTGTTGTTGGCATGCCTATTGTCTCAGTTAAGATAGGAGATCATTGTTATCATGGTTTATGTGACATAGGTTCTAGCGTGAGTGCTATTCCTTTTACCTCATATAATGAAATTATGAATGATATAGCACCCGCTGAAATAGAAGACATAGATGTTACTATAAAGCTTGCTAATAAGGATACTATATCAGCAACTGGGATTGTTAGAGATGTTGATGTCTTGTGTGGGAAAATAAAATACCCTAATGATTTTCTTGTCCTTTGGTTCCCCACAAGATGACTTTTGTCCCATTATCTTTGGTAGACCTTTCTTGAACACTGATAACCCACAAGTATAGGGGATCGCAACAGTTTTTGAGGGTAGAGTATTCAACCCAAATTTATTGATTCGACACAAGGGGAGCCAAAGAATATTCTCAAGTATTAGCAGTTGAGTTGTCAATTTAACCACACCTGGATAATTTAGTATCTGCAGCAAGGTATTTAGTAGCAAAGTAGTATGATAATAATGGTAACAGTGGCAAAAGTAAAGATAGCAGTTTTGTAGTAATTGTAACAGTAGCAACGGAAAAGTAAATAAGCAAAGCACAATATGTGAAAAGCTCATAGGCATTGGATCAGTGATGGATAATTATGTCGGATGCGATTCCTCATGTAATAGCTATAACATAGGGTGACACAGAACTAGCTCCAGTTCATCAATGTAATGTAGGCATGTATTCCGAATATAGTCATACGTGCTTATGGAAAAGAACTTGCATGACATCTTTTATCCTACCCTTCCGTGGCAGCGGGGTCCTAATGGAAACTAAGGGATATTAAGGCCTCCTTTTAATAGAGAACCGGACCAAAGCATTAGCACTTAGTGAATACATGAACTCCTAAAACTACGGTCATCACCGAGAAGTATCCTGATTATTGTCACTTCGGGGTTGTCGGATCATAACACATAATAGGTGACTATAGACTTGCAAGATAGGATCAAGAACTCACATATATTCATGAAAACACAATACGTTCAGATCTGAAATCATGGCACTCGGGCCCTAGTGACAAGCATTAAGTATAGCAAAGTCATAGCAACATAAATCTCAGAAGATAGTAGATACTAGGGATCAAACCCTAACAAAACTAACTTGATTACATGGTAAATCTCATCCAACCCATCATCGTCTATCAAGCCTACGATGGAATTACTCACGCACGGCGGTGAGCATCATGAAATTAGTGATGGAGGATGGTTGATGATGACGATGACGACGAATCCCCCTCTCCAGAGCCCCGAACGGACTCCGGATCAGCCCTCCTGAGAGAGATTAGGGCTTGGCAGCGGCTCTGTATCATAAAACATGATGAAACTTTCTCTCTGATTTTTTTCTCCGCGAAACGGAATATATAGAGTTGGAGTTGAGGTCGATGGGGGAGGGGGCGCGCCCCCCACCCTCGTGGACAGGGTGTGGGCCCCTGGCCTTGATTCTTACGCTAGTATTTTTTATATTTTCCAAAAGTTATCTCCGTGGATTTTCAGGTCATTCTGAGAACTTTTGTTTTCTGCACAATAAACGACACCATGGCAGTTCTGCTGAAAACAGCGTCAGTCCGGGTTAGTTTCATCCAAATCATGCAAGTTAGAGTCCAAAACAAGGGCAAAAGTGTTTGGAAAAGTAGATAGTTGGAGATGTATCAACTCCCCCAAACTTAAACCTTTGCTTGTCCTCAAGCAATTCAGTTGATAAACTGAAAGTGATAAATAAAAACTTTTACAAACCTTGTTTGCTCTTGTTGTTGTAAATATGTAAAGCCAACGTTCAAGTTTTCAGCAAATATTATGAACTAACCATATTCACAATAACACATATGTCTCGTATTTACTCATGTCAATAGCATAATCAGCTAGCGAGCAATAATAATAAAACTCGGATGACAACACTTTCTCAAAACAATCATGATATGATATAATAAGATGGTATCTCGCTAGCCCTTTATGAGACCGCAAAACATAAACGCAGAGCACCTTTAAAGATCAAGGACTGACTAAACATTGTAATTCATGGTAAAAGAGATCCAGTCAAGTCATACCCAATATAAACTAATAGTAATGAATGCAAATGACAGTGTGCTCTCCAGCGGGTGCTTTTTAATAAGAAGGTGATGACTCAACGTAAAAGTAAATAGATAGGCCCTTCGCAGAGGGAAGCAGGAATTTGTAGAGGTGCCAGAGCTCGATTTTAAAATAGAGATGAATAACATTTTGAGCGGTATACTTTCACTGTCAACACAACAACTATGAGATGGCGATATCTTCCATGCTACATACATTATAGGCAGTTCCCAAACAGAATGGTAAAAGTTTATACTCCCCCACCACCAACAAGCATCAATCCATGGCTTGCTCGAAACAACGAGTGCGTCCAACTAGCAACAGCCCTGGGGGAGTTTTATTTAATTATTTTGATTTGCTTTTATCATTTTGATCATGGGACTGGGCATCCTGGTTACCAGCCATTTTCTCGTGAATGAGGAGCGGAGTCCATTCCCCTTGAGGATATCCCACCTAGCATGGAAGATACAGACAGCCCTAGTTGAAACATGAGCTACTCGAGCATACAAAACATAATTTCATTTGAAGGTTTGGAGTTTGGCACATACAAATTTACTTGGAACGACAGGTAGATACCGCATATAGGAAGGTATGTTGGACTCATATGGAATAACTGTGGGGTTTATGGAGTTTGGATGCACAAGCAGTATTCCCGCTTAGTACAGGTGAAGGCTAGCAAAAGACTGGGAAGCGACCAACTGAGAGAGCGACAACAGTCATGAACATGCATTAAAATTAATCTACACCAGGTGCAAGCATGAGTAGGATATAATCCACCATGAACATAAATATCGTAAAGGCTATGTTGATTTGTTTTCAACTACATGCATGAACATGTGCCAAGTCGAGTCACTCAATTCATTGAAAGGAGGATACCATCCCATCATACCACATCATAACCATTTTAATAGCATGTTGGCACGCAAGGTAAGCCATTATAAACTCATAGCTAATTAAGCATGGCATAAGTAACTATGATCTCTAAATGTCATTGCAAACATGTTTATTCATAATAGGCTGAATCAGGAACGATGGACTCATCATATTTACAAAAACAAGAGAGGTCGAGTTCATACGAGCTTCTCTCATCTCAATCAGTCCATCATATATCGTCATTATTGCCTTTCACTTGCACGACCGAACGGTGTGTATAATAATAATAGTGCACGTGCATTGGACTAAGCTGGAATCTGCAAGCATTCAATTTAAGAGAGAAGACAAAGCAATATGGGCTCTAGGTTAAATCAATAATCCTCTCGACCCCCAAAGGAAAGAAAAGAAAATAAAACTATTTACACGGGAAAGCTCCCAACAAGCAAAAGAAGAACGAGAAATCTTTTTGGGTTTTCTTTTAATTAATACTACAAGCATGGAAATTAAACTAACTAATTTTTTTGGTTTTTCTTAAGGTTTATTAAACACACAAGAAGACAGCTAGAAAAATAAATTAAACTAGCATGTATAATACAATGAAAAAGTATGAGTAGCGACAACTAGAATAGTGTGTGAACATGAATGTAAAGTCGGTGAGAAATATGTACTCCCCCAAGCTTAGGCTTTTGGCCTAACTTGGTCTACTGCCAAGGATCGCAACTACTCTCCTCGGTGTACTGAGGATTACCATCTGGATACCACTGGCTGGCGATCTCTTCTGGATCCCACTGATAACAGGATGAACGATAAGTGTCCAGTGGAGGTTCCGGCTCAGGCTCTGGAGAGGATCTCTGGCCTCGATGCGCGTACACAGCTTTCGGCAAGACAAGGTAATGGCCTGCAGTTAAATCAAACAACAAAGGTGTAGGCAGGGTAATAATCTCATTGTGTTTCTTACTAAATATCAGGCTATATAGGAGCATCTTATCATCATTGTCAACAATAAACTCATGCGCTACCATGCTCCTATAATCTAAAAAGGTACGAGGCAGTAGTGTCTCCTCTTTCTCATCATGTCTAATAGGTATCTCAAAATGTTTAGCAAGGCGTGCAACATAGATACCTCCAAAGATGGGGCCCTTTGTACGGTTTAAGCTTAACCGTTTAGCAATACCGGCGCCCATACGAAAAGTGTTATCACCGAATAAGGCATGGAGCAGAATAATAATATCAGGAACACTGGAGTTTCCACTATTTCCACGACCAGTTAAGAATCTACTAGCAAATATGGCAAAGTAGCGTAAAACAGGAAAATGTATGCTAGTGATTCTCGCATCGGAACCCTTCTTCGGATCCCCTACAGTAATAGTGTTAACAAAACCATCCACATCTTTACGATGTGGTTCATCTAAACTACCCTCAAAGGGTATTCTACATACCGCGCAAAAATTACGTAATGACATTTCCTTGAACTCATCATATAAATGAAATGATACTGAAGGAGGTGAATTCTTAGGATAGTAGTAAAAGTTTTGCATGAAAGTATGGTGAGTAAGAGATACTGATCGATCCGGTCGTGGAGGAAGTCGGTGAGGCCCGCATTTTCAGCCAAAGAATAAAAGTCTTCATAAATCCCAGCTGCTCTCAAGAAATTATCACATGGGCACTCACAAGGCCTTACTTCCGTTACACGAGGAAGATTATACTTGGCATTTTCTTTCTCCTTAGCTTGTTTATCCTTGCAACTTTGGCTAGAAGAACCTCTCAATAATCTCCTCATCATTTTCTGAAAATTTCTGAAATTTTTAGTAACTTTAAAATAAAAGTAAATCAAACTAAACAAGATTGATAGTAACTACTCCCACAAGTGCCTAGAGCCTATATCATGCATTAGAATTACTTGGAACCTCATAAATTTGACAGGCAATCTCAAGAACAGGGTCACCTAGGCAGCAAAAATTTGCAATGAATAAAGCACTAGAACAAAAACTAATTGGACCAATGGAGGAGTCACATACCAAGCAATAATATCCCAAAGCAGTTTTGTGAATGGAGCTTTGAGCAAGGAGATCGAAAATCGCAGCAAAATGAGCTAGAACTCGTGCTTGAGCTGCATGGGGATTTTTTGGGAGGAAGATGGAGTGTGTGGGTGCAGGAATAAGTGGAGGGGGCCCACCGTGGGCCCACGAGACAGGGGGCGCCCAGGGGGTGTGGGCGTGCCCTCCACCCTCGTGGCCAGGTGCTTGCCCCCCCTGTAGTGTTCTCAGTGCCTAAAATCCTCAAATATTCCATAAAAATTATACTAAATTTGCAGGACATTTGGAGCACTTTTATTTTCGGGATATTTTTTATTGCACGGATAATTCAGAAAACAGATAGATAGTACTTTTTTGCTTTATTTATTTTAAATAACAGAAAGTAAAAAACAGGGTACAAAAGGTTGTGCCTTCTAGTTTCATCCATCTCATGATCATCAAAATGAATCCACTAACAAGGTTGATCAAGTCTTGTTAACAAACTCATTCCGAATAATAGGAACCGGAGAAATTTCGAATAACACTAGGTTAGCTCAACGGGAATATGCACATCCCCAACAATAAGAATATCATATTTTTTTTCTTGACAGTAGGAAGAGGAAATTCAAAACCTGCAAAAATGATAGTTGGAACTTTTCCAATAGAATTGATGCTATGAACTTGAGGTTGTTTCCTCGGAAAGTGTACCATATGCCCATTACCATTAACATGAAAAGTCACATTGCCTTTGTTGCAATCAATAACAGCCCCTGCAGTATTCAAAAAGGGTCTACCAAGGATAATCCACATACTATCGTTCTCGGGAATATCCAGAATAACAAAGTCAGTTAAGATAGTGACATTTGCAACCACTACAGGCACATCCTCACAAATACCGACAAGTATAGCAGTTGATTTATCAGCCATTTGCAAAGATATTTCAGTAGGTGTCAACTTATTCAATTCAAGTCTATGATATAAAGAGAGAGGCATAACACTAACACCGGCTCCAAGATCACATAAAGCAGTTTTAACATAGTTTCTTTTAATGGAGCATGGTATAGTCGGTACCCCTGGATCTCCAAGTTTCTTTCGTATTCCACCCTTAAAAGTGTAATTCGCAAGCATGGTAGAAATCTCAGATTCCGGTATCTTTCTTTTATTTGTAATGATATCCTTCATATATTTAGCATAAGGATTTACTTTAAGCATATCGGTTAAGCGCATACGTAAGAAGATAGGTCTAATCATTTCAGCAAAGCACTCAAAATCCTCACCATCCTTTGTCTTGGATGGTTTAGGAGGAAAGGGCATGGGTTTCTGAACCCATGGTTCTCTTTCTTTGCCGTGCTTCCTAGCAACAAAATCTCTCTTACAATAACGTTGATTCTTTGATTGTGGGTTATCAAGATCAACAGCAGGTTCAACCTCTACATCATTGTTATTGCTGGTTGAGCATCAACATGAACATTATCATTAACATTATCACTAGGTTCATGTTCATCACCTGTTTGTGTTTCAGCATCAGAAATAGAAATATCATTAGGATTCTCAGGTGTGTCTACAACGGGTTCACTAGAAGCATGCAAAGTCCTATTGTTTTTCTTTTTCTTCTTTTTAGAAGAACTAGGTACATCTAGATTATTTTTCTCTGAGAATCTTGCTCGATTCTCTTAGGGTGGCCTTCAGGATACAAAGGTTCCTGAGTCATTCTACCAGTTCTAGTAGCCACTATAACAGCAAAGTCTTGTTTATTATTTAATTCATCGAGCAAATCACTTTGAGCCTTAAGTGTCGGATTTCGGGTTCCGGCAGACCCTTGAGGTTCGAACTCTGGGGTGCGCATGAAGATCTTTCCCCTACCAGCTCGCGTCTCGAAGTCTCGCAAAGGATCTAGGCTAGAAAGAAGAACACACAAGGGACACGAGATTTATACTGGTTCAGGCCACCATCATGGTGTAATACCCTACTCTAGTGTGTGGTGTGGTGGATTGCCTCAGGGGCTGATGATGAACCGTACAAAGGGAGAACAGCCTCGCGAGGGGTTGTTCTTGAGCTGGTACGATGAACTGCTTGGGGAGTTCAGTCGCCTCTCTCTAGTCTATGTGTGGTCTAGATCCTCTAGATAGATCGATGCCTCTACTCTGTGGTGGCTAGCTCCATTTATAGAGGGAGGCCCTGGGCCTCTTCCCAAATAATGTGCGGGAAGGGCGCCAACAATTGGCCATTTTGAAAGGGGAACATCTAGTACACTTATCCTGACTAAAGTTGGTCTTCGGCTGCCAAAGGCTCTGACGATGACGCCGTCCTGGGCTCCACGATAACCTCCATCCTGCCGTTCTGCTAGTCTTGGTCTTGTTGCACCGAAGCGGTAACCTTTGCTGATGCCTTGGCCTACGCTTGCCCCCTTTGCACTGAACGAGAAACAAGGATGCTGCGCAGGCTGGCGCCCGCCTGGTCTCGATCATCATGGCTTGCGTCACGGGCTCCTCGCGAGGTGCCTAGCCTTGATCTCTCTGCCTCCTCGCGAGCCTGCCTGATGAGGTTGTTCCTGAGGAAGCTTCCTGTCATCCGCCCCGCGAGGCTTGGCCCCTCGCGAGGGTCTTGAGCTTGAGATGATGAAGCTGGGCTGCACTGGCCCCCCACTCGAGCCACGCCGCAGGCCGCAGGCAGGCAAGTCCAGGGACCCCCGTTCCCAGAACGCTGACAGTAGCCCCCGGGCCCAAGGCGCGCCCGGACTTGGCTTAGCAGAGAAGCGAAGGGGCAAGTGCGAAGTGCCACGGGCCCCAATATCCCGCGGCCTTGGGCGCTGCATGGCAACTGATTGGACGTGGGCGTCTCCGCTTCCCCACGATGCCTCGGCAACCACACGACTTGACAAGTCCCTGCATGCAAAAACGGGTCATGATTACCTGTGATCGTGGTGGCCGATGGTTGGCCTCCTCCTGCTATAAGTACGGTACGGCGCGAGCCATTCCAGTGCATCTCTCCCAGCTACTCCTTTTTTCTTCTTCCCCGCCCTTGCTTCACATCACGCCGATGGCACCAATTCGCCGGTTTTCTGTAAAAGAGAAGGGGAAGGCCCCCCGAGAGGGTCCCGACCCGCTTCCGCCGAAGAAGCGGCTAGTCCTCTGTCGCCGAGATGAAGGTGCTCGGCAGGAGGCATCGAGGCCCTGGTACGAGCGGCCGCCGCCTGGGTTCCCGCTGCCCTTGTACGCCCGCATCGAGGGCCCTGGAGAAGAAGGCGCCGAGCGACACCGACGGTGCCGTCGTCGACGCCGGCGGGTTATGGCGGTGCGTGTCGTTCCTCCTGGAGTCCACGCCAAGGGCTCCTCTCGCGAGCTTGTGCTCCACGCCGCCATGCCTCCTCGATCTTGGATTCACCTTCCTTCCTCCTTCGCCTTCGAGATCCCGCCAAGGGGGCCTCTCGAGCTCTGGATGCAACACGCTGACTGCAGTACCCCTGCGACCAGAGCGGAGGTTGAGGTTGTCGCTCCGGGCAAGGTCTACATGACCCGTGGCTGGGGCGAGATCGCCCGGGTCTGTCGAACTGGAGGTGCCCTCGTGATTCATTTCGAATACGATGGCGCCTCCCGGAAGGACGCCGGCTGGAATGCTACCCCAAGGAAGGCGGCCGGAGCATCATCGTGGCAAGGACCAGGACCGCCAACCACTTCCCCGGCAGCTCCTCAGGCAGCAGCGGAGGAGCCGGAGGGTCCAGCGACTCCGCCGAGCTTCACGTGACTCCGAAGATGAGTGACGATAGCTACGAGCCCCCGAGCTCGTGTCGCGCCCGGAGCAGGGCAGCTGCATCAGGCCGCTGACGCCAGTGATCTGGATGGGGTTGGCGCCGGCGCCTGACGGCTCACTGTTGATTATGGCATCTCTTGCGGAGGCAAGCGTAGTTAGCGTTCCTTAGGATTAGCACATTTTGTTCCCTGCGAGGAATCGAAGTGACACCCCATGGGGGTATGTAAGGCGCCCGCCATGTCTTTTGTGAATATTATATCCTTATTATGAATCGATGCGAGATGCTTGTCCTGTCCCGGCTCGGCTCCCCCTTTCGTTCCTCACGATGGCTTGGTGCTCTACGCTGACAGGTCCCGGTCCCCAGGCAGGCTTCAGCCGTCGCTGGTATGCCAGGTCGCGATGCCGTTGTCAAGGCCAGGAGGTGAGCGGCCCAAGGTCCAGTGAGAGCCCCTGAGTCGCGATGCTCAAGAGGTCCCCTTTAGCGCTCAAGCAGCCTCCGCTGGGCAAGAAAGGTAGGCAACGTTGCCGTGACAGAGCTGCACTAAGTGAGGGTTTAGCGCTGATTCGAGTCAGTTTCCGCGTGACTTATCTCGTAGGTTTGGAGTAGTTTTCGGTGAAGTGCCGGGCTTGCATGGCGGCAGCTGAGGTGTTGCTGGGTTAGGTCCTCGTGAGCTTCTTCCTTCTCCCCCGCACTTTCCTTCATGCTCTACGTCCTCGGGTCCCGGCCCTCGAGCGAGCTCAGCCGCCTCTGGTATGACAGGTCGCGATGCCGTGGGTCAAGGCCAGGGGGTGAGGGCTGGAGAGCCAGTAAGAGCCCATGAGTCGCGATGCTCAGGTGCCCCCCTTTTAATGTGCAAGCGGATCGTGCCGGAGAGAGGGAGAGAGAGCTCGTGATGTCCCCAGTGTTATTCCTGGAGCGGGTCCTGCATACCAATCACGAGGGGAAACAAGGTCTGTCGTTACGGTTGCCAGCCAACCATTGGTCGCTCCGAGGGAGTGATTGGGGCACTGAGGGCCTGGTGAGGTGGCGCCTTGCGGGGCTTCCGCGGCCAGAGCTCGACCACTCAGATTTTTCGGCGTTGCAGGGATGGACCCGTACGCAAGTGTCGTGCCAGAGCGAGTGGCTCCAAAGGTAGGTGTCAATCGAGCAGGCGATTAGGTCAAGCGGGTTAAGCATGAAGAAGCAAATCCACTTAGATAGATGCAGAAAAAGCAAATGCCACTGGGTCAGGCCCGAGCAGCTTGGGGATAATGCAGCCCGAGGGGCACCAAGGTAGGTAAAGAGCATAAGCAAAACGGATACATGCCGCAGGGACGGACCCACGCGACCTGGGAATGATGCAGCCCTGAGGGCGCTCCCGGCTGAAAATGAAACTTCGAAAGATGTCACCTGATACCGTTGGAGATGAAGTGATGCTGAAGTAGCGGACGATGCGTGGTGAGAAAGCCGACCCTCACGAGCTCTCAGGGCCTGGAGCCTTGGGAGGCTCCGGGGGCACGGGTGGATCTTCGAGGGCCATCTCCATCTCCACCAGGACCGCGCGATGCCTGACCTCCTGAGCCTCTAGAATTCTCCTCAGCAGGCGCTGATGAGCGGCGACCGCGTTCGGCAGGCCGAAAGGCATGCGAACATAGCTGTGAGATGGACCCTCACAACGCCCCACGCGCAAAGGCCAGAGGCGCTCCTGAGACGCGGCTCGGTTGAGCCCTAGTACGTCGATGCAGACGCGCAGCCCGCCATCCTCGCCTGGATGGGGGGCTGCGGCGGGTAGGCGGCAGCTGCCGTGCATGACTCTTGACTCCTACAGCTCCTGAATGTTCCTCGTGATGAACTCCTAAGGGTTTGGCCCTCCTTGCCTCATACCTTCCTGAGGGAAACGTGCCTTGAAGCACGCCTCCAAGTGGTGCCCGAGCGCCTCCCTCGTGACCTTGGCAAGGTCGGTGGCTCTCCAAGAAAGAGCCCCCGAGCCCCGCCCGAGGAGGGCGCCGGGCGCGCCTTCCTATGCGGTAGAGGGTGGCGCCCCCTGAACGGGCGCGAATCCTGACACAACACCTCCGGAGGTACCCGCCCCCAGAGGGTTTGGGCCAGGTGAAGCCTTCTTCTTCTTTGGGACCGCCTCGGGAAGTCTCCTGCTCCTGTGATCTGGGTCTTCGATTGCCGCGGCTTGGAAGGCACGCTCAAGAGAACACACTGCATCCCTTTCCTCACAAGGTACTATGATGACTCCACCGCTTCCTGGCATCTTGCGGACATTGTAGCCATGGTGAGTCACTGCCATGAACTTGGCCAGGGCTGGGTACCCGAGGATGGCATTGTATGGCAGGCGAATGTGGGTGACGTCGAAGTCAATGAGCTCGATGTGGTAGTTGTTGCGCTTCCCAAAGGTGACAGGAAGGCGAACTTGCCCTATCGGAACAGTGGAACCATCAGTAACTCCTGAGAAAGGCTTGGTCAGCTAAAGCTGATCATATGGCACTTGGAGATTGTTGAATGTCTCGACAGACAGGACGTTGAGTCCTGCGCCGCCATCGATGAGGGTCCTGGTGACTTGCACATTGGTGATGACTGGGGAACAAAGCATTGGGAGGACACCGGCCGTTGCCGCGCACTTGAGCTGATCCGCTGAGCTGAACGTGATAGCACACGCAGACCACCTGAGGGGGCGTGTGGCCTCGAGCTTGGGGAGGATTGCATTCACCTCGCGGGCAAACTGCTTGAAGATGCACTGAGAGGCTGGGGCCTGGGCGCCGCCCAGGATGCAAGCGATTGCGCGCGGCTCCTGGAAGCCCCGAGCCCCCTCGTCCTGATGATGGTCTTCATTCCTCCTTGGCGGTGGTGGCAGAGGAGGGACGCTTGCGTTGCCTTGCGGGCGATCCTCACGAGGCTGATCCCTCCAACCTCCCTCGCGAGGCTGGTCCTGCCAGCGGTCCTCGCTAGGTCGATCATGCCACCCTTGGCGAGGGCCACGGTCTTCCCATTGTCCTCCACCTCTTCCTCCTCCTCGGCCATAGCCCCGATCGCTGCGCTCGGGGCGTCAGCCGATACGCCCATCTCGCACATCCCTGAGCTCTTGGCATTTGTTGGTGTTGTGGGTATGGAGGTCGTGGTACACGCAGTACCGGCTGCCCTTGGATGACTCAGGCTGATCCCTTCCTTGCTTGGTGTTTGGCTCTGCCGCGAGCATAGCACCTCCCTTACGCTTCTTGTCCTTCACCTTGGGCTTTTTCTCTTCTGGATCGACAGCCGGAAGTTCGAGGAGGGAGAGGCGCCCTTCCTCAGCCCTTGCGCACTTGGTCGCCAAGTTGAACAGCTCCAGGGATGTGCACAGGTCTTCATGGATTGCTAGCTCCTCTTTCCTCTTGATGTCACGCACGCCATCGGAGAAGGCTGAGATGATGGGGAGCCAAATTTATTGATTTGACACAAGGGGAGCCAAAGAATATTCTCAAGTATTAGCAGTTGAGTTGTCAATTCAGCCACACCTGGATAACTTAGTATCTGCAGCAAGGTATTTAGTAGCAAAGTAGTATGATTATAATGGTAACAATGGAAAAGTAAAGATAGCAGTTTTGTAGTAATTGTAACAGTAGCAACGGAAAAGTAAATAAGCAAAGCACAATATGTGAAAAGCTCGTAGGCATTGGATCAGTGATGGATAATTATGTCGGATGCGATTCCTCGTGTAATAGCTATAACATAGGGTGACACAGAACTAGCTCCAGTTCATCAATGTAATGTAGGCATGTATTCCGAATATAGTCATACATGCTTATGGAAAAGAACTTGCATGACATCTTTTGTCCTACCCTCCCGTGGCAGCAGGGTCCTAATGGAAACTAAGGGATATTAAGGCCTCCTTTTAATAGAGAACTGGACCAAAGCATTAGCACCTAGTGAATACATGAACTCCTCAAACTACGGTCATCACCGAGAAGTATCCCAATTATTGTCACTTTGGGGTTGTCGGATCATAACACATAATAGGTGACTACAGGCTTGCAAGATAGGATCAAGAACTCACATATATTCATGAAAACATAATAGGTTCATATCTGGAATCATGGCACTCGGGCCCTAGTGACAAGCATTAAGCATAGCAAAGTCATAGCAACATCAATCTCAGAACATAGTGGATACTAGGGATCAAACCCTAACAAAACTAACTTGATTACATGGTAAATCTCATCCAACCCATCACTGTCTAGCAAGCCTACAATGGAATTACTCACGCACGGCGATGAGCATCATGAAATTGGTGATGGAGGGTGGTTGATGATGACGACGACGATGAATCCCCCTCTCCGGAGCCTCTAACGGACTCCAGATCAGCCCTCCCGAGAGAGATTAGGGCTTGGCGGCGGATCCGTATCGTAAAACATGATGAAACTTTATCTCTGATTTTTTTCTCCGCGAAACGGAATATATAGAGTTGGAGTTGAGGTCGGTGGAGCATCAGAGGGCCCATGAGACAGGGGGCACGCCCAGGGGGAGGGGGCGTGCCCCCACCCTCCTGGACAGGGTGTGGGCCCCCTGGCCTTGATTCTTTCGCCAGTATTTTTTATATTTTCCAAAAGTTATCTCCATGGATTTCAGGTCATTCCGAGAACTTTTGTTTTCTGCAGAATAAACAACACCATGGCAGTTCTGCTGAAAACAGCGTCAGTCTGGGTTAGTTTCATCCAAATCATGCAAGTTAGAGTCCAAAACAAGGGCAAAAGTGTTTGGAAAAGTAGATACGTTGGAGACGTATCAAACACCGTTAATGCTAAAATAGATTATGAGAAACAAACTGTCAGTGTTAGCTTTGGAGATGAATCTCATGAGAAAGATTTGCCTAGTAAGGATGAAATTATTGGTCTTGCTTCTATTGTTGTACCTCCTACGGATCCCTTAGAACAATATTTGCTAGACCATGAAAATGATTTGCATATGCGTGAAAGAAATGAAATTGATAAAATCTTTTTCGAACAACAACCTCTGCTTAAACACAGTCTGCCTATTGAAACTCTAGGAGGTCCTCCTCCACCTAAAGGTGATCCTGTTTTTGAATTAAAACAATTGCCAGACACTTTGAAATATGCTTATCTTGATGAGAAAAAGATATATCCTATTTTTATTAGTGCTAACCTTTCAGAACATGAAGAAGAAAGGTTATTGAAAGTTCTAAGGAAGCACCAAGCTGCTATTGGATATACTCTTGATGATCGTAAGGTCATTAGTCCCACTCTATGCCAGCATAAGATTAATATGGAACATGATGCTAAAATCGTTGTTGATCACCAACGTCGGTTAAATCCAAAGATGAAAGAAGTGGTAAGAGGAAATATTGAGACTTCTGGAAGCATGTATAATCTATCCTATAGCTGATAGTAGATGGGTAAATCATGTTCATTGTGTCCCTAAGAAGGGAGGTATAACTATTGTTCCTAATGATAAGAATGAACTTACTCCACAAAGAATTGTCACAGGCTATAGAATGGTAATGGATTTTATAAAATTAAATAAAGCAACAACAAGTGATCATTACCCTCTACCTTTTAGATCAAATGTTAGAAAGATTATCTAAGCACACACATTTTTGCTTCCTTGATGGATATTCTGGGTTTTCACAAATACCTGTTTCTCAACCTGATCAAGAAAAGACCACTTTTACTTGCCCTTTTGGAACTTATGCTTATAGACATATGCCTTTTGGTCTATGTAATGCACCTGCTACCTTTCAAAGTGTTTGACTGCTATATTTTCTGATTTTCGTGAAAATATTGTTGAGGTTTCCACGGATGACATTTATGTTTGTGGGAAGTCTTTTGATGATTGTTTAAGCAATCTTGATTGAGTTTTGCTGAGATGTGAGCAAACAAATCTTGTCTTGAATTGGGAGAAGTGCCACATTATGGTTAACAAAGGTATTGTTTTGGGCCATAAAATTTTTGAATAGGCATTGAGGTGGACAAAGCCATGGTTGATGCAATTGAGAAAATGCCATGTCCTAAAGATATCAAAGGTATTCGTAGTTTCCTTGGTCATGCTAGTTTCTATAGGAGATTTATCAAAGACTTTTCTAAAATTTCTAGGCCTCTTACAAATCTTTTGCAAAAGGATATTCCTTTTTTTATGATGATTGTTTGAAAGCCTTCGAAACACTCAAGAAAGCCTTAATTTCTGCACTTGTTGTTCAACCACCTGATTGGAACTTGCCTTTTGAGATTATCTGTGATGCTAGTGATTATGTTGTTAGTGTTATTCTAGGACAAAGAGTTGATAAGAAATTAAATGTTATCCACTATGCTAGCAAAACTCTAGATAGTGCTCAATGAAATTATGCTACTACTGAAAAAGAATTCTTAGCAGTGGTGTTTGCTTGCGATAAATTTAGATCCTACATTGTTGATTCCAAGGTGACCGTTCACCTCGATCATGTTGCTATAAAATACCTTATGGAAAAGAAATATGCTAAACCTAGACTCATTAGGTGGGTTCTTTTTCTACAAGAATTTGATTTGCACATCAGTAATAGAAAGGGAGCAGAGAACCCCGTAGTTGATAACCTGTCTAAACTTGAAAAGATTCTTGATGACCCACAACCTATTAATGATAGCTTTCCTGATGAATAGTTAGCTGCAATAAATGTTTCTAATAGTACACCTTGGTATGCTGACTATGCTAATTATATTGTTGCTAAATACATACCACCTAGCTTTACAAACCAACAAAATAAAAAATTCTTCTATGATTTAAGACATTACTTTTGGGAAGACCCACATATTTATAAAGGAGTAGATGGTATTATTAGACATTGTGTACCTGGGCATGAACAGGAACAAATCCTACGGAAATATCACTCCGAAGCTTATGGAGGACATCACGCGGGAGACAGAACCGCTCATAAGGTATTGCAATCTGGGTTTTATTGGCCTACTCTCTTCAAGGATGCCCGTAAGTTCGTCTTATCTTGTGATGAATGTCAAGGAATAGGTAATATCGGTAAGCGTCAAGAAACGCCTATGAATTATTCACTTGTTGTCGAACCATTTGATGTGTGGGCATTTGATTTCATTTGACCTTTTCCTTCCTCTGATGGGTATACTCATATTTTGGTTGTTGTTGATTATGTTATTGATACGTCTCCAACGTATCTACAATTTTTTATTGTTCCATGCTATTATATTATCCATCTTGGATGTTCTATATGTATTTATATGCTATTTCATATGATTTTTGGGACTAACCTATTAACCTAGAGCTCAATGCCAGTTTCTGTTTTTTCCTTGTTTTTGAGTTTTACAGAAAAGGAATACCAAACGGAGTCCAATTGACATGCCAATTTTTGTGGATTTTTTATGGACCAGAAGAATCCCCTGAAGCAAAAGAGTTGGGCCAGAAGAGTCCCGAGTCATCCACGAGGGTGGAGGGCGTGCCCTACCCCCATGGGCGCCCCCTACCTCATGGCTGACTCGAAGACCACCCCTGACGTGAAACTGACGCAAAAAAATCCTTATAAATACAGAAACCCCCGAAAAGAACCTAGATCGGGAGTTCCGCTGCCGCAAGCCTCTATAGCCATGAAAAACCAATCGGGGCCCTGTTCCGGCACCCTGTCGGAGTGGGGAACCATTACCGGTGGCCATCTTCATCATCCCGGCGCTCTCCATGATGAGGAGGGAGTAGTTCACCCTCGGGGCTGAGGGTATGTACCAGTAGCTATGTGTTTGATCTCTCTCTCTCTCACTCACTCTCTCTCTCTCTCTCTCTCTCTCTCTCTCTCTCTCTCTCTCGTGTTCTTGATTTGGCACGATCCTGATGTACCGCGAGCTTTGCTATTATAGTTGGATCTTATGATGTTTCTCCCCCTCTACTCTCTTGTAACGGATTGAGTTTTCCATTTGAAGTTATCTTATTGGATTGAGTCTTTAAGGATTTGAGAACACTTGATGTATGTCTTGCATGTGCTTATCTATGGTGACAATGGGATATTCACGTGATCCACTTGATGTATGTTTTGGTGATGAACTTGCGGTTTCAGTGACCTTGTGAACTTATGCATAGGGGTTGGCACACGTTTTCGTCTTGACTCTCCGGTAGAAACTTTGGGGCACTCTTTGAAGTTCTTTGTGTTGGTTTGAATAGATGAATCTGAGATTGTGTGATGCATATCGTATAATCAAACCCACGGATACTTGAGGTGACATTGGAGTATATATCTAGGTGACATTAGGGTTTTGGTTGATGTGTGTCTTAAGGTGTTATGTTACTACGAACTCTAGGGCTGTTTGTGACACTTATAGGAATAGCCCAATGGATTGATCGGAAAGAATAACTTTGAGGTGGTTCCGTACCCTACAATAATCTCGTCGTTTGTTCTCCACTATTAGTGACTTTGGAGTGACTCTTTGTTTCACATTAAGGGATTGTTATATGATCTAATTATGTTATTATTGTTGAGAGAACTTGCACTAGTGAAAGTATGAACCCTAGGCCTTGTTTTGAAGCATTGCAATACCGTTTTCGCTCACTTTTATCATTAGTTACCTTGTTGTTTTTATATTTTCAGATTACAAAAACCTATATCTACCATCCATATTGCACTTGTATCACCATCTCTTCGCCGAACTAGTGCACCTATACAATTTACCATTGTATTGGGTGTGTTGGGGACACAAGAGACTCTTTGTTATTTGGTTGCAGGGTTGTTTGAGGGAGACCATCTTCATCCTATGTCTCCCACAGATTGATAAACCTTAGGTCACCCACTTGAGGGAAATTTGCTACTGTTGAGGGAGTCCTGGATTATGGGGTCCTCGGGGAGCCAGATTATGTATACAAGACAGAAGGCCTTCTCCTGTGTCCGGATGGGACTCTCCTTTGCGTGGATGGCAAGCTTGGCGTCTGGATGTGTAGTTTCCTTCCTCTGTAAACCAACTTTGTACAACCCTAGTCCCCTCCGGTGCATATATAAACCAGAGGTGTTTAGTCCGTAGGGGCAATCACAATCATACAGGCTAGACATCTAGGGTTTAACCGTTACGATCTTGAGGTAGATAAACTCTTGTAACCCCTATACTCATCAAAGCCAATCAAGCAGGAAGTAGGGTATTACCTCCATTAAGACGGCCCAAACCTGGGTAAACATCGTGTCCCCTGCCTCATGTTACCTTTGATCCTTAGACGCACAACTCGGGACCCCCTACCCGAGATCTGTCGGTTTTGACACTGAAAATGGTGCTTTAATTGAGAGTTCCTCTGTGCCGTCGATAGAAGGGTTGATGGCTCACCTTGTCATCAAGGGCAGTATCACTTCCGGAGGAGCCCTAGCTTCAGGGCAAACCCTCCAGCTTGGCAACTTCACAATGGGCGCTCGTTCAGCCGTTAAGCCAAAGGCAGCCCACCCTGTCACCAAAAATCATCTCCGCGTCGGCCCTGAATACTCCCACGAGATGGATCTGGCAGATGTATCATCCTTAAACAAACTGGTAGATCGCATCGCCGCCCTGGCGGTCGCAACTGACTATGATCGGATTGGGCTTAAACCCGACCAGAGAGAAATCAAATCTCCACCGATCACCCATTGGGTGGTGGTTGTGGAGGAACAAGCTGACAATAACTCTTCTCCTACGTTGAGAACAAAGTATGTTCGGATTTCCGAGCTCGGAGAGCCGGACACCCATCATCGGGAGGACACTCCCTGTCCTCCGAATATAGAATCGAGCGTTGAGCCTGAGAACTCACCGGACACTCCGGAGCCCGGGCTAGTAACCTCGGAAATTCTTCAAACTCCGGGCTCCACAGTGGGTCAGGGTTCGGATTGAACCCCACCCACCCACCACAAGCAATATTCCCCAAGAAATTCCAGTCCTCCGCATATATGCGACCTAATGTATGTGCGACAGCAGCCTCAGGAAACAGTCCATCACTTCAGGGCCAGATTCCTCCTTGTTAAAAACAAGATCAAAGATTGCTGCAACGACGATGCGATTTCAGAATTCTGTAACAACAGTATGGATGAGGGAATCCTTAATGCCCTCAACCGCCATCGCATACTGCACTTTACAGATTTGGCACACATAGTACAGAAGTACTGCACAATGGAAAGCGCCTGGAAAACCCAGACAGCCCGCTGGGAACTGCAGTCCTTTAGGCCATCTCCCGGACGAGCAAAAAGGATGCACCCTTGCGGGGCACCTAATCATCATCATGTGGACAAGAAAATCAATCCCTTTACGGGACATAGAACTGTCCACGAGGAATGGCTCAATGGGCCCTGTCAAATTCACATGACGCTGAATACCGAACCAACGCATAGCCTCTGAGCATGTTGGATACTCCGGCAAGTGGCCAAGAGCGGCGAGGGTATCCTCACCAACACTACCCCAGAGAACTACTCTTTGGAGCACAACGATCTCAAAGTATTCACGGTCTTCGAGACCTTTTCATCAAATAATCGGCGCAAAAGGGCGCTCCACGACCTTGCCAAAGTCTGCCATGTGGCAGCAATAAATCCTTGGAACGATACGGCAATCACTTTCAATGCCGATGACGAACCAAGATCCCGCTCAGTCCGGGCACCGGCCACTTTGGTCCTAAACCCAATTGTGGATGACTTTCGGCTCACTAAAGTGCTAATGGACGATGGCAGCAGACTGAACCTCATTTACGAAGACATGCTCAATAAAATGCAAACGGACAGGGGTCACATTGAGCAAAGTAACACAAACTTTCGAGGCATTATCCCCAGTCGGGAAGCAAGATGCTCGGGGAAAATCAAACTCGACGTGGTATTCGGCACGCCGGAGAACTATAGGTCCGAAGAGTTACTCTTCCATGTGGTACCTTTCAACAGCGGGTATCACGCCCTGCTGGGGCGAGACCCATTCACACGCTTCCAAGCCATACCCCATTATGGGTATATGAAGCTCAAAATGCCCAGGCCCAACGGAGTTATCACTTTCACCAGTGATCCAGACATAGCACTCCGCGCCGAAAATAACACCGCCTCTCTGGCCCTCGAGGCATTATCCAAGGCCCTGGCAGCCGAAGAATTAACCACCCTACGTTCCACAGTGGATAGGGACAACGTAATCCTTGATAAGAGACCCAAATCCACTTCCTTCAAACCAGCAGATGAAATAGTCAAATTTCAACACCACCCGACGGACCCCAAGAAGACGGCTTCCATTGGGGCACAGCTGGATCCGACGGTCGACGCTGCATTGCGCACATTCCCGCATGAGAATTGGGACATCTTTGCCAGGCACCCTTCGGATATGCCAGGTATCCCACGCAGACTAGCCGAACATAGTCTCAATATATTGAAGGGATACAAACCAGTCAAGCAAACGCTGCACCGATTTTCCGAACCCAAACGACAAGCTATGGGAGAGGAGCTGGCCAAGCTACTCGAAACCGGGTTCTTCAGAGAGATCAAACATCCAGACTGGCTAGCAAACCTGGTCCTGGTACCGAAGAAGGATAAATCCTGGCGCCTGTGTGTCGATTTCAAAGACCTTAATAAGGCCTTCCCTAAGGATCCCTTCCCACTACCTCGCATTGACCAGATTATTGACGCAACCGCGGGACACGATTCACTGTGTTTCCTCGACGCATACTCCGGTTACCATCAAATTAAGATGAAGGAATCTGACCAGGCCGCAACGAAACTCATCACCCCGGATTGGCCCTTCTGCTTCAATACTATGCCTTTCGGGATCAAGAACACCGACGCAACCTACCAACACATGATTCAAACATGCCTGGAAAACCAAATCGGCAAGACTGTGGAGGTATATGTAGATGACGTAGTCATCAAAACTAAGCATGTTGAATCGTTGGTGGACGACTTACGCCTTACATTAGACAACCTCCGGACATATGACATATGACTCAATCTAGAAAAGTGCATTTTTGGCGTTCCCGTCAGAAAACTGCTTGGGTTCATTGTCTCTAGTAGAGAAATCGAAGCAAACCCAGCCAAAATCCGAGCCCTGTCGCAATTGGCAACACCAACAAACCTCAAGCAGGTCCAAAAACTAGCCGGGTGCGTGGCAGCTTTGAGCCTTTTTATCTCCAGATTAGAAGAAAAGGTATTGCCATTGTATCGCCTGCTCTGACGCAGAGACCACTTCGTGTGGACGGATGCTACCACAGGCGGACTGGAGGAAATAAAATTTTTGTTAGCAAGCAACCCAATCCTGGCCGCACCAAACGTCGGTGAACCGGTGTTAGTCTACATATCTGCAACTCACCAGGTGGTGAGTGCGGTGCTCGCCGTCGAATGAGATGAAGAGGGACAAAAATTCCCACTTCAAAAACCAGTATATTACATATCGACGGTACTCGCACCATGCAAATCTCGATACCCGCATGATCAAAAGATAGCATATGCGGTCTTTATGGCATCCCGCAAGCTGCAGCACTACTTTCAAGAGTGCTCGATCACGGTGGCTTCTGAAGTACCACTTAATGATATTATAAACAACCGAGACGCCACCGCCGGATTGCCAAATGGGCCATTGAGCTCTTACCATTTGAAATAACTTACAAGCCACGCCGAGCTATTAAATCTTAGGTGTTAGCTGACTTCGTCGCCGAATGGACAGAGGCCGAACTCCCTAAAGAGTATGGCACATATTCCAACTGGGTGATGCACTTCGGTGACTCTAAAATGCTAGCTGGAGTTGGGGCTCGTGTCGTGATGCGGAGCATGCTACGGACATCACCATGTCAAGAGTAAGTTTGGCAAGTGACACGTGTGACATCTACCTCGCATATGCAAAGGTGAATCATCTCCTTTACACGTGCTCACTTGACCCCTTCAAGGATGGTATACTACTTGACACTTCTCCCGTGTGCATGCATAGGCATTGTTGAAACTTCACGGATGTCAAGGAGGAGTGCAAGCGCCAAGGAACAACTACACCGTCCGCGAGGGAAGCGTGGAAGAGAAGATGGAAGAAAGGAGAAGAAGACGCAGCGGCTGCTAGAGTCAGGCTGGACATCCGGACGTCCGTCCGGATCATCCGGACCCAGCCAGATCATCCGGACCTCCCCCCGGATCATCCGGATAACTGCGCCCACGACACCTGAAGCTTCACCCTGAAGCCGGATCATCCGGACCTGCTCCTGGATCATCCAGACCCACACCCGGATCATCCAGACCCTCACTGTCACGCCCAATATGCGATACTATCCTAAAGAGACTCGAAGGTCCCACCAAGGATAGAACCGCATATTGAAACACTTTTGCAAGGTGGATATCATTACATCAACATTACATAATAGATGGGGATACATACAAAAGGCATACAATGCCACCCGAATACAACATCATCTTACATAAGAGCATCATCTGACTACGGATGAAACACAAACAGAAACTCAAACGACATCCACCCTGCTAGCCCAGGCTGCCGACTTGGAACCTATCCCCTGATCGAAGAAGAAGCAGAAGAAGAACTCCAAAACAAGTAAACATCGCTCTCGCGTCATGATCATCGCATAACCTGTACCTGCAACTGTTGTTGTAGTAATCTGTGAGCCACAAGGACTCAGCAATACCATTACCATGGGTATCAAGACTAGCAAAGCTTAAAGGGAAAGGAAGGGGTAAAGTGGTGAGGTTGCAGCAGCGGCTAAGCATGATATGGTGGCTAACATACGCAAATAAGAGCGAGAAGAGAGCAAGCGGAACGGTCGTGAAGCTAGCAATGATCAAGAAGTGATCCTGAACTCCTACTTACGTCAAACATAACCCAAAAACCGTGTTCACTTCCCGGACTCCGCCGAGAAGAGACCATCACAGCTACACACGTGGTTGATGCGTTTTAAATCGGATCTAGTGTCAAGTTATCTACAACCGGACATTAACAAATTCCCATTTGCCCATAACCACGGGCACGGCTTTCGAAAGTTTAAACCCTGCAGGGGTGTCCCAACTTAGCCCATGATAAGCTCTCGCGGTCAACGAAGGATATTCCTTCTCCCAGGAAGACCCGATCAGACTCGAAATCCCGGTTACAAGACATTTCGACAATGGTAAAACAAGACCAGCAAAGCCGCCCGGATGTGCCGACAAATCCCGATAGGAGCTGCACATATCTCGTTCTCAGAGCACACCGGATGAGCAAATGATGAGGACATCAATACAATTGTTACACCCACAGCCCCTGCTGCTATACATACTGGACCAATTACTAGAGCTCGCGCACGCCAACTAAATTACCAGGTACTTTCGTTTCTTGGTAATGATTCTAATGTTCATGAGAATATGATGCTGCCTAAATTGGATACATTTGTTTTGCTTACAAATGAAGGGCCTAGCTTGGAGAAGGATGAACATTGGAGCAAGAACAAGCATGGAGATGATGGCATGCGCAAGGGGAACAAGAACGGAGTTACAAGTGATGATTTCAGGACTTTGAAGCCACCATAATGGGTGCATGAAGCCTTGGACGAAATATACAAGATGCCACTTCATAAATTTTGTCCCGACGCTATTATAGGTGTTGCGTCACCTTATTATTGGGCCAGGCCCATGTAATTTCGAAATACATAAGTATAGGCTATTTTTAGAGTCCGTATGTGTGGGGAAACAAGAGATAGGGTTGATTTCGGACCCCTCCACCAAGGGCCACAAAATTCCCCCCTCTTCCTCCATATATACAGCCGTTAGGGCATCGTTTAGACTTTGGGTTTTTTTTAGATTAAAAGTTCGCCATAGCTACAACTTCGCGTACTTCGTTTGTGTTCAACGACCAGACAAAGGCGTCACAGAACCCCACCTTGATCAGTAAAGCTTTCATCTTATATTCGCAATATCCAGATTGCAATCTCAGTTTCTTGCTTGTTCTTCGTTTGCTCGCAGGAAACAGACCCTCGTGGTCAGGTTGATCGTGCTCCAGCGTGGTCAATAACCTCTCGGAGTTGGTTTAGCGATTGCTAAGGCGCGACGTCCTCGCACGTTCGTAGTCAGATCGTCAAAGTCGACTGCCACCAAAGCGATATCCATCATCTCATCGAAAGACGGGACACCTTTGCCTTTATCAAGTGGTATCAGATATCCAGGTTACTCGGTGAGATTTTACAGTTTTTCGTAGTTTAGATCGAGTTTGTTCTTCATACCTACAGTCCACGAAAAAGCCAAAAAAAATTAGGGTTAGTTCATCATATGCGAACCAATCTGAGCCTTTGCATAATCTTTTTAGGGTTTTGCTTTGTTGAATTTGCGGTTGCATCGTCGTGTCTAGTTGCTGGTCTTAGCGTTAGTCTTTTAGAGTTTCGAGTTCTGGTCATAAGTTGTCACGCCGCCACCGCACCATCATCATCGCCCCTGTCACCTACCACCACCGCTCCGAATCCGTATCCATATACCACCACCAATCCGTATCCATATACCACCACTGATCCATATACATATATTACCACCGCTGCCATATACCACCACCATATATCCACCACCAATCCGAGTTCTTGTCATATTAGGTTTGTTTTCGAGATCCATCTAGTTTCCGATTCGTGTTTCCTTGCCGGAGTAGGTTTCAGAAAAAAAAAGTCTGGAAACCACCCTCCGTTTAGGCCCAAAATTTTTCGAAAACGCATTTTTTGAAAAAAAAAATCTGGCTATCCTATTTTTAGGTGTTTCTGAGTGTTTTGAGACAGGTGCCATTATAGGAAGTTGTTTTTGACCCGTTTCCAGTTTTTGGTTCCGGGCAGTCGAAAAAACGAAAAAAAAATTTGGTCGAAAAAATTTCGTGCCCATCCTGTCAGTTTGACCTAGGAAGAGTTTTGAGACACTCGCCATTATAGTGATTTTTCGCAAAAAAAAACAGCACAAAAAAAAGAGCGGAAAAAAAGAGCGAATTTTTTTTCCAGAGTGTGCTTTTCCCTTGTTTACGTGCAGCGCCGTGATTTTGTTAGTGTTCTAGGCTCGCGTCTCTAGCACGGTCTAGCCTAGGACCAGCACAGTACCGTCGTTGAGCGTTTATTCAACTTTGAATCTCTGAATTGATTTTTGCTGACCCCTTCTGCTACCATATTATAAGCCTTCCCAACTCCACATACATCTACGTCGTGCGTTTGACTCTCCCTGGTAATCGCTCTATCCAAGCTTTGAGAGTTTTGACTACAACGGTTGCCGATCACCACCTGCTGCTGGGTAAGAACTGGTAAGAATTTGAGATTTGCTTGACGGGTTTGTGGTACACCACCACCACTTCTTAGTAGTCTGTAGGATCATATTCTTGTGTGTTTCTATTTGCTGCTAACCATGGTAGGATCACAAGCCGATGAGACTGATTGGGAGAACCTGATGAACAAACAGCTACATGATAAATTTCAGCAAATGATGAGTGGACAGGTGCAAGATGTGCTAAACAGATTTGACGAGGCCATGGAGAAGATAGATGGCATGGAGAAGACGTTCGAAACAAAGCTTGATAGCAAGTTTAATGAATTGCTCGTGCGTTTACCACCACCACCGCTGGCTGCACCTATCGCACCTCTGCAACACCAACAACAATGCCTCCTTCCGAATCAGTATGGACGAGCGAAGCGTGTTCCTATTGAGGATGGCCAAACTTCTGGTGCTGCTGTTCCTGTTATTGATGCTTCTTTGGCTCCTGCTACTGCTGCTGCTGGTACCCAGGAGGATGATGAGTATGCGGGCGATTATGAGGATGAGGTTGATCAAAATCAGAACTACGTGCACCCACCAGCACCACCACCAGCAGGTCGACCTCAGGTATATATTCGTAATGGTAGGCCTGCACCACCACCTCAGGTACGAGATGATGTCCATATTCCTAAACTGAAATTGAATATTCCACCATTTGAGGGTAGATATGTTCCTGATATATATCTTACTTGGGAGTTAGAAACTGAACAGCGTTTTACATGTTTACAATATCCCGAGGAGAGACGGGTTGCTGCTGCTGTTTGTGCTTTCACTAGTTTTGCATGTGTATGGTGGTCTGAACATTGTAGATTATATCCTATTCCAACTACTTGGGCTGCTTTGAAAACTGCTATGCGTACGCGTTGGGTTCCACCATATTATCAACATGAATTGCTTCAAAAATTGCAGCGTTTAAGACAAGGGAAAAATTCTGTAGAAGAATATTATCAGGAATTACAAACTGGCATGATTAGATGTGGTATTGTTGAGGAGAATGAAGCTATGCTTGCAGGTTTTCTGGGTGGATTAAATAGAGAGATTCAGACCATTCTAGACTATAAGGAGTATACTAATATCACTCGTTTATTCCATCTTGCTTGTAAAGCTGGACGTGAAGTGCAGGATCGACAAGCATTGGCGCGATCTAACTTTTCTGCAGGCCGACCTTCATCATGGACACCGCGTGCATCTTCTACTTCAACTGCACCAGCACCTCAATCAGGTGCCTCCTCCAGTCGTGATACAACAAAACAGGCACAACCACCATTATCTTCCAAGAGCGCACCTGCTGGGCCTGCACAGAGTTCTTCTTCTTCCATGGCATCAACAGGGCACACAAGTGATATTATTTGTCGTTGTTGTAAGGGAGGAGGTCATTATGCTACAGAATGCAAATCTCCGCGTGTGATGATTGCTACCGCGGATGGTGGATATGAGTCTGCTAGTGACTATGATGAGGAGACATTGGCTCTTATTACACGTGAAGAACATGGTGGAGATGATTCTGATCATGAGACGCAATACATGGCTCCTGAAGACGCTGACAGGTATGAATGTTTAGTTGCTCAACGTGTTTTGAGTGTGCAGGTCACACAAGCTGAGCAAAATTAGAGGCACAATTTGTTCCATACCAAGGGAGTTGTGAAGGAACGTTCTATGCGCGTCATAATAGACGGAAGGAGCTGCAACAACTTGTAGCATGGAGATGGTGGAGAAGCTTTCTCTCACCACAAGACCACATCCACATCCTTACTACATCCAATGGTTCAACAACAGCGGCAAGGTTAAGGTAACACGTACTGTTCGTGTGCATTTTAGTATCTCTACATATGCTGATTATGTTGATTGTGATGTGGTACCTATGAAAGCATGTTCCTTATTACTTGGTAGACCATGGCAATTTGATAAAAATTCTGTACACCATGGTAGAAACAATCACTATACTCTTGTTCATAAGGATAAAAACATTACTTTGCTTCCTATGACTCTTGATTCCATTTTGAAAGATGATATTAATAGAGCTAATAAAGCAAAACAGGAGAAGAATAAGAGTGAAAATCTGATTGTGGCAAAAGAATTTGAGCAACAAATGAAGCCTAATAATAAACCATCTAGTGTTGCTTCTGAAATTAAATTGAAAAGTGCATGTTTATTTGCCACCAAATCTGATATTGATGAGCTAGATTTCAGCAAATCTGTTTGCTATGCTTTTGTGTGCAAAGAGGCATTATTTTCATTCGAGGACGTGCCTTCCTCTTTGCCTCCTGCTGTCACTAACATTTTGCAGGAGTTCGCTGACGTCTTTCCACAAGACGTGCCACCGGGATTACCGCCTATTCGAGGGATTGAGCATCAGATTGACTTAATTCCCGGTGCTTCACTGCCAAACCGTGCACCATACTGTACCAATCCAGAGGAGACGAAGGAGATTATGCGTCAAGTACAAGAGCTTCTCGACAAAGGTTATATACGCGAATCCCTTAGTCCTTGTGCTGTTCCTATTATTCTAGTGCCGAAAAATGATGGTACATCATGTATGTGTGTTGATTGTAGAGGCATTAATAATATTACTATTCGTTATCGTCATCCTATTCCTAGGCTAGATGATATGCTTAATGAATTGAGTGGCTCTACAATATTCTCCAAAGTTGATTTGCGTAGTGGATACCATCAAATTCGTATGAAATTGGGAGATGAATGGAAAACAGCATTTAAAACTAAGTTTGGATTATATGAGTGGTTAGTCATGCCTTTTGGGTTAACTAATGCACCTAGTACTTTCATGAGATTAATGAACGAAGTTTTACGTGCTTTCATTGGACGATTTGTGGTAGTTTACTTTGATGACATATTGATTTATAGCAGATCTTTGGAAGAACATTTGGAACATTTACGTGTTGTTTTTATTGCTCTACGTGATGCACGTTTGTTTGGTAACCTTGGAAAGTGCACCTTTTGCACCGACCGAGTATCTTTTCTTGGCTATGTTGTTACTCCACAGGGAATTGAAGTTGATAAAGCCAAGATTGAAGCTATTGAGAGTTGGCCGCAGTCCAAAACGGTCACACAAGTGAGGAGTTTTCTTGGCCTCGCTGGATTCTATAGGCGTTTTGTGAGAGATTTCAGCACCATTGCTGCACCTCTCAATGAGCTTACAAAGAAAGATGTGCCTTTTCTTTGGGGTACCGCACAGGAAGAAGCCTTCTCGGTATTGAAAGATAAGTTGACACATGCTCCTTTACTCCAACTTCCTGATTTTAATAAGACTT
This sequence comes from Triticum dicoccoides, assembly GCF_002162155.2. NCBI lineage: Eukaryota > Viridiplantae > Streptophyta > Magnoliopsida > Poales > Poaceae > Triticum > Triticum dicoccoides. The sequence goes on from NC_041385.1 coordinate 362,886,424, forward strand.
TTGAGCTTGAATGTGATGCTAGTGGAATTGGATTAGGCGGTGTGTTATTACAAGATGGCAAACCTGTTGCATACTTTTCTGAAAAATTGAGTGGGCCTAGTCTGAATTATTCTACTTATGATAAAGAATTATATGCTCTTGTTCGGACTTTAGAAACATGGCAACATTATTTATGGCCCAAAGAATTTGTTATACATTCTGATCATGAGTCTTTGAAACATATTAAAAGTCAAGCTAAACTGAATCGTAGACATGCTAAATGGGTTGAATTCATTGAGACTTTCCCTTATGTCATTAAACACAAGAAGGGAAAAGAAAATGTTATTGCTGATGCATTGTCTCGTCGCTATACTATGCTTTCACAACTTGACTTCAAAATATTTGGTTTGGAGACCATCAAAGATCAATATGTGCATGATGCTGATTTTAAAGATGTAATGCAGAATTGTAAAGAAGGAAGAATGTGGAACAAGTTTGTCGTTAACGATGGATTTGTGTTTCGTGCTAACAAGCTATGCATTCCAGCTAGCTCCGTTCGTCTTTTGTTGTTGCAGGAAGCGCATGGAGGAGGATTAATGGGACATTTTGGCGTGAAGAAGACGGAGGACGTACTTGCTACACATTTCTTGATGAGGACATCAATACAATTGTTACACCCACAGCCCCTGCTGCTATACATACTGGACCAATTACTAGAGCTCGTGCACGCCAACTAAATTACCAGGTACTTTCGTTTCTTGGTAATGATTCTAATGTTCATGAGAATATGATGCTGCCTAAATTGGATACATTTGTTTTGCTTACAAATGAAGGGCCTAGCTTGGAGAAGGATGAACATTGCAGCAAGAACAAGCATGGAGATGATGGCATGCGCAAGGGGAACAAGAACGGAGTTACAAGTGATGATTTCAGGACTTTGAAGCCACCATAATGGGTGCATGAAGCCTTGGACGAAATATACAAGATGCCACTTCATAAATTTCGTCCCGAGGCTATTTTAGGTGCTGCGTCACCTTATTATTGGGCCAGGCCCATGTAATTTCGAAATACATAAGTATAGGCTATTTTTAGAGTCCGTATGTGTGGGGAAACAAGAGATAGGGTTGATTTCGGACCCCTCCACCAAGGGCCACGAAATTCCCCCCTCTTCCTCCATATATACAGCCCTTAGGGCATCGTTTAGACTTTGGGTTTTGTTTAGATTAAAAGTTCGCCATAGCTGCAACTTCGCGTACTTCGTTTGTGTTCAACGACCAGACAGAGGCGTCACAGAACCCCACCTTGATCAATAAAGCTTTCATCTTATATTCGCAATATCCAGATTGCAATCTCAGTTTCTTGCTTGTTCTTCGTTTGCTCGCAGGAAACAGACCCTCGTGGTCAGGTTGATCGTGCTCCGGCGTGGTCAATAACCTCTCGGAGTTGGTTTAGCGATTGCTAAGGCGCGACGTCCTCGCACGTTCGTAGTCGGATCGTCAAAGTCAACTGCCACCAAAGCGATATCCATCATCTCATCGAAAGACGGGACACCTTTGCCTCTATCACTAAGTTTAGATTATATGAGTGGTTAGTCATGCCTTTTGGGTTAACTAATGCACCTAGTACTTTCATGAGATTAATGAACGAAGTTTTACGTGCTTTCATTGGACGATTTGTGGTAGTTTACTTTGATGACATATTGATTTATAGCAGATCTTTGGAAGAACATTTGGAACATTTACGTGCTATTTTTATTGCTCTACGTGATGCACGTTTGTTTGGTAACCTTGGGAAGTGCACCTTTTGCACCGACCGAGTATCTTTTCTTGGCTATGTTGTTACTCCACAGGGAATTGAAGTTGATAAAGCCAAGATTGAAGCTATTGAGAGTTGGCCGCAACCCAAAACGGTCACACAAGTGAGGAGTTTTCTTGGCCTCGCTGGATTCTATAGGCGTTTTGTGAGAGATTTCAGCACCATTGCTGCACCTCTCAATGAGCTTACAAAGAAAGATGTGCCTTTTCTTTGGGGTACCGCACAGGAAGAAGCTTTCTCGGTATTGAAAGATAAGTTGACACATGCTCCTTTACTCCAACTTCCTGATTTTAATAAGACTTTTGAGCTTGAATGTGATGCTAGTGGAATTGGATTAGGCGGTGTGTTATTACAAGATGGCAAACCTGTTGCATACTTTTCTGAAAAATTGAGTGGGCCTAGTCTGAATTATTCTACTTATGATAAAGAATTATATGCTCTTGTTCGGACTTTAGAAACATGGCAACATTATTTATGGCCCAAAGAATTTGTTATACATTCTGATCATGAATCTTTGAAACATATTAAAAGTCAAGCTAAACTGAATCGTAGACATGCTAAATGGGTTGAATTCATTGAGACTTTTCCTTATGTCATTAAACACAAGAAGGGAAAAGAAAATGTTATTGCTGATGCATTGTCTCGCAGCTATACTATGCTTTCACAACTTGACTTCAAAATATTTGGTTTGGAGACCATCAAAGATCAATATGTGCATGATGCTGATTTTAAAGATGTAATGCAGAATTGTAAAGAAGGAAGAATGTGGAACAAGTTCGTCGTTAATGATGGATTTGTGTTTCGTGCTAACAAGCTATGCATTCCAGCTAGCTCCGTTTGTCTTTTGTTGTTGCAGAAGGCGCATGGAGGAGGATTAATGGGACACTTTGGCGTGAAGAAGACGGAGGACGTACTTGCTACACATTTCTTTTGGCCAAAGATGAGACGGGATGTTGAGCGTTTTATTGCTCGCTGCACTACATGTCAAAAAGCTAAGTCACGACTCAATCCTCATGGTTTATATATGCCTTTGCCTGTACCTAGTGTTCCTTGGGAGGATATATCTATGGACTTTGTTTTAGGTTTACCTCGAACAAAGAAGGGGAGGGATAGCATATTTGTTGTCGTGGATAGATTCTCGAAAATGGCACACTTTATACCATGTCATAAAAGCGATGATGCTGTTAATGTTGCTGATTTGTTCTTTCGTGAAATTATTCGCTTGCATGGTGTGCCAAATACTATTGTTTCAGATCGTGATACTAAATTTCTTAGCCACTTTTGGAGATGTTTATGGGCTAAGTTGGGGACTAAACTACTTTTTAGTACTACTTGTCACCCCCAAACTAATGGACAAACTGAAGTAGTCAATAGAACGTTGTCTACTATGCTTAGGGCTGTTTTGAAGAATAATAAGAAAATGTGGGAGGAATGCTTGCCTCATATTGAATTTGCTTATAATCGTTCATTGCATTCTACTACTAAGATGTGCCCTTTTGAAGTTGTGTATGGTTTCCTACCTCGTGCACCTATTGATTTGTTGCCTCTTCCATCTTCGGAGAAGGTTAATTTTGATGCTAAACAACATGCTGAATTGATTTTAAAAATGCATGAGTTAACTAAGGAAAACATTGAGCGCATGAATGCTAAATATAAACTTGCTGGAGATAAGGGTAGAAAACATGTTGTGTTTGCACCTGGAGATCTTGTTTGGTTACATTTGCGTAAGGATAGATTTCCTGATTTGCGCAAATCAAAGTTAATGCCACGTGCTGATGGTCCCTTTAAGGTGTTAGAGAAAATAAATGATAATGCATATAAACTTGAGCTGCCTGCAGATTTTGGGGTTAGTCCCACTTTTAACATTGCAGATTTGAAGCCTTATTTGGGTGAGGAAGATGAACTTCCGTCGAGGACGACTTCATTTCAAGAAGGGGAGGATGGATTTCGTGGCCCTTGGTGGAGGGGTCCGAAATCAACCCTATCTCTTGTTTCCCCACACATACGGACTCTAAAAATAGCCTATACTTATGTATTTCGAAATTACATGGGCCTGGCCCAATAATAAGGTGACGCAGCACCTAAAATAGCCTCGGGACGAAATTTATGAAGTGGCATCTTGTATATTTCGTCCAAGGCTTCATGCACCCATTATGGTGGCTTCAAAGTCCTGAAATCATCACTTGTAACTCCGTTCTTGTTTCCCTTGCGCATGCCATCATCTCCATGCTTGTTCTTGCTCCAATGTTCATCCTTCTCCAAGCTAGGCCCTTCATTTGTAAGCAAAACAAATGTATCCAATTTAGGCAGCATCATATTCTCATGAACATTAGAATCATTACCAAGAAACGAAAGTACCTGGTAATTTAGTTGGCGTGCACGAGCTCTAGTAATTGGTCCAGTATGTATAGCAGCAGGGGCTGTGGGTGTAACAATTGTATTGATGTCCTCATCAGAAACATGGCAACATTATTTATGGCCCAAAGAGTTTGTTATACATTCTGATCATGAATCTTTGAAACATATTAAAAGTCAAGCTAAACAGAATCGTAGACATGCTAAATGGGTTGAATTCATTGAGACTTTCCCTTATGTCATTAAACACAAGAAGGGAAAAGAAAATGTTATTGCTGATGCATTGTCTCGTCGCTATACTATGCTTTCACAACTTGACTTCAAAATATTTGGTTTGGAGACCATCAAAGATCAATATGTGCATGATGCTGATTTTAAAGATGTAATGCAGAATTGTAAAGAAGGAAGAATGTGGAACAAGTTTGTCGTTAACGATGGATTTGTGTTTCGTGCTAACAAGCTATGCATTCCAGCTAGCTCCGTTCGTCTTTTGTTGTTGCAGGAGGCGCATGGAGGAGGATTAATGGGACACTTCGGCGTGAAGAAGACGGAGGACGTACTTGCTACACATTTCTTTTGGCCAAAGATGAGACGGGATGTTGAGCGTTTTATTGCTCGATGCACTACATGTCAAAAAGCTAAGTCACGACTCAATCCTCATGGTTTATATATGCCTTTGCCTGTACCTAGTGTTCCTTGGGAGGATATATCTATGGACTTTGTTTTAGGTTTACCTCGAACAAAGAAGGGGAGGGATAGCATATTTGTTGTCGTGGATAGATTCTCGAAAATGGCACACTTTATACCATGTCATAAAAGCGATGATGCTGTTAATGTTGCTTATTTGTTCTTTCGTGAAATTATTCGCTTGCATGGTGTGCCAAATACTATTGTTTCAGATCGTGATACTAAATTTCTTAGCCACTTTTGGAGATGTTTATGGGCTAAGTTGGGGACTAAACTGCTTTTTAGTACTACTTGTCACCCCCAAACTGATGGACAAACTGAAGTAGTCAATAGAACGTTGTCTACTATGCTTAGGGCTGTTTTGAAGAATAATAAGAAAATGTGGGAGGAATGCTTGCCTCATATTGAATTTGCTTATAATCGTTCATTGCATTCTACTACTAAGATGTGCCCTTTTGAAGTTGTGTATGGTTTCCTACCTCGTGCACCTATTAATTTGTTGCCTCTTCCATCTTCGGAGAAGGTTAATTTTGATGCTAAACAACGTGCTGAATTGATTTTAAAAATGCATGAGTTAACTAAGGAAAACATTGAGCGTATGAATGCCAAATATAAACTTGCTGGAGATAAGGGTAGAAAACATGTTGTGTTTGCACCTAGAGATCTTGTTTGGTTACATTTGCGTAAGGATAGATTTCCTGATTTGCACAAATCAAAGTTAATGCCACGTGCAGATGGTCCCTTTAAGGTGTTAGAGAAAATAAATGATAATGCATATAAACTTGAGCTGCCTGCAGATTTTGGGGTTAGTCCCACTTTTAACATTGCAGATTTGAAGCCTTATTTGGGTGACGAAGATGAACTTCCGTCGAGGAAGACTTCATTTCAAGAAGGGGAGGATGATGAGGACATCAATACAATTGTTACACCCACAGCCCCTGCTGCTATACATACTGGACCAATTACTAGAGCTCGCGCACGCCAACTAAATTACCAGGTACTTTCGTTTCTTGGTAATGATTCTAATGTTCATGAGAATATGATGCTGCCTAAATTGGATACATTTGTTTTGCTTACAAATGAAGGGCCTAGCTTGGAGAAGGATGAACATTGGAGCAAGAACAAGCATGGAGATGATGGCATGCGCAAGGGGAACAAGAACGGAGTTACAAGTGATGATTTCAGGACTTTGAAGCCACCATAATGGGTGCATGAAGCCTTGGACGAAATATACAAGATGCCACTTCATAAATTTCGTCCCGAGGCTATTATAGGTGCTGCGTCACCTTATTATTGGGCCAGGCCCATGTAATTTCGAAATACATAAGTATAGGCTATTTTTAGAGTCCGTATGTGTGGGGAAACAAGAGATAGGGTTGATTTCGGACCCCTCCATCAAGGGCCACGAAATTCCCCCCCTCTTCCTCCATATATACAGCCCTTAGGGCATCGTTTAGACTTTGGGTTTTTTTTAGATTAAAAGTTCGCCATAGCTGCAACTTCGCGTACTTCGTTTGTGTTCAACGACCAGACAAAGGCATCATAGAACCCCACCTTGATCAGTAAAGCTTTCATCTTATATTCGCAATATCCAGATTGCAATCTCAGTTTCTTGCTTGTTCTTCGTTTGCTCGCAGGAAACAGACCCTCGTGGTCAGGTTGATCGTGCTCCGGCGTGGTCAATAACCTCTCGGAGTTGGTTTAGCGATTGCTAAGGCGCGACGTCCTCGCACGTTCGTAGTCGGACCGTCAAAGTCGAATTCCACCAAAGCGATATCCATCATCTCATCGAAAGACGGGACACCTTTGCCTCTATCAGCGAAGTGTACAGGAACCAACGTAACCCAAGTTGCCAAGGAATGGTCCCGCACGGTGCTCTAGTTTGGACCAACACTCAGAGGAGCACTGGCCCGGGGGGGTAAAATAAAGATGACCCTCGAGAGCGCGACTCCCAAGGGAAAAAGGGCTAGGTGAGGCAAATCGTAAAACCAAGGTTGGGCCTTGCTGGAGGAGTTTTATTCAAAGCGAACTGTCAAGGGGGTCCCATAAATCACCCAACCGCGTAAGGAACGCAAAATCTAGGAAAATAACACCGGTATGACGGAAACTAGGGGCGGCAAGAGTGGAACAAAACACCAGGCATAAGGCCGAGCCTTCCACCCTTTACCAAGTATATAGATGCATTAATTAAATAAGAGATATTGTGATATCCCAACCAAAATCCTGTCCATCATGGAGCAATCTTCAACTTCACCTTCAACTAGCAACGCTATAAGAGGGGCTGAGCAAAAGCGGTAACATAGCCAACCAACGGTTCGCGAGGAAGGGTGAAAAAGGTTAGAGGCTAACATGGCAATTTGGGAGGCTTGAAAAACAAGTGATAGGTAGCGTAGCAAAGCGATAGAACGAAGCAACTAGCATAGCAATGATAGTAGTGAGATCCAGGGTAGGGGTCATCTTGCCTGAAATCCCGCTAGGAAGAAGAACGAGTCCATGAAGAAGACGAAGCCACGAAGACGAACCAAGCGTAGAAGAATGAATCCTCACGATCGCAACGAAACGGGAAACTATCGAGAAGAAGCACACAACATAGTAAACAAACCACACATGAACAAGGCATGATGCGCAAACAAGTATGATGCATGACAAGACTACATGAAGCTACTCATGTCAGGAGATGATGCATACAAGAGCAACACATCAAAGCAAGTTTAAATGAGGCCGGGAACAACATATAACAATTCCGGTAAGTCCTCATATGCAAATTTAGAAATTGGTACAGATCTGAATAAACCTTATGTTCAAGTTGTTAAACAGCAAGTTAAGATGCACCAAGATGATCTACACGAGATTCTAGTCAAGTTACATATAAAGTTCATTTAGTTCGGAGCTACGGCCTAGAAGATATGAGCAAAACAAGATAAACATGGTATTGATGCAAAATGCATACAAACATCAAGAAAACACCTCAAAACATGGATGCAACATGATAATATGAAGCTACATGCAAAATCAAGCAAGTTTCATATAGAGCACACTCAAAACGGAGCAACGGTGCAACACATACACTCCAAACAAGACATAACAACAATCTGCCCAAAACAGCAACTAGGCATATTGCAAGCATCAAAACAACATGCTACGGTACCACAATATGAAAACAAAAGGCATGGACATGATGTACAGGTAATGCATGACAAAAGATGAACACTAAGCTATCTCCAGAAATCACAAGAACATGCTCCAAAACACATGGCAAGATTGCAAACAATAACAGTTTTAGACTTTGCAGAAATAACATCAGGTTGCAATGTTTAGAGCTATCAAACAACATGTTGCAGGAACTTATAATAGCAAAACAAGGCATGGCATGAATCTACTAAAAGCATATAACAAAAGTCCCTTACTGAACATGAGCCACAAAGGAACAGAAGATATGATGGCACCCATGTAAACATGGCAAGTTATATGACAGATTCAAACATGGCAGGAACAACGATAAGTAGGCATGTTGGTGAGCTTGAACCACTCACAACTGAGCAACACATGGAATGACAAGGCAACCAAAAGTAATAAGACATGTTTGTGAAGCTGTACATGGCAAGAGCAAGTTTATATGGTGCATGGATCACTAGCAAAACACATGGCAAAACTGAACTTCATGTTAACATGTTGACAGCAACATTATTTAGCAAATTTGGAGCAAGATACGAACAACCTACATCAACCTATAAATGCAACCAGGGGCATGGATGGATAGAGCATGACATTTATAACAAAACATTCTTAGTAAACATCTCCAGATTATGCATAGAATGACATGTAGCAGCAGGTTTACATAGCATCACGAAATAACAGATTCAACCTAGCAAAACAGCAACACCAAGTACCCTACTTAACAAGCTTGAAGCACTCACTACAAGACTCATAAAAATACATGGATGGCACCCCTATAAAGATGGAATGACATAGTTCAAAACACATGTAGAGATCATGCTCATAAGATGCACACATCAAATGCAACAAAAATGACAAAACACCAAGTTATAATAGTTTCAGCAGATTAACATCATATAGCATTCTTGCAACGATGATTCGGGCATCAAGATGAACTCAAATGAACATGGCACAATGGAACAAAATCAATATCATCTCATGATGAACATTTCGACATATTACACGCACAAAATGGAGCATTATGCAACAAGTTATGATGCGATGAACAGGAGACCAAAATGCAAATAATTTCGGGACAGGCAAAAACGGGGTCAACCATAGGGTTCGTCCGGATCTGGATCTGGCGCGGCGTGGATCCCGAGGTTGGCCGTCTTGGGCCACCGGAGTTGACGAAGGAGGCGGCCTGGGTTGGGGGAGGAGGCGCTCCGGCGAGGAGGAGCCGGCGACGAGACGCACGGGGCGGCGCCGGTCGACGGGAGGCGGTACTCCAGCGAAGGCCGGAGGACGGGACGGCGGCGCGGCGACCTTTGGGAGGCGAAGGGAGGAGCGAGCTCCGGCAACGGGGAGACCCTGGGAGGTGCAGGACGCTGGAGGGGCGCGGCGGCGAGATCCGAGGCGGCGGGGCGAGCTGGAGGACGGCGAGGCGAGGCGCACGACGGCGCGGGGCGGCGACCCGCGACGAGGCCGCGGAGGCGGCGGCCGGCTCGGGCGCGGTGCGCCTGCTGCGAAGGGCGGCGGGGCTGGGCACGGAGGCCGGCACGACAGAGATGGGTCCGGCCGGGAGGCGCGGCGGCGCGGGCCGAACGGGCGGACGGCAGCGGCGGCGCGGGCTCGCGCGGGCCCGATCCGGTCCCGCGGGCCGCGCGGAGGAGGCGGGAGAGAGAGGGTGAGGTGGCGGCTCCGGATTGGGCACGGAAGCGGCGGCGCTGAGGTGGCAGCCTGCGATTGGCCGGGGTGATGTGGAGGCTGGACGTGTCCGGCGCGACGCGGACGCGTCCGGCGGCGCGGGGAGGAGTTTGCTAGCGTTTCATGTGCGAATTTTCGGGGGGAGGGCATATTTATAGATTCTGGGAGCTAGGAGAGTCCAAATGAGGTGCGGTTTTCGGCCACGCGATCGTGATCGAACGGCGGAGAGCATGGAGGGGGTTTGGATGGGTTTTGGGCCACTTTGGAGGGGTGTTGGGCTACAACACAAAGAGGGCTTCTACGGTTACCCGGTTAACCGTTTGAGTATCAAACGACCTCCAAATGGCACGAAACTTGACAGGCGGTCTATCGATGCTATACCAAGGCCGCTTGGCAAGACTCGGTCCATTCCGAGAATGTTTAACACCCACTCACAACAAGAGGCAAAAGGGGGGACGCCGGAAGACATAGGAGTGTCGAATCGCAAAACGGACAACGGGGAAAAAAATGCCCGCATGCATGAGATGAACACGTATGCAATGCAATGCACATGATGACATGATAAAATGCAACACGGAAGCAAATGACATGGCAACGACGGTGAATAATTGGCAGACACCTGGTGAATCGAATCCGGGGCGTTACAACACTCCTCTACTAACAAGAGATCTCGCCCAAGATCTTAGGACCGAGACGGAAGGGAAAATGGATGAGGTGAAGCAAGAACTCAAGAGAAGAAGCAGAGAATCAAGAGCACTCGAGAAAAGAGAGGAACAACGAGAATGACAAGAATCGAAAGCTCACAGAATCAGATAGACTATGAAACCACTCCAGTTAGGACGAGATAAGAAACGAATAAGACTGCAAGGATTTAGGCAGCACTCCGGCTGAAACATGGAGGAATAGAACATGATTTCACAGATGGGATGGCACTTGATGAGATGAACAACGCAACGCCTCCGGAAGAATTGAAAGAATGGAAGGAAAAGAACTTAGAAGGAAGGGTTGAACGAAGTTGTTGAGAAAATCAACAACGAAAAGAATAAGCTTGTTGTGGTCTTATAGGTAACATCTCAAGATCATAAGGTGATAACCGGCCATAAACGGAAATGACTGGATAGCTTAGAAGAACGAAGAAATGCAAAACTCCACTTCAAAAGAATACAGAGAATTAATTGCACTTCAAGATGCAAGAAGAAGGATATTTGAGCTCCTTCGATAAGAATCTTGATGAACTCTTGAAGAATGAATTAAAACATGAAGAACCACCATGAAGAACTCCGGTGAAAAAAGGATGGCGAGATAAAATTTAAGGATGAAAGAATAAGATTAAAGCTTGCGGTGGTTTAGATGGAGGTTCCGACAAGATGGCCGAGGAAATTTGAACTCCGGAAAAGAAAAGATGAAAACACTTGGAACTAGAGTTTATTCATCAAGAACAAACTCCGGAGGAAGGGATTAATCACTTTAAGGAAATAAGAATAAGATTTATTGTATGCTTATCCTTCATCAAATTAAATTGATGACAAGCAATGGATTTTGCGTACAACTTATTCTTCTTGAAAAGGATTGAGAAGTGACATGTCGCAAACTTGAGAAGGTCTTCATGAACCACCGGTAGGATTGGAAAGAGCGAATGAATTGATATGATAATCAAGGAAAAAGAATCTTGAACGAACCACCGTAAGAATTCAAAAATTGAATGACGAAAGAGAATGAATCACCGGGAAGAATTAGAAGAACAAATATGCTAGAGGGGATTTAGATGCAAAAGAACAAAGAGATCATGAGCTGATTAAAGAACACTTGAACGAAGCACCGGGATAATTGGATAACGATAGCTGAAATGTGAGGACGAAGAATTCTTCTGGAATGATGGCCTTCGGTGAAAAGAAATGGAAAAACAACTCCTGACATACTCCGGATGGTTAAGAAAAGAATATCTGACAAATGGAATAATTCAAGACTGATAACATGAAGCTAGAACCATGAATCTTCGGGAGAATAGGCAAGATTTAGAGGAAAAACTCTTCTTCTATCTTGAAATGATGACGAGGAACACCACCAAAATTACTGAGATGCTCCGGGAGAATGTAAAGCAAAGAGGTTGAGCCAACAATGAAAAGAATTTGAAAGAGATCTTGGAGAAGGCATGTGACTGATGAAATCCATTCTTACGTCACCCTTTGAAAGAATTTGAGAATAACTCCAGGAGAAATTAGAAGAGTCAGGTAAGATCCTGGGAAAAGACGTGTGGGTTAGGGCCCACTAAAATAGAACACCGTTGAAAAAGGATGAAGAACAGATAGATGATGCACCGGAACAATTGAAATATTTGAATGAGGTGACAAGCTCGAATTCATTGGAACACAGACGAATCTCCTGAGATGTCTTCCGAACTCCAGAATGATAAACTGGCAAGAGGCGAACGAGCAGGGGAAACACTTGATCCAAGGAAAAGAATATGATCAACCTGAATAACTTGAATTGAGTCCACCGGAGAAGAGATGAAGAATGTCAAACGAAAAAGAATTCACCGGTTGAAACAATTGAGGGAAACCTGAAGAGGCTCCGCACGAATGAAATAGCTTCTCGAATAGATGCTCAGACTCTAGGAACAAAAGGGTGGGAGGGCGGGAAAAACAAAGGCACCGGGAAGGGAGAACGAACGAATGTCTTGAAGAGAAAACACCGGTTGAAATAATTGAGGAAAGAAAGCAAAGACTTCGCACGAATAGGATGGATACTCGATTAGGGACTCCGGCTTCAAGAAGAAAAGGGGTGGGCGGGTGGGAAAAGAAAACAACTAAGGATTGAACTTGGCAAAGACGAAGAGGCTCGAGTCAACTTGACGAGAAATGCACCGGATGCAAAGAGCTGAGGAACAACAATCGGAAAACCAAATGCGTGATCCTAAAGAAAGTTTGAAAGGGAAGAGGAGTAATTCAAAACACCTATGTCAAGATTCCTTACCAGAGCGACGAAGGGGCAGAGGAGTAAAAAGAATTCCTACTCTCCGATATAATTAGACTCCAAAAAACAGTTTTCTTCTAGACTCAATAACGGCCAAACTACACGATCAATCAAGGGGGGCTCCTAGGGTCGGTCGAGGCTCTGATACCAACTTGTCACGCCCAATATACGATACTATCCTAAAGAGACTCGAAGGTCCCACCAAGGATAGAACCGCATATTGAAACTATCCTAAAGAGGCTCGAAGGTGCCACCAAGGATAGAACCGCATATTGAAACGCTTTTGCAAGGTGGATATCATTACATCAACATTACATAATAGATGGGGATACATACAAAAGGCATACCATGCCACCCAAATACAACAACATCTTACATAAGAGCATCATCCGACTACAGATGAAACACAAACAGAAACTCAAACAACATCCACCCTGCTAGCCCAGGCTGCCGACCTGGAACCTATCCCCTGATCAAAGAAGAAGCAGAAGAAGAACTCCAAAACAAGTAAACATCGCTCTCGCGTCATGATCATCGCATAACCTGTACCTGCAACTGTTGTTGTAGTAATCTGTGAGCCACGAGGACTCAACAATCCCATTACCATGGGTATCAAGACTAGCAAAGCTTAAAGGGAAAGGAAGGGGTAAAGTGGTGAGGTTGCAGCAGCGGCTAAGCATGATATGGTGGCTAACATACGCAAATAAGAGCGAGAAGAGAGCAAGCGGAACGGTCGTGAAGCTAGCAATGATCAAGAAGTGATCCTGAACTCCTACTTACGTCAAACATAACCCAAAAACCGTGTTCACTTCCCGGACTCCGCCGAGAAGAGACCATCACGGCTACACACGTGGTTGATGCGTTTTAAATCGGATCTAGTGTCAAGTTATCTACAACCGGACATTAACAAATTCCCATTTGCCCATAACCACGGGCACGGCTTTCGAAAGTTTAAACCCTGCAGGGGTGTCCCAACTTAGCCCATGATAAGCTCTCGCGGTCAAGAAGGATATTCCTTCTCCCAGGAAGACCCGATCAGACTCGGAATCCCGGTTACAAGACATTTCGACAATGGTAAAACAAGACCAGCAAAGCCGCCCGGATGTGCCGACAAATCCCGATAGGAGCTGCACATATCTCGTTCTCAGGGCACACCGGATGAGCAAAGCGTACAGGAATCGACGTAACCCAAGTTGCCAAGGAATGGTCCCGCACGGAGCTCTAGTTTGGACCAACACTCGGAGGAGCGCTGGCCCGGGGGGCTAAAATAAAGATGACCCTCGAGAGCGCGACTCCCAAGGGAAAAAGGGCTAGGTGAGGCAAATGGTAAAACCAAGGTTGGGCCTTGCTGGAGGAGTTTTATTCAAAGCGAACTGTCAAGGGGGTTCCATAAATCACCCAACCGCGTAAGGAACGCAAAATCCGGGAACATAACACCGGTATGACGGAAACTAGGGGCGGCAAGAGTGGAACAAAACACCAGGCATAAGGCCGAGCCTTCCACCCTTTACCAAGTATATAGATGCATTAATTAAATAAGAGATATTGTGATATCCCAACCAAAATCCTGTCCACCATGGAGCAATCTTCAACTTCACCTGCAACTAGCAACGCTATAAGAGGGGCTGAGCAAAAGCGGTAACATAGCCAACCAACAGTTTGCGAGGAAGGGTGAAAAAGGTTAGAGGCTGACATGGCAATTTGGGGGGCTTGAAGAACAAGTGATAGGTAGCGCAACAAAGCGATAGAACGAAGCAACTAGCATAGCAATGATAGTAGTGAGATCCAGGGTAGCGGTCATCTTGCCTGAAATCCCGCTAGGAAGAAGAACGAGTCCATGAAGAAGACGAAGCATAAAGACGAACCAAGCGTAGAAGAACGAATCCTCACGATCGCAACGAAACAGGAAACTATCGAGAAGAAGCACACAACATAGTAAACACACCACAGATGAACAAGGCATGATGCGCAAACAAGTATGATGCATGACAAGACTACATGAAGCTACTCATGTCAAGAGATGATGCATACAAGAGCAACACATCGAAGCAAGTTTAAATGAGGCCGGGAACAACATATAACAATTCCGGTAAGTCCTCATATGCAAATTTCGAAATTGGTCCAGATCTGAATAAACCTTATGTTCAAGTTGTTAAACAGCAAGTTAAGATGCACCAAGATGATCTACACGAGATTCTAGTCAAGTTACATATAAAGTTCATTTAGTTCGGAGCTACGCCCTAGAAGATATGAGCAAAAGATAAACATGGCATTGATGCAAAATGCATACAAACATCAAGAGAACACCTCAAAACATGGATGATAATATGAAGCTACATGCAAAATCAAGCAAGTTTCGTATAGAGCACACTCAAAACGGAGCAACGGTGCAACACATACTCCAAACAAGACATAACAACAATCTGCCCAAAACAGCAACTAGGCATATTGCAAGCATCAAAACAACATGCTACGGTACCACAATATGAAAACAAAAGGCATGGACATGATGTACAGGTAATGCATGACAAAACATGAACACTGAGCTATCTCCAGAAATCACTAGAACATGCTCCAAAACACATGGCAAGATTGCAAACAATAACAGTTTCAGACTTTGCAGAAATAACATCAGGTTGCAATGTTTAGAGCTATCAAAAAACATGTTACAGGAACTTATCATAGCAAAATAAGGCACGGAATGAATCTACTAAAATCATATAACAAAAGTTCCTTACTGAACATGAGCCACAAAGGAACATAAGATATGATGGCACCCATGTAAACATGGCAAGTTATATGACAGATTCAAACATGGCAGGAACAACGATAAGTAGGCATGTTGGTGAGCTTGAACCACTCACCATAGAGCAATACATGGCATGACAAGGCAACCAACAGTAAGAAGACATGTTTCTGAAGCTATACATGGCAATAGCAAGTTCATAGGATGCATGGATCACTATCAAAACACATGGCAAAACTAAAATTCATGTTAACAGGCTGACAGCAACATTATGTAGCAACTTTGTAGCAAGATATGAACAATCTACAGTAATCTATAAATGCAACCAGGGGCATGGATGGATAGAACATGACATGTGTAACAAAACATACTTAGTGAACATCTCCAGATTATGCATAGAATGACTTGTAGCAGCAGGTTTATATAGCATCACGAAATAACAGATTCATCCTAGCAAAACAGCAACAGCAAGTACCCTACTTAACAAGCTTGAAGCACTCACTACAAGACTCATAAAAATACATGGATTGCACTCCTGTAAAGATGGAATGACATAGTTCAAAACACATGTAGAGATCATGCTCATAAGATACACACATCAAATGCAACAAAAATGACAAAACACCAAGTTATAACAGTTTTAGCAGATTAACATCATATAGCACTCTTGCAATGATGATTCTGGCATCAAGATGAACTCAAATGAACATGGAACAATGGAACAAAATAAATATCATCTCATAATGAACATTTCGACATATTACATGCACAAACCGGAGCAGTATGCAACAAGTTATGATGCGATGAACAGGAGACCAAAATGCAAATAATTTCGGGACGGGGCGACGCCGGTCGACGGGAGGCGGCGCTCCGGCGGAGGCCGGAGGACGGGACGGCGGTGCGGCGAGCTTTGGGAGGCGACGGGAGGAGCGAGCTCCGGCGGCGGGGAGACCCTGGGAGGCGCAGGACGCCGGAGGGGCACGGCGGCGAGATCCGAGGCGGCGGGGCGAGCTAGAGGACGGCGAGGTGGGGCGCACGACGGCGCGGGGCGGCGACCCGTGACGCGGC
>NC_041385.1:362903184-362946917 GCF_002162155.2 Triticum dicoccoides
CGCGCGGGCCCGATTCTTGTCCCGCGGGCCGTGCGGAGGAGGGAGGAGAGAGAGGGTGAGGTGGCGGCTCCGTATTGGGCGTGGAGGCGGCGACGCTGAGGTGGCAGCCTGCAATTGGCCGGGGTGATGTGGAGGCTGGACGTGTCCGGCGCAACGCGGACGTGTCCGGCGGTGCGGGGAGGAGTTTGCTAGGGTTTCATCTGCGAATTTTCGGGGGAAGGGCATATTTATAGATTCTGGGAGCTAGGAGAGTCCAAATGAGGTGCGGTTTTCGGCCACGCGATCGTGATCGAACAGCGGAGAGCATGGAGGGGGTTTGGATGGGTTTTGGGCCACTTTGGAGGGGTGTTGGGCTGCAACACAAAGAGGGCTTCTACGGTTACCCGGTTAACCGTTGGGGTACCAAACGACCTCCAAATGGCACGAAACTTGACAGGCGGTCTACCGGTTCTATACCAAGGCCGCTTGGCAAGACTCGGTCCATTCCGAGAATGTTTAACATCCACTCACAAGAGAAAAAAGGGGGACGTCGTAGGACAAAGGAGTGACGGATCGCAAAACAGACAATGGAAAAAAATGCTCGGATGCATGAGACAAACACGTATGCAATGCAATGCACATGATGACATGATAAAATGCAACACGCAAGCAAATGACATGGCAACGACGGCGAATAACTAGCAGACACCTGGTGCATTGAATCTGGGGCGTTACACTCAACCGAATCATTCGGCCCTTGCCTGCGCGCATGACTTGGGCCGAGGCCCGTGTACCCTTTCGCCCCCTCACTTACCCTTTCGCCCCTTGGGCTATAAATAGACCTCCTCCACCTCCTTTCTAGGGGAAGCAAAATATGATAGCTCATTCTTATGTGAGCTTTGCTCCTACCTCCTCCTCTTGGGAGAGAGAGACCACTCCCATGGAGTTCAAGACCTCCATGTGAGAAGATCCTGAGGGATATCATCAAGACCCCCTCGAGGGAAGATCCATCTAGGATACCATCAAGACCTCCTCTTGGAGATGAACTCTACCTTGTATCTTTACTTTTGTTGTTCATGTACCCTTGTGGATCTTGTGTGTTTGATTGTCTAGTGGATGTGTGATTGGACTTGTTCTTGAGTGTTTCCCCTTGTGATTTCTCTCCGTTCTTCCCCGTGTTCATCGTGTTCTTTGAGGGATCCCGCTCCAATCGTGGAAGATCGGCCTCTAGGGTTCTACCCTACATCATCTTGGCATCATGAGCCACGTTGATCATGTTTTTGGAGCCCTACCCCGTGTTTTCTAGCTTGATTTTGTTGTGTTCTTCCCCAATTTCGAAAACCCCCACCAAAAATAGCCCCATTTTTTGTGATTTGTTGGTTTAATGATGTTTTGTTGATTTTGATCCATGGATTTACTTGATTTCGAGTGGATCTAGCATCTCCCCAAGTTTCCCCACCTTCCATCCATGAAATCTCGTCAATTTTGACCCCCAAATCCCCAAATTCCGCCCAAAAATTCTCCCCCGGGAGGAAATCCCGAGCAGAGTTGACCTACCCGGATCATCCGGACTTGCTCCCGGATCATCCGGACATCCCCAGGATCAGCTGGATGCCCCCCTCGGACGACTGGATAACCCACCTGCCTGAATACCCCTACCGGAGCTGACGAACCCGGATCATCCGGACCTCCTCCCGGATCTCCAACTAACCCTGAAACTGACACGGAAAGATTTTTGTTTTGGTCATAACTAATTCATCCGGAGTCCGTTTTTGACGTTCTTTAGCTCGTTTTGAAGCTATGGACACCCCCCATCCCACAAAAATACAGCCAACATCATTTGACTCCATCAAAGTTTTAGAACTTTGGCATCTTTTCCTAGGGCCACCACCATATCATTTGCATTACCACCACCGACTTCCGCAAACTAACCCATTTCGTTTCCCTTAGCATTAGTGGTTGTTTGAGTTGTGGCTTGTGTCTCCTAAGGTGTTTCGGCTACTTAGGGATGGCAACTTCAACTCCGACACGTCTATAGCCCATCATTTCACTTCAACATTGCCAAGTGCAAACTACCACCGCTTTCCGCTACCACCATTTGACTTTTGTTCTTGAGATTTTGAGTTGTGGTTTTTCCGTTTCCAAGGGTCTTTCGGCTAACTAGGAGCGGGTCGACTTCGGCAACACCGCCTCTCATCATTGCCAAGGAAGGTAACCTCGACAACACCATTGTACATTCCCCTTGCCATTGCATTGATAACCCCTAGCCCATTTTGCGTTACTTGCCTATCGAGACTAGCCATTTAGGTATTGCCGGCAATGTGACTTGTGCACATTAGTGATCATACTTCCCATAGCATACATACCATATCACCGTGGTGCATATCTTGGTATCATATCTTGTGTCACAAGTTTGTTCCCACATATACGCTATTGCTATCTTGGTTTGTGCATTGTGCAAAAGTGGCCATACAAAAAAAAGAATAAGCTTTTAAGCAAAGAAAAAGAGAGTGAACAAAGAGCTTTTAAGTAGCCATAGCATCAAAATATATCATATGGTATCATACTTGATCATCTTGGATCATCTTGAGAAACACCGGGAACCATACATACATAGCATACTTGGGATAGAAAGTTTATCCATTTTGCATCTTATAGGTTGTGCACAAGTGTCGTATCCGCCTACTGAGCAATCGTGCTAGCGTCTCTCTTGAGTTGTGCAACACGAGAGTTTTCCATGGGTTCCACATTTGTGCTCATTCCTTGGTTGCGCGACCCCATTTCCTTATCCGTGTGTGCGTTTCTGTGTGCCATCCATATTGCTATTGGTCTACTTGTTTCACTTGCGAATTTGTGAATCTTTTTCAACATTATTAACTCTTCCTAACATTTTGCATCAAATTTTTGTGCCACTATCCTCACTGAGCTACACCATAAGCTTTACTTGATAGGTGTGAGTGAAAAAGTCGGGTACCAATTCCACTATTCTTTCATTTCACATTGAGTGAAACTGGATACATCCTCAACATTGGGAAAAGGTAACTTGGTATTGTTTATCTCATTTCCTACTCACCTCTACTCGAGTCTTGTGATGGATAGGCAAAGCACACCTCCTTCGGTCTACAATAATAATGACGAGTTCGATGCCACAAACAACAACTTCAACGACAAGATGGATGATAAAATGGAGGTGATCAAATCCCTCATCAAGGCCTATAAGCGATCTTCCTCATCTTCAAGAAGACGCTCAAGAGCACATCCTTCCGAGCTACCATCTCCGGCAAGATCACATCAGCATCGACACCATCACCAACAAGAACGTGAAGGTCAAGAGCTCAACTACCGCTCAACGACTTCACCATCTCCCTTGGAATCTTTGCCAAGCAAGTTCAAGGCATCTCCTCCTACGGACATACATCATCTTCTCCAACAAGCACCCCAAGACTACGCTCAAGAGAAGCTCCCCAAGCTCAAGTCCCCGACTTCCACGAGCTACTATGACCTCGAACACCGACCACAGGATTCCTTTCTATGGAACTCAAGAACCCGAGGAGTATCTCGAGTGGGAGTGCTTGATGGACGACTACCTCAAGCTACATCAAGTTCATCCCGAAGATCAAGTGAAGTGCGCCACAAGAAACTTCCACGACTACGCCTCGACATGGTGGCTTCACACACCTTCGGAGAGCTACGACATGAGTTGGCCCAAGACGAAGAGAGCTATGCGGCGAGAGTTCGTGCCACCAACCTACACGGAACAACTTCGACGACAATTGGAGAACACCATCCAAGGATCCAAGTCCATCGACGCGTACTTCAAGGAGATGAAGAATGCCTTGTAACGAGCCGGCGTGGACGACCCCATTTCGATGAAGTTCCACTTCATGATGGGATTGAACAACGACATCTCCAAGACTATCTTCCTCGAGAACTACAAGTCCCTCGACGACTACTACATTGGTGCTCTCAAGGCGGAACAAGAACTCATGAAGGCCAAGGCTTCTCCACCCCAACCACACTTCGCGGCGACCAAGCTCTACGACAAGCATGAGGTTAGTACCACCACGATGTCCAAGCCCGACGAGCTCCAAGACGATGCTCCCAAGTTCGACTTCACCGCCATCCCTCTTTGTGGCATTGATGATGCCGAGTCTACTTTGACTCTTTTTCAAGATGGTGCAGCGACGAGTACGACTATTGAGACCCTCAAGGACCAAGCTTTGGACGCGAGCGACAAGGTGGCGAGCAAGGATGATGTTTCCATCTTTGGAGGCGAGAGTGATGATGTGCCATCTTCGGCCTTTATCCACGGCGACGGCGATGAGATTGTTGAGCATGGGATTTTCCCTTCGACCACGGCGATGTATGATGACTTGAGTGACTTTTGCCACCATATTGAGAGTGGGAGTGACTCCACCATATGTGAGATTGAGTGCACCTACTTTGAGGGAGTGAGTGAACCACCACATAGAGAGAGTGAGATAGTTGATAGGTCTCGTGAGGCCATTTGAATTTCTAACAACTTGACCTCTACCTCTATTGTGTCTTCTCATTTGGTGCTAGGTCCCATTTATGATGACGCGTCGATCCTCGATGACTTCGTCCTCCCTTTGGACAAGACAATGGCCATGGTGGAATATGATGCACCCCCAACATGGTTCCATCAAGATGAAGATGACCACCATTTGGTCTTTCCCACCTCACCTACACCACATGAGTGGAATGACAAAGGTAACAAAGGTGACGGTGATGCGCTAGTCCCACTAGTGGACATTCTTGACTTTGCTTGCTTGCATGATGTTGATCCACCTATTTCCATGATTCATGCTAGTGCGACTTCCTCATGTGATGATTTCTTGCCCATTTATGATGAGTATGATTATTCTCATGTGGAGTCTATTAGTTGTGATGCCATGTTACATAGGATTTCTTGTGACAATTCCCTTGGTCACATCATGTTTGATAATCCGCTTGACTTGTCATATGCTATGCATGAGATCAACCATATGTCTTATTTGCAATCTCTTCATAGTGACTATGCATATGCCATTAACATAAACCCAATTTGTACATATGGCATAGATGACAAGCCCATGGTTATTGGCATTTGTTTTTCTTGTGATAATATTGATATGCTCCCTTTGCGTCATTTATCTCATATGCCATGCCATGACCCCCTAGCTTCGGATATGCATTGTTTTGGATGTTGTCCATTTTCTCCATATGATATTTCCGCTATTGCTCATGAAGAAACCACCATAGTTACCTCATACATGTTAGGAGAGTTTGATCCATCCCATCCATTGCATGATCCCAATAATTATGTGCACCATATGTTTCCCATGAATAAACATGCTATTGATGTGCCATATACTTGCATTCTCAACTTCTGTCCCCATCATGTCATACATAACAACTATTCCTTCATGATGGATGACATGTTCTTATACCATGCATCAAATTTCCTTGAGAAATGCTTATCTTGTGCTAATTCGAATGTGCACATACACATCATGATGGATGATGTGTACAATTCCCACCCGCACAATTTCTTTGGTTTGTGTCTCTTTTGTGTAGGTACCTGATGCGGAGCATCCCACGTTCATCCCCATGTACACTCCGACTACTCCCCAAGCCCCAAGGATACATAAGATGAGACCTCGACTATGCGCCATTGGACACAAGGTGAACCCGTTCCTAAATGCTTCCCCTTTCCATTCGCGTGATACATGGTTGCTACCTCATGCATGGACCTTGCCTATACTCAGGTACAACCGAGATGACCATGGAGAATCAAAGGACAAAGGCCAAGCATGAAAAAGGAGAAGGAAGAAGAGCCAGCTGCTACAGGCCTCGGACATCCGGCCCCAGCCCGGACATCCGGCCCTTCCCGCAAACCCGGACATCCGGCCACAGCCCGGACATCTGGCGCGCATCACAGAACGCGTCCAGAAGCTGAACCCTGTCAGCCCGGACATCCGGCCAGAGGCCCGGACATCCGGCTCTCCCCGAGCCACCGGACATCCGGCCCCCAGCCCGGACATCCGAACCCCGCCTGTCCAGAGAGCAACTCTAGGGTACCCAGGCCAGCCCGGACATCCGGCCTCCCAGCCCGGACATCCGACCCGTCGCGAAGCCCCGGACATCCGGCCCCCAGCCCGTACATCCGGCGCCTGTCTGCGCAAAGTGAACGGGCCAAGGGCCCATGTATCCCTCTCACTTACCCCTTCGAGGCTAAGGCCTATATATACTCCACCACCTCCTCCTAGTTAGGGTTAGCATTGATTTAGCTCATTTGTGAGATAGAGCCTCGCTCATCCATCGGATCTCCTCCTCGTGAGAGACCGCGGCCTCTTCGGAGAAGATCCACTTGGATTCAAGAACCCTTTACGGGAAGATCCCCTCGTGGATTCAAGACCTCCTCTCGGAGAAGAACGGTTACTCTTGTATTTTTCCTTTGTTGATTTTGAATCTTGTGCTACCTTATGCGTTAGGTGATCTAGCCCTTGTGTGATCGATTACTTGTCGGTGGAGTGATTCTCTTGTTTCTCCCCGTGTTTTCCCTTGTGTTTTCCGTGCGTTCTTCGTGTTTCCCGTAGGATCCACTCCAAATGTGAAAGATCGGCCCCTAGGGTTCCGCCCTACATCATCTTGGTATCATGAGCCAGGTTGATCACGTTTTGGAGCCCCTACCCCTCTTTTTCTAGCTTGATTTTGTTGATTTCGTCCTAAATCCGAAAATCCCCACAAAAAATAGCCCCCAAATTTTTTTTGTGATTTGTTGGTTTGATGATGTTTTGTTGATTTTGATCCATGGATTTGCTTGGTTTCAAGTGGATCTAGCTTTCCCCCAAGTTTCCCCACCTTCCATCCACGAAATCCATCAAATTTTGACCCCGAAATCATCAATTTCCGCCCCAAAATCGAGTTCCTCGGGTTCATCCTCGGATTTGGAGCCCGGACATCCGGCCTGACCCTCGGACATACGGCCATCCCGGAAATCCGGCCATTAGCCTGGACATCCGGCTCCTGGAGTGCATTTTCGCACAAGTTTCTGGACCAGGTCCCGGAAATCTGGCTCGAGCCCCGGATGTCCGGCCCCTGGGATTTTAGCTTTTTCTGTTTCACCGTTTCGGCCATAACTAATTCATCCGGAGTCCGATTTTGACGTTCTTTAGCTCGTTTTGAAGCTCTTGACATCCCCCTTCCCACAAAAATACCACCAACATCATTTGACTCCATCAAATTTTTGAAAATTGGGCAAGTTTGCCTAGGGCTTCCACCATAACATCCGCATAACCACCACTGACTTCCGCAACCTAACCCATTTTGATCCATATAGCATTAGTGGTTGCTTGAGTAGTGATTCGAGTCTCCTAAGGTGTTTCGGCTACTTAGGGACGGTTGCTTCTTCATCAACCACCACCATCACTTCCACATAACCTTGCCCACCATACACTTCCGACGACCCAACTTAACCCAATTGTTGTTTGAGCTTTTTTGAGTTGTGGCTTGTGTCTCCTAAGGTGTTTCGGCTACTTAGGGACGGCAACTTCAACTTCGACACGTGTATAGCCATCACTCCACTTCCGCATTGCCTAGTGCAAACCACCACCGCTTTACGCTACCACCATTTTGATATTTGACGTTTGAGATTTTGAGTTCACGGTTTTTTCCGTTTCCTAAGGTGTTTCGGCTACTTAGGGACGAGTCTCCATCATCTTGGTTTCTAAATCAAGAACACCGCTCCTCATCATCGTCGAACGGTAACCTCCATATCATCTTGGTATCGTGGTAACCCTCCATTGTATATTCCCCTTGCCATTGCATTGTTAACCCCTAGCCCATTTTGTGTTACTTGCCTATCGAGACTAGTCATTTGAGTATTGCCGGCAACGTTACTTGTGCACATTAGTGATCATACTTCCCATAGCATACATATCATATCATCGTGGTGCATATATTGGTATCATATCTTGTGTCACAAGTTTGTTCTTGCATATACACAATTGCTATCTTGGTTTGTGCATTGTGCAAAGTGACCATACAAAAAAAAGAATAAAGCTTTTAAGCAAAGAAAAAGAGAGAGCAAAGAAGCTTGTAAGCAAGTGCCATAGCATCATACCACATTGCATATAAGATTGTCATATCCGATCATCTTGGATCATCTTGAGAGAAACACAGGGAACCATACATACATAGCATACTTGGGATAGAAAGTTTATCCATTTTGCATCTTATAGGTTGTGCACAAGTGTCGTATCCGCCAATAGAGCAATCGTGCTAGCGTCTCTCTTGAGTTGTGCAACACGAGCGTTTTCTGTGGATTCCACATTTTGTGCTCATTCCTTGGTTGCACGACCCTATTTATCTATCCGTGTGTGCGTTTCCGTGTGCCATCCATATTGCTATTGGTCCATTTGTTTCACTTGCGAATTTGTGAATCTCTTTCAACATTATTGACTCTTGCTAACATTTTGCATTAAATTTTTGTGCCACTATCCTCACCGAGCTCCTCCATAAGCTTTACTTGTGTAGGTGTGAGAACCGACAAGGATTGGTACCAATAGTGCTATTTCATTGTCCGCATTTGAGTGAACTTGATTCATAGTCAACATCGGTCAAGGTACATTGGTATAAGTTCTTCTCTTTCTCCCACTCATATTTGCTCGAGTCTTGTGATGGATAGGCAAGGCATTTCATCTCCGGTCTACGACAACAACGAGGCGTGAACAACTACATCAACAAAGCGTCCATCTTCGATCTACAATGACAAATACAAGGCGCACAATCAAGATCGCGAGAGCGCATCGAGAACATCTCCATCGACATTTTTCACTCCGAAGCAAGGAAAAGGGACTACATTAACAAGAAGCTTTCCGCACATAAAGAGGAGCAAGATGCAAGGATGGAGGAGATTAGAGCCTTGATCAAGTCTTCTTCCCCTTCGTCATCTTCAAGGCGGCGACATTCAAGCCACAAGTCTTTGGAGCGCAAACAAGATGCAAGTGCAAGTCGTCCAAGACAACATCTACATGGCGACCACCATCACGTTCGTGATCCACATCGTCATGAAGGGCAAGTCACCTCCAAGCATCATGTGCACGACGATGACGAACTACATCATCATCATGAAGATGCTCCACAAGCGCAAATGCACAAGTCCCAACAAGCCCTACTTCACGCCAAGTTGATGCTTCATGAGCACAAAAGAAGACCGCGAGACGACTACCACCTAGACGGTGCTACGACTACCACCACCACTTCGGCATCTTTGCCAAGTTCTATGAAGGCATCTTCGCCTTTGGACGTACGGCATCTTCGCCTACTTCCCACGAGTACGCCTACAACAACTTCATCAAGTACAAGGCGACTAACTACGAGCGAGGGCGACACTTTCATCTTCGGAAGCCCCTCAAGGAAGATGGCCGAGCATGGGAAACTCCCTTCGTTCATGGAGACGAGCTACGAGGTGCCACATCATATGGACCTACAACAACAAGACGACGACAAGACGGTCGAGCAAGGGCCATCCCCTTCAACCACGACGACGAGCGCGAACCTCTTCAACAACATGAAGACGGTGCCCACATTGGACTCATACTCCGAGTCAAGCTACGCGGCCGCACATGGAGACATTTGCACCTACATCTCTCTGACACCAACATATGTCGAGATGCCCCATTTTCCATGTGAGGAGAGCCACCACCCCATGAGTGAGATGAGTGACTCCACCATACGTGACATTGAGAGCATTTCCTATGAGAGGATGAGTGTGACCACCACTAGCCCCACACATGAGAGCATGCCACACATCCTATGTGAGGTTGAGCGCCATTTGAGTGACTCCACCAACAATATGAGTGAGAGCATCTTTGAGGGAGTGAGTGAGCCACAACACTTAGAGAGTGAGGTAGTTGACATGGCACGTGAGGCCACTATGATTTCTAACAACTTAACCTCTACTCCTAGTGTGTTTTCTTCTTTGGTGCTAGGTCTCCTACATGACGACATGCCTAACCTCGACGAGTCCATCCCTTCAATGGGAAAAACGATGGCCATGGTGGACGATGATGCACCCCCCACATGGTTCCATCAAGATGAAGATGACAACGAGACGATCTTCAACACCTCACCTACAACACATGAGCGACGCTCCAAAGGTAACATAGGTGATGGTGCTTCTCTTGTCCCACTAGTGGACTCTCTTGACATCGATTGCTCCCATGATGTTGACCCACCTATTCCCATGCTTCATGCTAGTGATACTTCTTCATGCCTTGACTTACCTATTTATGATGAATATGATGATGAGCATGTTGAGTTGCCTAGTTGTGATGCTATGCTCCATAGGATATCATGTGAAAATTCTATTGGTCACGTCATGTTTGATAATCCTTTAAACTTGTCATATGCTATGAGTGAGATCTCCCATATTGCATCATTACAATCTCAACATAGTAACTATGCATGCCCCATTAAAATCAATCTCATTTGCACTTATGGCATAGATGACGAGATGATGGTCATTGGCTTTTGTTTTTCATGTGATGATATTGCCATGTTTCCTTTACATGATTTGCGCATTTCATCTACTATGCCATGCCATGATCACACTGTTCCAAATATGCATTTGGATGTTGTCAATATTCTCCACGTGATGTTTCTACTCTTGCTCATGAGGAGATCCCCATAGTTTCCTCATACATATTAGGAGATCTTGATGCATTCCATACTTTGCATGATTCCCATGACTGCGTGCACCATATGCATTCCATGAATAACAATGCTCTAGATATTTCTCATGATGCATTACAACCTTTGAGTCTCCATTATGCCATACATAACAACAAACCTCTCATGATGGATGACATGTTTCTATATCACGCATCTCATTTATTTGAGCATTGGATATTTTGTGCTAACCGACACATGCACGTGCGCATCATGATGGATGATGTGTACATATACCATGCACACACAATTTTTCCTTTGTCTTTGTTTTGTGTAGGTACTCATGTATACTCGTCAACCTCTCAATCCCAAGAGTTGACGAAACGAGCTCTTGAGAGCAACGACGGCTTGGGATCCCGTGGACTATCCTTACCACTGTTCCCTTCACGCAAGGACTACGCGAATCTCTTCTACTTGGCTCTCACACAGCTATGGGCTATTTACCACTTGTCACCTTATGCCCATACTAACGTGTTCACTTTGCATGTTATGCCTATTTACATGATTTTGCCATGCAACTGTGACCCTTACTTGCATCTACCCATGATTCACCATTATCCTACTTCTATGTGTATTTGCATGCTTGGTAGAGATCCTTGTTGCTTTTGCCATGTTTATCATGTGCCCCATGCTATTGATGCTTGTTGTGTTGGGAGAGTCATGATGCCCCATTGCTACTTACATATGGCCTCTCGCCAATACATTGATGATATTTTTCTCATATCTTGCTTTCATGCTTGTGCTATGTCATGTGAATTATTCTTGCACACTATTTGCACCAATGACATGCTTGCCATGATTCCTCCTAGTATGTTGCATCTTCGCACTACTAGCTTGCTTGACTTGATCGCTTGGATTGCTTGCTATGTTGCATCACCCATGTTCCACTATTACTTGCTTTCTTGGGTTGATGACATATATGCGCATGCCTCTCACATGATATATCTTGATCATTGTCTCTTGTGTCCATTAGTTGCCTCTTTCATATCCACTTGTATTGAGTGCAACCATACTATGCTTCTTGATCTTGGAGACTTTGACACCTTACTTGTGATGCATGCTTGTTTGATTGAGCCTATTGCATTTGGTTGTTCTCGCATCATATGCCTCCATACTATGAAATGCTCCCTTGTCCTTTCTTATGATGAGCATGATGCATACAGTTGTTGGGTATCTTACCTCACGAATGATAGGTGTTGCATTTGCACTAACCTCATTTGTTTTTTCGAGTGTTTGCCATGTTCTTTTGTTTTGAAGGATTCACAAGGCGGTACCATGATACGACAACTTGGTCATGTGAAGGCATACATGATGTGTGACACCAACATTTTCGACATTCTCATAAAGGTGAACTCCTTCTCTTTGAGCCATCCTCAAGTTTGCATATTGGATGGGTCACTCTTTCATTGTTGTTTCCTTCTTGTTGTCTACATGATACATCTCGCGAACGGAGGAGCGACATTGGAGATTGGCTCTATGGACCTTCACATTGAGGAGTGCTCGGACTTATTGGATGCACCTTCGGATTTCCACTCTTGCCACGACTTCGAGCATTGGTACACCAACACCTCCATATTTGTTGATTGTGCTCATACATGTCATGCTCGATGGACATATCATACTCACCACAAGTTTCGACCCTATGCATGGATTGACTCACATTATGATTACCTTGTTGCATCTTATATTCCAATGTCATCCATGATATATGAGCTTGTGCACTTCCTTAGTAAATTTGTTATGATCTTCCTTGATGGCATATTCATACATCATGATCATCTTGCCCACCATCAATTGCATGATAACATATACATATTGAGCATCCATTGCCATGTTCATGCTTTTGATGCACCATCACATTATGACATCATTTTGCACAATGGTCACATTCATCATATTCACAACACCTTTGTGCATGCCTCGAATGAATTTGCCCACATGAATGCTTTACATCTCATTCTACATCTTTTGGATAAGCATCTTGTGCCTTGCCACACACTATCTTGCCGCACAGACTCATTCTTACATGATGGACATTTTGTGTGCGCTAACCATTGTATTTCCGAGTGTTGTTTGTGTTTGCTCCTTTTGCATGTATACCACTCCGGCGACACCTTGGAATACTTAGACTGCGCCATACCTTCGACTTCGTCCAACTACAAGTCCGTCCATGACAATCGTTTCCATGGTGATGAGGATCACGATCCGAGGTCGGATCTTTCCCAAGGGGGGGAGATGATGCGGAGCATCCCACGTTCATCCCCATGTACACTCCGACTACTCCCCAAGCCCCAAGGATACATAAGATGAGACCTCGACTATGCGCCATTGGACACAAGGTGAACCCGTTCCTAAATGCTTCCCCTTTCCATTCGCGTGAGACATGGTTGCTACCTCATGCATGGACCTTGCCTATACTCAGGTACAACCGAGATGACCATGGAGAATCAAAGGACAAAGGCCAAGCATGGAAGAGGAGAAGGAAGAAGAGCCAGCTGCTACAGGCCCCGGACATCCGGCCCCAGCCCGGACATCCGGCCCTTCCCGCAAACCCGGACATCCGGCCACAGCCCGGACATCCGGCGCCCATCATAGAACGCGTCTAGAAGCTGAACCCTGTCAGCCCGGACATCCGGCCAGAGGCCCAGACATCTGGCTCTCCCGAGCCACCGGACATCCAGCCCACAGCCCGGACATCCAGACCCCGCCTGTCCAGAGAGCAACCGTAGGGCACCCAGGCCAGCCGGACATCCGGCCTCCCAGCCCGGACATCCGGCCCGTCGCGAAGCCCCGAACATCCGGCCCCCAGCCCGGACATCCGGCCCCCAGCCCAGACATCCGGCGCCTGTCTGCGCACAATGAACGGGCCAAGGGCCCATGTATCCCTCTCACTTACCCATCGAGGCTAAGGCCTATATATACTCCACCACCTCCTCCTAGTTAGGTTTAGCGTTGATTTAGCTCATTTGTGAGATAGAGCCTCGCTCATCCATCGGATCCCCTCCTCGTGAGAGACCGCGGCCTCTTCGGAGAAGATCCACTTGGATTCAAGACCCCTTTACGGGAAGATCCCCTCGTGGATTCAAGACCTCCTCTCAGAGAAGAATGGTTACTCTTGTATCTTTCCTTTGTTGATTTTGAATCTTGTGCTACCTTATGTGTTCGGTGATCTAGCCCTTGTGTGATCGATTACTTGTCGGTGGAGTGATTCTCTCGTTTCTCCCCGTGTTTTCCCTTGTGTTTTCCACGCGTACTTTGTGTTTTCCCGTAGGATCCACTCCAAACATGAAAGATCGGCCCCTAGGGTTCCGCCCTACATCAGTACCCATGAATACTTGTCAACCTCACAATCCCATGAGTTGACAAAATGAGCTCTAGAGAGCAACGATAACTTGGGACCACATAGATTGTCTTTCCCACCGCTCTCTTCACGCAAAGACTTCATGCATTTATTCTACATGGCTCTCACATGGTTATGGCTTATTGTCCATTATATATCATATGCCCATCTTGCCATGTTCGCTTTGCATGATATGCTTATTCCTATGCCTTTGCCATGCATTTGTGACCCATGCTTTGCATTACACATGATGATTGATTCTCATACTTGTATGTGTATTTGCAAGCTTGGTGGAGATATCTCTTGTTATTGCCATGTTTGCTTTGTGTCCCATTCCTATGATGATACTTTCATC
Source organism: Triticum dicoccoides (assembly GCF_002162155.2). Lineage (NCBI taxonomy): Eukaryota > Viridiplantae > Streptophyta > Magnoliopsida > Poales > Poaceae > Triticum > Triticum dicoccoides. The sequence continues at coordinate 362,917,593 of NC_041385.1, forward strand.
TTGCTTTGTTCTCGTGCTTGCGATATGTCATGTGCATTGTCTATGCCTAGTATTTGCTCACATGACATGATTGCCATGATTTCCTCTAGTATGTTGCATCTTCTCACTACTAGTTTGCACGACTCGATTACTATGCTTGCTCATGTTGCATCACCCATGATTCATACTTGCTCATCTCATGCGGTTGATGGCATCCATTTCCATGCTTTGCACATGATTGCTATTACATGTTGTCATATGTCTCCGTATGTTGCCTCTCTTATGCTAGATGACATGCCATGTATTGAGTGCAACAATGATTCTCGTCTTGCTCATGAAACTGCCCCCATAGCATTCTCGCATATATTTGGAGATTTTGACATAATTCTTGTTAAGCATGCTTGTCTTACTTCTTTGCACCATATACCTAGTGCCATGAATATCGCCATTGTTGCATCATATTATTCATGCACTTGTGCTTATAATGGTTATGTGCAAAAGAAGAGAACCATGCGCATACGTTCTTTGTTTTGTTGTGTGCATGTGTAGGATACCTGGACTTCGTGTCGACTTCCACTTCACGTGAGTTGACCATTCGAGCTCTTGAGAGCGAGCCTCATACATTCTACCACGACTAGCTTCTACACCACATTTCCTACCACTTCGGCATTGTGAAGAATGCACAAGGACACGCTTTCAAGTGCTTGTTGTCCTTGCTCCATTTGAAGGAATCCCAAGATGGTGCGACATCGGAGAGTACCCATTTCGAGCTTCAAGATGACAAGTACTTGGTGATCATCCAATTCCACACGGCGATGACATCTCTTTCCCATGGTGATTTGCTTTTCGATCCGAGGTCAGATCTTTCCCAAGGGGGAGGGGATGATGCGGAGCATCCTACGGAGATCACCATGTCAAGAGTCTGTTTGGCAAGTGACACGTGCGACATCTACTTCGCATATGCAAAGGTGAATCATCTCCTTTACACTTGCTCACTTGACCCCTTCGAGGATGGTATACTACTTGACACTTCTCTCGTGTGCATGCATAGGCATTGTCGGAACTTCACGGATGTCAAGGAGGAGTGCAAGTGCCAAGGAACGACTACACCGTCCGCGAGGGAAGCGTGGAAGAGAAGATGGAAGAAAGGAGTAGAAGACGGAGCGTCTGCTGGAGTCAGGCAAGACATCCAGACGTCCGTCCGGATCATCCGGACCCAGCCGGATCATCCGGACCTCCCCACGGATCACCCGGATAACTGCACCCATGACACCCAAAGCTTCACCCTGCGCCCATGACCTCCCCCCCGGATCATCCGGCCCTTGCCTGCGCGCATGACTTGGGCCGAGGCCCGTGTACCCATTTGACCCCTCACTTACCCCTTCGCCCTTGGGCTATAAATAGACCTCCTCCACCTCCTTTATAGGGGAAGCAAAATATGATAGCTCATTCTTAGGTGAGCTTTGCTCGTACCTCCTCCTCTTGAGAGAGAGAGACCACTCCCATGGAGTTCAAGACCTCCATGTGAGAAGATCATGCGGGATATCATCAAGACCCCCTCGCGGGAAGATCCTTCTAGGATACCATCAAGACCTCCTCTTGGAGATGAACTCTACCTTGTATCTTTCCTTTTGTTGTTCATGTACCCTTGTGGATCTTGTGTGTTTGATTGTCTAGTGGATGTGTGATTGGACTTGTTCTTGAGTGTTTCCCCTTGTGATTTCTCTCCGTTCTTCCCCGTGTTCATCGTGTTCTTTGAGGGATCCCGCTCCAATTGTGAAAGATTGGCCTCTAGGGTTCTACCCTACATCATGTCGTCTTGACATCCCCCACAGGAGACACAGTCTATTATGTGCTCCAAATACTGTATGCAGACTCCAACAATGCAGCCGAATACGAGGCCCTATTGCATGGTCTCTGGATGGCTGTCACCATGGGCATACAACGCCTTGAGGTGCGAGGGGATTCAAACCTTGCAATATCCCAAATAACGGAGAATTCAATGCAAAAGATCCAAAGATGGCGGCTTACCGCAATGACGTACTCAAAATATCAGCTCGATTTGAAGGGCACAAGTTTCATCACGTGGCTCGAGAGAGTAATCAGGCTGCGGACATCCTTGCTCGCATGGGCGCTAAACGCGACCCCGTCCCACCTAACACCTTTGTGGAGAGGCTCTTCAAGCCATCCATGGTGTGGCAGGACGAGAATGGCAGCACTGGTCCGGAGCCGATCATACCCCCAGATTCCGAACACAATTTCGATACCATCGGGGGTTCGGGCACCAAAATAACACCATTGGCCCATGAAATCATGGCTATAATTGCCCCGTGGACTGAACCTTTCCTCGCCTACCTTACTAGGAATGACCTCCCTGATGATCAAACGAAGGCCCGTCATATTGTTCGACGCTCGAAGGCCTACAAAGTTCACGAAGGGGAACTATACGGGAAAAGTACCACCGGAATCCTTCAAAGATGTATCTCCAAAGAAGAGGGACGGCAACTCTTGACTGAAATACACGCCCGTCTTGGTGGCCATCATGCCATAGCTTGGGCCCTTGTAACTAAGGCCTTTCGTACGGGTTTCTTTTGGCCCACGGCCCGAGCAGATGCGCAGGACCTCGTACAACGCTGTGTTGGATGCCAGCTTTTCGCCAATCAAAGCCATATGCCGCCCACTGCACTACGAACAATCCCCATTACTTGGCCTTTTGCGGTCTGCGGGCTAGACATGGTTAGACCCCTTAAAGGGGGAAGCCATAGGAAGAAATATTTACTGGTTATGGTCGACAAGTTCACTAAGTGGATAGAAGCCAAACCAGTCTAAACGGCCAAAGCCAGACCGGTTATAGACTTCATATCCGGTGTCGTACATCGTTATGGTGTCCCGCACAGTATTATTACTGACAACGACTCTAACTTTACGACCAATGAGGTGAAAACCTGGTGCGCTAATTTGGGCATCAAGCTTGATTAGGCCTCCATATATCACCGTCAGACAAACGGTCAGGTCGAACGGGCTAATGGCCTGATAATGAGCGGCATCAAACTTAGACTAGTGCGATCTCTGCAAGAATCAGACAAGCATTGGGTTGAGGAACTCGATTCCGTACTCTAGGGGTTGCGGACCACGCCCAATCGCACGAGCGGATATACAACTTTCTTCATGGTGTACGGCGCAAAGGCAGTCTTCCCTTGCGACATTATTCATGACTCACCATGAGTGCGCATGTATGAAGAGAGAGAAGCGAGCTCGATCGGCAGGATGATCTGGACGGCCTGGAGGTGGAGCACGATGTCGGCAAAGCCCGTTTCGCATTCTACCAACAGCAGGCTCGGCGATATCAAAGCACAGATGTACGGGCAAAGACTTATAATGTCGATGAACTCGTTCTACGCCTACCAGAGAAGAGAAAGGACAAGCTCAAGCCCAAATGGGAGGGTCCCTTTATTATAGAGGAAGTTCTCACTGGAGGAGCCTATCACCTTCGCAATGCTTCGGATAATCGCTTGGAACCAAACCCATGGAACGTTGCCCGGCTCCGAAGATTCCACGCCTAAGTCCGCACTTATACCTTTTTCCTCGTTCCTTCTCTTCTCCATTTCACCCTTTTATTTTTTCTAATTTTTATACGACTTCTAGCTCGTGTTCGGATAAACTGCACACTTGAGGGGCATACATCCTCAAATGTGCATACCCCACAATACCTAGGGGCTTCTTTTCACAGAAGCTTATTATCATTGTTATTTTTTAGCATCAAGCTCACCGTATATATGTGTTGTCTACTCATATGTCTTTTCTTCGCCATTATATGCACCTTTATGACTTAAGTTTTTGCCAAGTTGGGTTGCCTGGCTCCTGTGCTTATGCCCTATGTTCCCGCTTGTTCGGCAAGGTCATAAAGGGAGCACCTCTACGATTGTTACAGCCGGGTTATCCGGACATGTACCTCAGATGGGTGAAGCCGAAAGCTAGCGTTCTTAAGGGAATAATTGGTCGGCAGACAAAGACGAACTGCCCTCGCTGCAATATAAGCCCCCAAATTATAATGTGTATTGTGATTTTTAGCTTCACAGCTTCGACATGCATAAAAATGCATGCTGGCCCAGGAAGAGGAACCCTTAACGGAACTATTCTCTCTGGAAGATGTTTCTTACGATCAAATGTAATATAACATAACACCCCGAATACAACTTGTCTGTTCAAGCAACTATGACCGGACTGCCTGGTTTCCGAACATACTTTGGTGTTTACCGACGGTATAATATTCGGAAACACTCCAAACCTTGGGTTTCGAAGGTCGAAACAGAAAGTCTGCCATGACAATCGTTTTACAATTCGGCTGGAGATAAGTTTGTTGATAAAAGTACATTGCTACTTGGATTCAAAAACTTCTTCCTCCTCTAGACCATCTAACAAGTTGTCTTGTTTACAATCCTGTTGAGAAAACTTAGCAGCTATCTTTACTTGGTCGTAGACTAAGCTAATAGGAATTTCTTGTCCATCTGGTCCCCGAGGTCCGACCCGGGCCATATGATTCAGAACAAGTCTGGTGTACCATGTTTTCACCATGGCCCAGGCCTCTCGTGTGCCTTCCCGACAGGCTGATATCTTCCATAGCTCAAAACAGCGACGAGCTCCCTTGAATAAATTCACAAGCTCCTCCATACTTCCTGGAGGAGGATCGGATGGCCATAAAGCCTTAGCCATGTTCCTCCTTGTTTTTCGAGCTCGCTCGTGCACTTTGGACAACTCTTGTAGCAGGCCGCCTTGAAATCCAGACACTTCTCCCTCGGGACGTCCAGTCAGCACACCTACAGAAGCAAACTTGTAAATCTTTCCATCAGGGGACCGTGTGAAAGTCAGGTTAAAGAGCATACTGAATATGCCGCCTTTCAGCTTTTTGTTCTCCTTCAAAGCATCCGATAGTTGGGCTCTTACATCCTTTAGTTCTTCGGCTTGCTTGATATTTGCATCATGTAGTTTGTTCTTCTTATTAATGGTCCGTGTTAATACACGTTGACCAGCGGCTTCTTGCCCTTCAGCATGTTGTTTGTCCGCTTGAGCAGCGCTTAGCCTCTCCTCCAGCTGATCTGTTGACCCTACCAACAAAATGATGCATATTTAAGCAACATCGTTGTAGGCACGGAATCTTATTTCCGGGCTACAGTTGTGCTTACCATCAGGTGCCTTCTTGGATTTCTTTGAATTTTCCAGTTCGGTGGTGGCAACAGTTAGCTTAGTTCGGCATTCTTCTAGCTCCTTGGATAATGTGTTATTTTTCTCCGTGTACCTGATGATGTAACAACCCCTAAATCAGTTGGGCCAACTGCTTCAAGACTCGGGGGCTACTGACATATGATTATTGAATCCGCACAAAAAGTTCTTACCCACATATCCTTTGAAAGCTGGTGAGTTGCTCCAGCAAGTCCATCCCGAGCAGCTCGGATGTAAGCATCCGCTGAACTGAAAGCGTTGAATGCCTCTTCGGTGAAATTTGGATCACGCATAGCCGCTCTCCGCCGCCGATGATTCATCGCACTCTCCACTTCGGAGTTGGTGACGGATACATTATCCGAATCCTCTGGGATATGACAATCCGACATTGCCTCCGTGTCCCCTCCAGTCCTTGTGGCAGGGGTCGGGGCTGGATTAGCCTGTGCATGGCCAGCCAGGTCTCTATATACAGTCCGCGTACACTCCTCCTGCGATATGGCACAACAGGAAGCATCATTGTCCGATCTATCCACTGAGCGTGTGTTAAAGAATTATACCTCTTTGACGATGGAGAGGGCCCGACAATATCATCGTTTGCCTTTCTTTTCAAAGACTCGCCCTGTGCAAGCGGCGTCTTCTTAGAGGATGCCTTTGTCGCAGTACGATGGGATGAGCGTCGCCCCTTGGGAGCACGATACAGTGCGGTGGGTGATTCGCAAGGGGAAAACTCTTTTTGAGGGGTGTCTCCTGGGTACTTACATGGGAGGAGGGGAGAATGCCGGGGTAATCGGCTATAATGGCCACTTCCATGCCGTCATAGCTCATCTAATAAAATACTCCATCCTTAAATTCTATAAATATATCTGGATCCTCTTCAAATCTAGCATCTAGTTCTCGATTATGGTTCTCTGGCTGCGGAGCGGGGCTGTAGATCCCCGCGATGACCTTTCTCCATTCCTGTTAAAGGTAGCCGGATTAAGTTTGACTAAGCATAATTAAGGAAAAAGATTGAGTGAGGCCTATGATCAGAAACTCACCCAGTCAATGGGGTTATACATGGAGAAACCTTCTCGGCATTTAAGGCCAATGAAGTCTTCCTTCTCCCCTTTGTAAAGATCAACCAACATGGCGGACAAAGCGGCAATATTGTCCGAACCCTTGCGCCCACAGCGTGATGTGTCGTCCTCCCCGTTGTAATGCCACATGGGAAGCCCTCTGGATTGGAGTGGCTGAACGCATCACGTTATAGAAACTGCAATTACCTTGTCTATGGACAGTCCAGAGTGGGCAAGTATTCTGATCTTACACATTAGCCTCTTAATTTCCGCACTGTCTTCTTCCTCAAAGCTTCACGGACGCCAACTGGCACGCTTCTTTAAAGGATCAGTGAAAAATTCAGGAAGACCTTGCCCGATTGGGTCCGGGAGAACAACGTCTTCAATGTAGAACTATTCCGAGGGCCACTCTTCGGATGCCTTCTTCGGAGTTCCGGACAGGTATCCTGTTCCGACTATGCGCCATACTTCGACGCCGCCCACCTCAAATATGGATCCCTTTTGGGAGCAGGGGACGAGGTAGAAAAATTTCCTCCATAACTCGAAATGGGCCTCGCAGCCTAGGAACAACTCGCAAAGAGCTATGAAGCCCGCGATTTTCAGGATGGAGCCCGGCGTGAGATTGTGCAATTGGAGGCTGTAATACTCGAGGAGACCTCTGAGGAAAGGGTGAATCGGAAATCCCACGCCTCTCAGCAAGAAGGAAAGAAAGCACACCTGCTCCCCTTTAGTAGGGTTGGGAAAGTTCTCTGCCAGGGCTTCGCCATTGATAGAAGTTAATCCCGCCCGAACAGGGACTAGATCCGAGGGAGGGAGATATCCCCTCGTCTGAAGCTTGGTCAACTGGGCGTGGGATACCAAGCAGCTCTCCTAATCACCTTTTTGAGGGCCGTTGGGGCACGAGGAAGAACTAGGGGCGCCAGCCATGTTTGGATGGTTTCCTAGGCAAGCTCTAAGGATTTTTGCCTGGTGAGGAATGGCATCCGAGATTCAATCTCTTTAAATAGACGCCTTCCCTACATGGTTAAGGGGTTACCTATAAAAATACTTATACCCTCCGTATTCGTTCCACATGTGGAGGCCGAGGCGACAGCGGCACAGAAGCTGAAGGATATGGTATTTAATGTAAAAGCCGAAGTACACAAAGTACAATGGAGAACCCGCCTTGCAAAGCCGAAGACATGAAGCCGGATACAATGTCGCCATTGAAGGCAAGTTCGGGGGCTACTGAGGGAGTCCTGGATTATGGGGTCATCGGGGAGCCAGCCTATGTATACAAGACAAAAGGCCTTCTCCCGTGTTCGGATGGGACTCTCCTTTGCGTGGATGGCAAGCTTGGCGTCCGGATGTGTAGTTTCCTTCCTCTGTAAACCGACTTTGTACAACCCTAGTCCCCTCTGGTGCCTACATAAACTAGAGGGGTTTAGTCCATAGGGGCAATCACAATCATACAGGCTAGACATCTAGGGTTTAGCCATTACGATCTCGAGGTAGATCAACTCTTGTAACCCCTATACTCATCAAAGTCAATCAAGCAGGAAGTAGGGTATTACCTCCATTAAGAGGGACCGAACCTGGGTAAACATCATGTCCCCTGCCTCCCGTTAGCTTTGATCCTTAGACACGCAGTTCGGGCCCCCTACCCGAGACCTGCCGGTTTTGACACCGACAACTGTCCTACAAACCTCTGCACTTGGAGGCCTAATAACGTCTACAAGAAGAAGGTTGCATAGTAGACATCAAGCTATTTTCTGGCGCCGTTGCTGGGGAGGTTAGTGCTTGAAAGTATATCTTTTGATCTTGCAACTGAATCTTTTAGTTTCTTATTTTATCACTAGTTTAGACTACAAAAGAAAACCAAAAAAAGGAATTGAGGGTGCCTCATATGCTTCATATTTTTAATATCTTTCGTGAAAATGATGGAAAGGAAAATTGTGCTCAAGTGTTAGAAAAAGAATGCATTAAAATGTTTGGCACTAAATTTTTGAATGCTGAGCATGATTGCAATGTTATTAGTATGAATTCCTTGAATATCCATGATGCTAATGATATGCAAAGCCACAAGCTTGGGGATTCTATGTTTGATGAATATGATATTTCTTGTTCCTCAAGTTCTGATGAGCAAATTATTATGATGAAAGCATGCCTCCTATTTATGATGATTATATTGATGAAAGTGGGTTTGGAAGAGTGTCAACTTTAGGAAGTAACGATCCCACTTTTTTGGAGGGTGTTGAATCTTATTGTGATAATTATGAAAGTGGATTTGGAGAGGTCATGACTTTATTTAGTGATGAATCCACTATTTCGGAAGAGGTTCCAATTGATTATGAGAACAAAGTTTCTATCTATGATGATTATTGTGATGACATGTATGATATAAATAATAATGATAACCATGAAACTTTTCATCTTGATTTTAATTTTCAATTGGATTATGCCTCACATGATAGTTATTTTGTTGAGTTTGCTCCCACTACTGTTCATGAGAAGAAATTTGCTTATGTGGAGAGTAATAAAATTTGTATGCTTGTGGCTCATGAAAAGAGTGATTTATGTGATAGTTATATTGTTGAATTCAGTCATGATGATACTGAAAATTATTATGATGGAGGAATATATGCTTGTAGGAATTGCAATAATATCAAGTTTCCTCTCTATGTGTTGAAAATCTTGAAGTTATGCTTGTTTTGCCTTCCTATGCTAGTTAATTATTGTTCCGATAAGTTGTTTGCTCACAAAATCCCTATGCATCGGAAGTGGATTAGACTTAAATGTGCTAGTCATATGCTTCATGATGCTCTCTTTATGTTTTAATTCTTATATCTTTTATGTGAGCATCATTGAAATCATCATGCCTAGCTAAAAAGGCATCAAAGAAAAGTGCTTGTTGGGAGAAAACCCAACATTTACCCCTGATGTTTTTGTGTGTTCACATGATTAAGATATTGTATTAATTATTTTTTATAGCTTTTATTTCAATAAATTGCCAAGTAAAGCCTTTAGGATAGCTTGTGGTGATAGTTGTGTTGATCTTGCTGAAAATCAGAAACTTTTGCGCTCAGTAAATAATTTCCAGAATCTTATTGAAACGTGATTTTGACGTGATTCTTTTTGCTGTTGATTGGCGCACATATTGCTCAGGTGAAACTAAGTTTTTCAGAATTTTTGGAGTTACAAAAGTAGGGAAAGTTTCCATATTACTACAGACTGTTCTGTTTTTGACAGATTCTTTTTTCTATGTGTTGTTTGCTTATTTTGATGAATCTATGAGTAGTATCGGAGGATATGAACCATGAAGAAGTTGGAATGCAGTAGATATAACACCAATATGAATTTATAATGAGTTCACAACAGTACCAAAAGTGGTGATTTTATTTTCTTATACTAACGGAGCTTATGAGTTTTTTGTTGAGTTCTTTGTTGTGAAGTTTTCAAGTTTTGGATAAAGATTCGATGCACTATGGAATAAGGAGTGGCAAGAGCCTAAGCTTCGGGATGCCCAAGGCACCCCAAGGCAATATTCAAGGAGAACCAAGAGCCTAAGCTTGGGGATGCCCCAGATGGCATCCCCTCTTTCGTCTTCGTTCATCGGTAACTTTACTTGGAGCTATATTTTTATTCACCACATGATATGTGTTTCGCTTGGAGCGTCATTTTCTTTTATTTTTTTTTGCTTGCTGTTTGAATAATATACCAAGATTTGAAATACTTAAATGTTAGAGAGTCTTCACATAGTTGCATAACTATTCAACTACTCATTGATCTTCACTTATATCTTTTGGAGTAGTTTGTCGTTTGCTCTAGTGCTTCACTTATATCTTTTTAGAGCACGACGGTGGTTTTATTTTGAAGAAATTGATGAACTCTCATGCTTCACTTATATTATTTTAGGAGTCTCTAAATAGCATGGTAATTTTCTTAGGTTATGAATCTAGTCCTAATATGATGGGCATCCAAGAGGGATATGATAAAAACTTTCATATAAAGTGCATTGAATACTATGAGAAGTTTGATTCCTTATGATTGTTTTGAGATATGAGGACGGTAATATTAGAGTCATGCTAGTGAGTAGTTGTGAATTTGAGAGATACTTGTGTTAAAGTTTGTGATTCCCGTTGTCGGTGTCAAAACCGGCAGATCTCGGGCAAGGGGGCCCAAGCTGTGCGTCTGAGGATCAATGGTAACAATGGAGAAGGGACACATTATTTACCCAGGTTCGGGCCCTCTTGATAGAGGTAAAACCCTACTCATGCTTGATTATATTCGAGGGTATAGGGGTTACAAGAGTTGATCTACCTCGAGATCGATTCGGCTCACCCTAGATAACTAGCCTAGCAATGTTGTGATCCTGCCTCCGATCCAACCCTTCGGTTTATATAGACACCAGAGGGGCTTAGGGTTGTATAAAGTCGGTTTTACATAAAGCAATAAAATATCCGGAGATCTACACTTTCCATCCACGCATGCGAGAGTCTCCACAGGACACGAGAGATCATGTTCTGTCTTGTATCTTGATGGCCCATCAGTCCGGCCCACATCAATAGACCGGACGCCCGAGGACCCCCTAGTCCAGGACTCCCATAGTAGCCCCTGAACCAATCTTCAATGATCATATATTCGGCTCTTAGATTGTCTTCGGCATTGCAAGGCGGATTCCTTGAAGAATACACATCGGCTTTCCCCTGTAAAAGAGTTGTATCCGGCTTTTCATAATAAACACAACCCTTAGCCGCGAAGGCAGGATAAAAAAAATAAGAAACGTGTCTTTTACTGACAACTTTTTTGACGAAGCGTCGGACTTGACCCTTCGGCATTTTCAACCGTATTCAGGCGTCGCATTCCGTGTTTCGAGGCCAAGCCCCATTGGCACGTTCTGTCAAAACAGAGATCGTGCCCACTTTATATGGGATTGCATATCAATGACATTTGGGTAATCCAACCGTTTGCGGCACACGCCTCATTGGGAATAGGCGAGATTCAAGGCACGAGTGGGGGGTGGTTGGTATTTTTACTGCCTATAAGAGGACAAGGGACCCCCACTTTCCTCCCCACGCCTTCATATCTCCTAAGCCTTCCAATTTGCCAAGCTCTCTACACCCACAAAGTCTCCGTCTTTCACTCCACCACCACCTACTCTGACCATGGCCGGAGCTGGCTCTAGGGGCAAGTGGGAGGCCTCCTCCATGACGGTGAAGGACATAACAGATCTCCGGAGTGCAGGATACCTCGCCGCCGATATCAAGCACCGGCTTCCCCCTTAAGGTCAAGTCCTTCCCACTCCGAAGCCCGGTGAACGGGTTGTCTTCCTTCCCTAGTTCCTTAGAGGGTTAGATTTTCCACTCCCCACCCGTTCGTCCGTGGACTTATTTACTACTACGGGCTAGATTTCCACGATCTAGCTCCGAACTCATTCCTCCACATATCGGCGTTCATAGTCGTGTGAGGCTCTCCTCCGCGTCCGCCCACACTTCAGTCTATGGCTCAAGGTCTTCAACGTGAAGCCAAAGGTGGTCGACGGGCAACACGCGGACTACGGTGGAGCCATGATTAGCAAGCTGCCGAACACCACTTGACCAAAGGGGGCCTTCATGGAGACCGTGAAGATCTAGGAAACGTGGTTCTATATCACCGAGCCACGCCTCCTTAACTAGGCGGCCATTCCGGAGTTCAGGTCCGGACCCCCCATGAGGCTCACCTCCTGGAACGCAAAGGGCCTCGACTGGGGGTCCCAGACGGAGGTGTTTGCGCTATAGACACGCATTGCCAACGTGCTGGGGAAGAATGTTAGTCTAACCAACGTGGTTCAGATCATGCTCTTCCACCGCATTCTCCCCTGCCAGCGCCGGGCTTCCCTCATGTGGGAATTCAAGCTAGAGGATCCGCGGACACTACAACACTTCCTCGGCACCACACACGAGGGAATGTGGAAACTGCTTTTCAAGGAATAGAAGAGCAGCTGGCCCATGGAGGTCGATGACATTGGCATCAACGTCGTGTATCTGGCCTCTCCAGTAAGTATCTGATATCTCCGAAGACATATCTGGTTATATGTATATATATGTTTTCAGTCTATGCCGAACTCATCAACCCGTCTTTTGTTGCTGGGTTAGACTAAGAAGTCAGAGCGGATCAAGTGTCCGGCTCCACTGCCCGAAAACCCAGTCACTCCTCAACTGGAGGAGATGCTAGTTCTGGCGCCATACCAGCCACCGGAGAAGAAGGCCAAGAAGAAGAGCAAGGGGCCGAAGAATGGGCCCCACTGCAAGGACCCTCCGGCAGCGATGTCCCGAGAGACCGAGCCCGTCTCCTCCCACAAGGAAGACAAGGACAAAGAAAAGGAGGAGCAGGATGATGAGCAGGCGAAGAGTGACTCCCCCCTCAAGACAAGGGGGGGGGGGAAAGGACAGCCCCTGATAACCTGGAGGGGACGACGCCGAAGAAAGGGTGTGTGATCCTCTTGGACAGTTTGGACACGGAGTCCGAATACAACCCAGGACGGGTCCAAAGGGAGAAGCCCCTGGCCGAGACGTAAGTATTCTATGTATATATGTGTGAGGCGAAGCCCATGTGTAGACAGTAGCCCCTGAGACTCTGTCCGGATTAGAACAATCCAAACAGAGGGTCATTAACAATTATATAATGCACTGTATTTACATTTGACAGGCTTCGAAGCTGGTGGCTACTGCCCAGGCCGCAGAAATTGCCGAGCTCAATCGGAAGCTTCAGCTGTCCGATGAGGAACTCGACCGTAACAACAAGCGGTTCGACGAAACCCAAGGTATGTGGTACTTCGGTATATCAGAAAATTATATTTTTTGTGTAATCTATTTGAAACGGACTAAAAATGTTGTGAATATACTCGCAGTTGGTGCGGCCGAGGTCGAGTCCCTCAAGAGCGCCCTTGCCAAAGCCAAGAAGGAGGCAAAGGTGAGCAAGCTAGCCGTGGATAAGGCGGCCATGGCTCTAGAGGAAGAGCAAACCACCCGCCGAAGACACGAGGCGTGGGTGGGGGAGGTAGAGCATGAGCTCAAGGACACCATCACAAGGTGCGAGTCCTTGGAGCAGAAGAGTTCAGAGCAGGCCTCCAAACTTGCCAAAGCTCTTGAGGACCTGAAGGAGGCCCGGGTTGATGCCCAGGGCGCTCGCCAGGAGATACAAGAGGCGAAGCAGATTGCGGTTGGTAAGGCCTTTATCATGTAGAGTAGATATAGTAGTAAGAGATATATTTTACTGACCGGAGTTTGGAGTTCTCCAGGCGCCTTCGCTGATCTGCGGGGGAGTATTGCGGATGCCGCCGCATTCTTCCGAGCCAAAGAGGGGAGCTCGACGGAGAAGTTATTCTGGTCGCAGTACCTTGCATCAGAACTTCTCGTGCCCTTAAGCGACCAACTGAAGCAGCTGTCTGAGCTGCACAGGGTGGCCGGACTGGCCATGAAGGATGTTATAGTCTTCTTGTGGCCGGCCGACTCCATCCCTAATAGTCACTTCGGACTTGTGAAGAGGCTAGTGGAGGCGCTCTCTCGGATCGATGCCCTCAAGCGGTCATCCTGCATTGAAGGTGCCCGGATGGCATTTACCCGTGTCAAGGTGTAGTGGGCAAAGATGAAGGCCACCGGAATTGCTACCGCAGGGCCGCCTGAAGGGAAAGAGCATCGGCGACCGGAGAAGTACTTTGATGAGGTCCTCGAGGGAGCCCGCATTATGGAGGGCCAGTGTTCGAAGGACGTCAACTTTGAGTAGTTGAGTCCGGTTTGTAAGAATCATGTAACGAACTCATGATATTTATGATTTAGTTTATCTTCCTATTTTGTTGTTTATATGTCGGAAAGTTTACCAATCGTCGGCTTCAGCCCCCACGTAGATATTATAGGGGTGTTCGGGATCGCATGACCGCACTTTATCCAACGTCTTGGTCCAATGTAGGAGGTGTCTTGCAAGGTGAACTAGGCAGCAATCAGACTATGCAGCTTTAGTACTTTCATTTAGCCATAAGAGTCCATTGGTGGCGCTAAGTACTAGCCCCTTGTTGCATGATCGGCAATACGGAGTGTGGTGCCTTTGCAACGCGGCTGGTCAAAAAACCCAACCCCTCGTGTAACACTGCATAAATCGCGAATGATTCGTAGTATAATACTAAGTCACCGGATCGCTGACCCGCTCTTTCTTATCATGACAGTCAGTTTTCGGCTTTCTCTACTGAGGTACTTGACCAGACGAACCGGAAATACAATCGCAGTAGTTCTCCCTTTACCACCTTAGCCGAACTTGCGGAACGTAGGTGGCAAGCACAGGGGCCGGGCAACCCAACTATAGACCAGAGACATGATTCAGAGCATATGCATATAATGCAATATCCAGGACGCCTAAGAGTTCCCTATGGGTGTTCAGACTTAAGAATTTAGCGGGGCCGAATACAGCCCCTAGTATGAAGACCGTGCGAACCACGTATGTCAATCGAACATAAGGAATAGCGCAGATGACAAGTAAAAAAAATCTAAGCCCAACCAAGAAGGTGATAATCATCTATGCCCTTTATATCTTTATTGATATGTCGATGATAGGCAATGTCATTCAATATTAAGGTCATATTACATTCCTATGGAAAAAAGAAAAGAATTTACGTAAGGGAAAGTCTAACACAGGGCCTAAAAAATCATAGTTCAGAAAAGAAACTCCCATGATGCCCTGCTGCACGTCTGCGCCTTTTCTCCTTAGTAGTGAGTCCTTTGAGAGGAGTGTTTGGTGGTTGGGATGTACTGGCCTTAAAAGGATCTCCTATGACAACCATCTTGTAAGTAGGGCTCTTGATGAAGTTAAAAGGAAAAGGATATGTGCGGTCCAATTATGGTCAAGCCTTGTAGTGGACCTATTCCGCAGTGTGCCTCCAGCGCCGCCCAAGGTATTTTTAGTGCATAATTATGTACGCGCGGTACGTAGGCCGCCACCTGATGGGGTGATCGGCAGAGGCCAAACTGCTAATCAAGGCCCGTATCCATTGAATTATCGCGATTATGCACGGACCGGACTCATTTGGATACGTCATTGGTTTATTGGCCGGTGAACTGTTCGGCTTGATAAGGCCGCTATACACTTCGGCTACAAGGGCCGCAGTGTGCTCTTCAGTACGGAGTGAGCGCTCCATATTACCATTGGCTGTAATAATGCCACGAGGTCCAGGAATTTTGAGCTTCAAGTATGCATAATGCAGACAGCGTTAAAGCGGGTGAAAGCAGTTCATCCAAGCAGTTCATGGTAGCCACTACGGAAAGGGACGATGTCAAAGATTAACTATTCGCTGCGAAAGTTATCTGGGGAGCCGAATACTACCTCTAGTGTGATTGAGCCCGTACAACGGGCCTCCACTCCTGGTATCACACCTTTAAAGGTAGTGATACTAGGCTTGATCGTGATGGGTCGATCCCGATCTTACGGATAGTATGTTGATAGATCAAGTTGAGACTGCTTCCTCCATCCATAAGGACTCTAGTGAGGTGGTATTCGTCAATGATTGGATCAAGAAACAGGGCGGCTGAACCCCCGTGATGGATACTGGTTGGGTGGTCCCTGCGATCAAAAGTGATCGGACAGGCTGACCATGGGTTAAACTTGGGAGTGACATGCTCTATGGCATAGACGTCCCGTAATGCGCGTTTGCGCTCCCTTTTGGGGATATGAGTGACATATATCATGTTCACTGTCTTCACCTCGGGGGGAAATTGCTTCTGACCCCCGGTGTTTGGCTAACGGGGCTCATCATCGTCTTCGCTTGGGGTCCCTTTTCCCTTATGCTCAGTATTTAACTAACCGGCCTATTTGAAAACCCAACAGTTCCTGTTGGTATGATTTGCAGGCTTATTGGGTGTGCCATGAATCTGAGAGGGCCTCTCGAGGATTTTATCTAAGCTGGACGGCCCATCTTTGTTTCCTTTGAAAGGTTTCTTCCGCTGACCGGACTTAGGACCGCTGAATATGGCATTGAGTGCTGTATCGTCTATGTCGTCGTTGTTATTATTCCGACATTTGTATTTATTGCAGCGAGGTTTACCATTGTCGTCCCGCATCTCAGAGGTGCCGGGGTCACCTAAGTTGTTGCTTCTACAAGCCAACTAGCTGTCTTCGCCCGCAGAGAAGCGGGTCATGAGTGTCGTTAAGGCTGCCATGGTCTTCGGCTTTTCAAAGCTTGTGGGCTGATTCGTCCCGTAAAGCTCGCCCGACATCTTTAGTTAAGAACCGACTCCAAAGCTTGTAGGATGATTCGCCTGGCTGTTGGATTATATGACTCAAGTCGTCAGCATCCGGTGGCCGGACATAAGTGCCCTAGAAGTTAGCCCTAAAAGCATCTTCCAAGTCTTCCCAGGTTCCAATGGAGTTTTCTGGGAGGCTGTTTAGCCAGTGTTCTGCTGGTCCTTTCAGCTTTAGAGGGAGATATTTAATGGTGTGGAGATCATCTCCCCGAGCCATATGAATGTGGAGAAGGAAACTCAATCCAGACGGCTGGATCCGTCGTTCCATCATACTATTCGATGTTTATGGGTTTAAACCCTTCCGAAAATCGATGTTCCATGACCTCATCAGTAAAGCATAGGGGGTGTGCGGCCCCTCTGTATCGCACAATGTTGCGGCGGAGATCGGCTGACATCTGAGTTTGATTCTAATCCCGAACATAGTAACGGTCATCGCATCGGGCTTCATAGCCATTGTCTCGCACCGGGGCACGGCCCCTTGATTCGTAGATTGATCTGGTTTGACCACCTTTGTTGGCAAGGTCATGTTGCAAGAAGTATGTATATCCCGCGGCTGTAGTCTTCCTGCCTCTTCACCGAGGGGGTGCGGGTTGGTATTAGGCTTGATATGCCGCTTTATCCCGTCAACGTGGTGGTCGGTCTGGTTGATCTTCCTGATTGTATTTCGACGGTATTGGTTCAAGGACTTCATCATCGAATTGAGGCAGCAACTTGCGCCTAGGGTAACTTTTGACAGGTCGCTCTTGGCCGTATTCCTCAGCGCCCAGGACCTTAGTCCACCTTTCATTCAACGTGTCTTGCTCTTCTTTGAGCTGCTGTTGCTTCCTCTTCAGGCTCCGGGCTGTAGCAATGAACTGTCGCTTAAAGCGTTCTTGGTCGAGGGGTTCCTCTGGGACAATGAAGTCCTCGTCACCGAGGCTGACCTCCTCTTCGGATTCTGGCATATAGTTGTTGTCCTCCTCATCTTGATTGTCAGCGTGTTCGGGACTATGTTCACCCTCTTCCCGCTCGTCCTGTTCGGATGTGGGCTCGATAGGGTATTCGGGATCTTCGGCACCATCCGGAGTCTCGTTGTCTTTGGTGCCGGTATTACTATCCTTCGCCCGACGCGATCGTCAGCAGCGCCGCTGACGTTGGCGCTTTGGTGGTTTATGGACGGGTCTATCCTCATTTGGGCCCGGGTTCTCCTCGTCTTTCTTCTAGGTGTCCACCATGTACACATTGTAGGTTGAGGTGTCCGTCCAACGCCCCATGATGGGTGGGACTTGGCTTGGTTTAGCGTCGGCATCGTCGTCCATGCCGTCGATGTCTTCGGACGCATA
Organism: Triticum dicoccoides; assembly: GCF_002162155.2. Lineage (NCBI taxonomy): Eukaryota > Viridiplantae > Streptophyta > Magnoliopsida > Poales > Poaceae > Triticum > Triticum dicoccoides. The sequence goes on from NC_041385.1 coordinate 362,935,416, forward strand.
GTCCAACATGTCGGTTATGTAGTCGATAGTGGCTATTAAGTGGGTGGTGGGTGGGGAGCAAAATTCCCCTCTCTTAGCCCCCAGTCCGAGCTGGGTATAGTTCGGAGGTAAAGCCTCCGTTATGGCGAGAGACTGCATCAAACCCAACGCTTAATCTAAGAGCGGGAGTGGGACTAGAAACTGCGGGTCTGTCATGTTGTGTTTGGCATGGAGTGCCTGATCGGACCCGCTAAGTGCAGACCTCGGTAGTTCGGAATGGTTTCCCAGAGCCAAGTCTAAGCCTGCATCTGGGTCTTTGGTAGGAAGTTTCGTAAGGGGAAGAAGTCCGGCGGGGCTTATGTTCCCGTCTTCGAACGATGAGACCTGCCCTGGATCTAAGGCCGAGGTGGGTGTTGGTGTTGACCCTAGATGGGATCTGACAGGGGATCCGAAGAGTCTTCTTGGCGGGGACACAGAGTGGCGCCCGAGGTCTCCTCGGATATCAGCAACATAATGCAGGTTTCCAAACCTGATCTAGTGGCCAGGGGCATAACTATCGACCTGCTCGAGGCGGCCGATCGAGTTGGCTCGAAGCACAAAGCCGCCAAACACAAAAACCTGTCCAGGAAGAAAGGTCTCCGTAGATACAACGGCATTGTTGGTAAATAGGTGAGCCATCGATACTTCTGACGACGATACAACAGAGCTCTCAATGAAAGCACCAATGTCGGTGTCAAAACCGGCAGATCTCGGGTAGGGGGGCCCAAGCTGTGCGTCTGAGGATTAATGGTAACAATGGAGAAGGGATGCAGTACCCAGGTTCAGGCCCTCTTGATGGAGGTAAAACCCTACTCCTACTTGATTATATTCGAGGGTATAGGGGTTACAAGAGTTGATCTACCTCGAGATCGATTCGGCTAACCCTAGATAACTAGCCTAGCAATGTTGTGATCCTGCCTCCGATCTAACCCTCCGGTTTATATAGACACCGGAGGGGCCTAGGGTTGTACAAAGTCAGTTTTACAGAAAGGAATAAAATATCCGGACATCTATACTTGCCATCCAGGCATGCGAGAGTCTCCACCGGACACGAGAGATAATCTTCTGTCTTGTATCTTGACAGCCCATTAGTCCGGCCCACATCAATAGACCGGACGCCCGAGGACCCCCTAGTCCAGGACTCCCACACCTGTAGCATGCACGTATGGTGAACCGTTATGTGATGAAGTTGGAGCATGATTTATTTTTGATTGTCTTAGTTTGTGTGGAGGTCGGGATCGCGTGATGGTTAAGTCCTACCAACCCTTCTCCTAGGAGCATGTGCATAGTGCTTGGTTTCGATGACTTGCAGATTTTTGCAATAAGTATGTAAGTTATTTATGACTAATGTTGAGTCCATGGATTATATGCACTCCCACCCTTCCACCATTGCTAGCCTCTCTTGTGCCGCGCAACTTTCGCCGGTACCATAACACCCACCATTACCTTCCTCAAAACAGCCACCATACCAACCTATTATGGCATTTCCATAGCCATTCCGAGATATATTGTCATGCAACTTTCCACCGTTCCCTTTATTATGACATGCTTCATCATTGTCATATTGCTTTGCATGATCATGTAGTTGACATCGTATTTGTGGCAAAGCCACCATTCATAACTCTTTCATACATGTCACTCTTGATTCATTGCACATCCCAGTACACCACCGGAGGCATTCATATAGAGTTATATTTTGTTCTAAGTATCGAGTTGTAATTCTTGAGTTGTAAGTAAATAACAGTGTGATGATCTTCATTATTAGAGCATTGTCCCATGTGAGGAAAGGATGATGGAGACTACGATTCCCCACAAGTCGGGATGAGACTCCGGATGAAAAAATATATATAAGAGGCCAAAAAAAGGTCCAAAAATGAGAGAAAAAGAGAGAAGGGGCAATGCTACTATCCTTTTACCACACTTGTGCTTCAAAGTAGCACCATGATCTTCATGATAGAGAGTCTCCTATGTTGTCACTTTCACATACTAGTGAGAATTTTTCATTATAGAACTTGGTTTGTATATTCTAATGATGGGATTCCTCAAATTGCCCTAGGTCTTCATGAGCAAGCGAGTTGGATGCACACCCACTTAGTTTCTTTTTGAGCTTTCATACACTTGTAGCTCTACTGCATCTGTTGCATGGCAATCCCTACTCACTCACATTGATATCTATTGATGGGCATCTCTATAGCCCGTTGATATGCCTTGTTGATGTGAGACCATCTTCTCCTTTTTGTCTTCTCCAAAACCACCATATTCTATTCCACTATAGTGCTATGTCCATGGCTCACGCTCATGTATTGCGTGAAAGTTGAAAAAGTTTGAGGATACTAAAGTATGAAACAATTGCTTGGCTGAAACCGGGGTTGTGCATGATTTAAATATTTTCTGTGATGAAGATAGAGCATAGCCAGACTATATGATTTTGTAGGGATAGCTTTCTTTGGCCATGTTATTTTGAGAAGACATAATTGCTTTGTTAGTATGCTTGAAGTATTATTGTTTTCATGTCAATATTAAACTTTTGTTTTGAACCTGATGGATCTGAATATTCTTGCCACAATAGAGAAGATTACATTGATAAATATGTTAGGTAGCATTCCACATCAAAAATTTTGTTTTTATCATTTACCTACTCGAGGACGAGCAGGAATTATGCCTGGGGATGCTTGATACGTCTCCAACGTATCTATAATTTTTTATTATTCCATGCTATTATATTATCCATCTTGGATGTTTTATATGCATTTATATGCTATTTTACATGATTTTTGGGACTAACCTATTAACCTAGAGCCCAGTGCTAGTTTCTGTTTTTTCCTTGTTTTTGAGTTTTACAGAAAAGGAGTACCAAACGGAGTCCAATTGACATGCCAATTTTTTTGGATTTTTTATGGACCAGAAGAAGCGCCCGAAGCAAAAGAGTTGGGCCAGAAGAGTCCCGAGTCATCCACGAGGGTGGAGGGTGCGCCCTACCCCCTAGGCGCACCCCCCTGCCTCATGGCTGACTCGGAGACCCCCCTAACGTGAAACCGATGCCAAAAATACCTATAAATACAGAAACCCCCGAAAAGAAACCTAGATTGGGAGTTCCGCTGCCGCAAGCCTGTGTAGCCATGAAAACCAATCGGGACCCTGTTCCGGCACCCTGCCAGAGGGGAGAACCATCACCGATGGCCATCTTCATCATCCCGGCGCTCTCCATGACGAGGAGGGAGTAGTTCACCCTCGGGGCTGAGGGTATGTACCAGTAGCTATGTGTTTGATCTCTCTCTCTCTCTCTCTCGTGTTCTTGATTTGGCACGATCTTGATGTACCACGAGCTTTGCTATTATAGTTGGATCTAATGATGTTTCTCCCCCTCTACTTTCTTGTAGTGGATTGAGTTTTCCCTTTGAAGTTATCTTATCGGATTGAGTCGTTAAGGATTTGAGAACACTTGATGTATGTTTTGCATGTGCTTATCTGTGGTGACAATGGGATATTCAGGTGATCCACTTGATGTATGTTTTGGTGATCAACTTGCCGGTTCAGTGACCTTGTGAACTTGTGCATAGGGGTTGGCACACGTTTTCGTGTTGACTCTCCCGTAGAAACTTTGGGGCACTCTTTGAAGTTCTTTGTGTTGGTTTGAATAGATGAATCTGAGATTGTGTGATGCATATCATATAATCAAACCCACGGATACTTGAGGTGACATTAGAGTATCTAGGTGACATTAGGGTTTTGGTTGATGTGTGTCTTAAGGTGTTATTTGACTATGAACTCTAGGGCTGTTTTTGACACTTATAGGAATAGCCCAATGGATTGATCGGAAAGAATAACTTTGAGCTGGTTTCGTACCCTACAATAATCTCTTGCTTTGTTCTCCACTATTAGTGATTTTGGAGTGACTCTTTGTTGCACACTGAGGGATTTTTATATGATCTAATTATGTTATTATTGTTGAGAGAACTTGCACTAGTGAAAGTATGAACCTTAGGCATTGTTTCGAAGCATTGCAATACCGTTTTTGCTCACTTTCATCATTAATTACCTTTCGTTTTTTTATTTTTTCATATTACAAAACCTATATCTACCATCCATATTGCACTTGTATCACCATCTCTTCGCCGAACTAGTGCACCTATACAATTTACCATTGTATTGGCTGTGTTGGGGACACAAGAGACTCTTTGTTATTTGGTTGTATGGTTGTTTGAGAGAGACCATCTTCATCCTACGCCTCCCACGGATTGATAAATCTTAGGTCATACACTTGAGGGAAATTTGCTACTGTCCTACAAACCTCTGCACTTGGAGGCACAACAACGTCTACAAGGAGAAGGTTGTGTAGTAGACATCAGTTACTAAGTGGGTAGACGCTATTCCAACTAGTAGTGCTGATCATAACACCTTTATTAAAATGCTTAAGGAAGTTATTTTCCCAAGGTTTGGAGTCCCTAGATATTTAATGACTGATGGTGGTTCACACTTTATTCATGGTGCTTTCCATAAAATGCTTGCTAAGTATGATGTTAACCATAGAATTGCATCACCCTATCATTCTTAGTCTAGTTGTCAAGTTGAACTTAGCAATTGAGAAATAAAACTAATCTTACAAAAGACTATCAATAGGTCCCGAAAGAATTGGTCTAAGAAACTAGACGATGGACTTTGGGATTATAGAACAACATATAAAAATCCTATGGGTATGTCTCCTTATAAAATGGTTTATGGAAAAGCTTGTCATTTGCCTCTTGAGTTAGAACACAAAGCATATTGTGCAATTAAAGAACTCAATTATGATTTCAAACTTGCTGGTGAAAAGAAGTTATTTTATATTAGCTCATTAGATGAATGGAGAACCCAAGCTTATGAAAATGCAAAGTTATTCAAAAAAAAAGTTAAAAAATGGCATGATAAAAGAATCCGAAAGCGTGAGTTCAAAGTTGGAGAATATGTTCTTTTGTACAACTCTCATTTCAGATTCTTTGCAGGAAAACTCCTCTCCAAATGGGAATGACCATATGTTATCGAGGAGGTTTGTCGATCCGAAGCTATCAAAATAAATAATACCGAAGGCACTAGCCCGAAGGTTGTTAATGAAAACGAATTTTAACATATAAGGTGGCTGGGCAACTTGTCTCCCTAGTTCTCCTCCGATTTGGATCTTCGTCGGCTATTAGATCTTGTCAATCCGGTCCTTTTTTTGCTGCCTGCCATTGGATCTTCACTAGAAGTCCACGGTTGCCGTTTTCACCGCGCGGGCAGTTTTGAGCGGGGAATGACCTGTGGGCTCGGGCAAAAGCTGATTGGCTGGGTTGCCTTTTTTTGGGTGTGCGCGTAGCCGATCCTAACGCGCCGCGTGCGCGCGTCGTGGGCATTGTTTCTGGCGCACAGCTCATTGGGCAACTGCGTGAACAGCGAACCCTAGCCCCAATCCAGAGCCCGCACGCCCCCTTGCTCCTCGCTCCTCCTCCCTTCCTCCCCCCTCTGTCCGCCGCCACACTCCCTCCTTCCCAACCCTCGTCGCCACGGGCTCCACGCTAGGAGCCTTGCTGCCTATTGCTCCACCTCCACCACCTCGCCTCTTTTTCCTCCTCGTCGTCCCATCGCTCGCGCGCAGGTCGCCGCCGTGGGGAACAGGAAAGTGGCGGGATGGGGTGGCCATGAGTGCTTCCCATCCCGACGGCGCCTCCTCCTCACAGCATTGTCACAGGCGCACTTTCTTCTCCTCCCTCCTCCCTCCCTCTTCACCACATCCACCATTCCCCTCCCTCATCCATGATGGACGCCCCCACATGAATCTCCCAGGCAGGGGAAGAAGGCCATGGCGAGTTAGAGGCTACAGGGGTGGGTGGAGCGGCTGATGTGGATGGGGTCAGTGCTTGAGGGAGGGTTACCGACTGGAGCAACAGAAGCAACAAGCTCGACGAGGTTCAGGTTTGCCTCTGCATCCTCTCTCAGCCCCACTTGGTGACATCGATGAGGGTGTCGGCTGCAGGGGCGCCACTTTGTCTCATCAATTGTGTAGCCCCTAACAATGCAATTTGATCTAAAGTGGTCATTGAGGCCTTTGCATTCTTTGATTTGCAGATTGGATACAAATGGTTCACCAAAGACAGAGTATGAGCAAGAGTGAGTGGCTCGGCTGTGCAATTTTTCTCCCGTCGAGGTATGCCTCCGTCTCACTGGGACAAGGATCAACTTGTCTGCCACATATTTGCTTTTCTTTGATGGGCTGTGCAATTTTTCTCCCGTCGAGGTATGCCTCCGTCTCACTGGGACAAGGATCGTCTGCCACATATTTGCTTGCTTTGATGCACATTATTGTTCGATTGGAGTGTGCTGACTATACAGTCCTGATTCTGTAAAAAGAGAATATGTTGTCCCATCAGACATGTTCAGTTTAGATCCTGATGATGATAATTGTTATGTTATGTTATGTCGGTTCCATCATTTCTTCAAGTGGTTCAGGTGTGAATCTAAGGCCATTTGCTGCCTCCTTAATTTTTGGGTCTACCATATGCAGAGATTCTCTCATGGTTCTACTTCTATCTTATAGAAAGCAAATATTTTCTGTTGATGAGCTTGTAGCTCTTTGCTACTGACCATATTTGTTCTCCAGGGCTGTATGAAGTAAAAACTTTATTTCTGCTCTATGACTATGTGTCGAAGATGTTTTATAGGTTGTAAGTTTGATTTCTTTGTCTTGAACATGGTTGGTTTAGTTTCTCAGAATGTTGTTTGTCCAGTCTTTGTTAATAGTGTGATCACCACAGAACTAAAAGACAGTATTTGGTACTGAATTGTAGTTCGCTTTGTTAATTTCTGCAACACCATTTCATATTTACATTTGAATTGTACTTACTTAGTTTGTAAGGCCTTATAGTTTCAATGCTTTATTTGCTTGTGGAGCTACGGCTCTGTTACATTTTGATGATTATATATTTTTGTATATGAAATTTGTAGAACAAAAGTAAAAAAATTGAAGGCCCAACTTACTTTGGTATTAAGGTAATTAACTCTAGGTTCCATTGCAAGAGCTCAAGCATGTTCTTACATGATTACTCCAACTTAGGAGTACTACCAAACATTGGTTCATTTTTCTGATAGATTCAGTTATGGCAATACTGAATCATTTTTGGTGTGATTAGGGACAAGGAGCTGCAGTGTCATGGATTGGAGCGAAGGGGAGGTCCTGACGGCTGAAGATGGTGTGGATAGGAGGAGCTCAAAGCGGCATTCCCATGGAGGGATGGCTGATGTCAAGGCAAGTTTCTCTCAATCTGTCTTCCCCCTTCTCTCTCGATGTCTACCAGAATAGATTCACCTTTGTTCTGATTTTACTTTATATATCCCAGGTGCTAAAATCTTATGTGTCAAGGGCATTGTGATGGCACGATCCATGTCTCCTGCGAGTGCTCGACATCCCGTAGCCCCAAAGAGGAGGGCTCCAAGGTACTTTTGATTGAATGACTTGATTTGTTTCTCCTATGTTGTGCTAGAGGACTAACTGAAACTATGGCTCTGCTATGTATCAGGTTGGACAACAAGCTTCACTGGATGAAAGCATTTCCCTTCTAAAACAGAGTGCTGCTGACATGAATGCACAAGTTAGTCTTGATACTAAGATGGTCATGGAATTGCTTGATCTATGCTAGGTCAACATGTCAGCCAACCACTTAAAAATAATCAATTGCATTTCTTCCTCTGAACTGTGAAACCTGACGAGTGATGACACATCAGCAATGTTGCATTCAATAGCCTATTTGAAGTTAACAAAAGCTTTATTAGCTAGCTTAGCAATAGAAGATGTCAGTGAACACGAGTGCCCAGTCAAGAGCAATGAAACGGTAGATACTTTAGAGTGTAATTTTATATATGAATAAATAAATGACACTTAAGTCGTTAAGCAATTGTTGTTGAGGTATTGTCTCACCCTTTATCTGCTCTCTTTTAAACTGTGGAATGCTATGGGCTGGAGCTACAGGGGAGGAGGGAGGTAAGTTTGGATGCAATGAATATTGTTCGGATAAAAAATTGGGTGCAAACTAAGTACTGACGGTGGGACTTATTCCATTTGTTTATCCTTTTGCCCTTTTAATCAAGAACAACGTTCAGAGCTTACATGGTTGCTGAAATTTAATTCTGTGAAATAGAAATATTAATACTATGCAATGATCAGTGTAGAGTAGGATAGTTATTGAGTTCTTCCTTAGTTTTCATTGAGAAAAGATTGGAACTGATTTGTTCTAAACTTCTAATGCAAAGTAAAGATGGTGTGCATGAGAGAAGCTCGAAGTGGCATTCCGATGGAGGGATGGCTGATGGCAAGGCAAGTTTCTCTCAATCCTTCTCCCCCCTTCACTCTCGATGTCTATCAGAATAGATTCACCTTTGTTCTGATTTTTCTTTATATGTCCCAGGTGCTAAAATCTTATGTGTCAAGGGCATTGTGATGGCGCGATCCATGTCTCCTGTGACCGCTCGGCATCCCGAAGCCCCAAAGAGGAGGGCTTCAAGGTCCTTTTGATTGAATGACTTGATTTGTTTCTCCTATGTTGTGCTAGAGGACTAACTAAAACTATGGCTCTGCTATGTATCAGGCTGGACAACAAGCTTCACTGGATGAAAGCATTTCCCTTCTAAAACAGAGTGCTGCTGACATGAATGCACAAGTTAGTCCTGATACTAAGATTGTCGTGGAATTGCTTGATCTATGCTAGGTCAATATGTCAGCCAACCACTTAAAAATAATCAATTGCATTTCTTCCTCTGCTGACATGAATGCACAAGTTAGTCCTGATACTAAGATTGTCGTGGAATTGCTTGATCTATGCTAGGTCAATATGTCAGCCAACCACTTAAAAATAATCAATTGCATTTCTTCCTCTGAACTGTGAAACCTGATGAGTGATGACGCATCAGCAATTTAGCAATAGAAGATGTCAGTGAACACGAGTACTCAGTCAAGAGCAATGAAGCCTAGATACTTTAGATTGTAATTTTATATAAGAATAACTAAATGACACTTAAGTCGTTAAGCAATTGTTGTTGAGGTATTGTCTCACCCTTTATCTGCTCTCTTTTAAACTGTGGAATGCTATGTGCTGAAGCTATAGGGGAAGAGGGATGTAAGCATGGATGCAATGAATATTGTTCGGATAAAAAATTGTCTTCAGCCATCTGTCTTGCTCTGGTTTTCCTGTAGTGTGGAGTTTCAACTCTCTATCTGGTCTGTGTGTTATTGATTCAGCTGCCTCACCATTGCAGGAAATTACTGTGTGCCTTAGATTGGGATGCTGAACCAGATGAAAAATGTCACTGCAGCTTTGAGTGCAGTCATAGGTTAAATGGAAGTATTGGATGGAGCAATTCAGTGGGGCTGCTGCAGGCGGATACATAGTAACAATGATGGAAAGAACCTTCCCCACTCGCTCCTGAACCTTATAATGTGCCTTTGTGTGTATATTTAATCATTCACGGAAACCTGATTTCTATTTTATGGTCTGATTAGACAGGACTGATAATCGCTGAGCCAAATAACATGTGCATTTACAACAACAACAACAACAACAAAGCCTTTAGTCCCAAGCAAGTTGGGGTAGGCTAGAGGTGAAACCCATAAGATCTCGCAACCAACTCATGGCTTTGGCACATGGATAGCAAGCTTCCACGCACCCCTGTCCACAGCTAGCTCTTTGTCGATACTCTAATCCTTCAGGTCTCTCTTAACGGACTCCTCCCATGTCAAAATCGGTCGACCCCGCCCTCTCTTGACATTCTCCGCACGCTTTAGCCGTTCGCTATGCACTGGAGCTTCTGGAGGCCTGCGCTGAATATGCCCAAACCATCTCAAACGATGTTGGACAAGCTTCTTCTCAATTGGTGCTACCCCAACTCTATCTCGTATATCATCATTCCGGACTCGATCCTTCCTCGTGTGGCCACACATCCATCTCAACATACGCATCTTCGCCACACCTAACTGTTGAACATGTCGCCTTTTAGTCGGCCAACACTCCGCGCCATACAACATTGCGGGTCGAACCGTCGTCCTGTAGAACTTGCCTTTTAGCTTTTGTGGCACTCTCTTGTCACAGAGAATGCTAGAAGCTTGGCGCCACTTCATCCATCCGACTTTGATTCGATGGTTCACATCTTCATCAATACCCCCATCCTCCTGCAACACTGACCCCAAATACCGAAAGGTGTCCTTCCGAGGTACCACCTGGCCATCAAGGCTAACCTCCTCCTCCTCACAGCTACTAGTACTGAAACCGCACATCATGTACTCGGTTTTAGTTCTACTAAGCCTAAACCCTTTCGATTCCAAGGTTTGTCTCCATAACTCTAACTTCCTATTTACCCCCGTCCGACTATCGTCAACTAGCACCACATCATCCGCAAAGAGCATACACCATGGGATATCTCCTTGTATACCCCTTGTGACCTCATCCATCACCAATGCAAAAAGATAAGGGCTCAAAGCTGACCCCTGATGCAGTCCTATCTTAATCGGGAATTCATCGGTGTCGACATCACTTGTTCGAACACTTGTCACAACATTATTGTACATGTCCTTGATGAGAGTAATGTACTTTGCTGGGACTTTGTGTTTCTCCAAGGCCCACCACATGACATTCCGCGGTATCTTATCATAGGCCTTCTCCAAGTCAATGAACACCATATGCAAGTCCTTCTTATGCTCCCTATATCTCTCCATAAGTTGTCGTACCAAGAAAATGGCTTCCATGGTCGACCTCCCAGGCATGAAACCAAACTGATTTTTGATCACGCTTGTCATTCTTCTTAAGCGGTGCTCAATGACTCTCTCCCATAGCTTCATTGTATGGCTCATCAGCTTAATTCCACGGTAATTAGTACAACTCTGAACATCTCCCTTGGTCTTGAAGATTGGTACTAATATACTCCGTCTCCATTCTTCTGGCATCTTGTTTGCCCGAAAAATGAGGTTGAAACGCTTGGTTAGCCATACTATCGCTATGTCCCCGAGACCTTTCCACACCTCAATGGGGATACAATCAGGGCCCATCGCCTTGCCTCCTTTCATCCTTTTTAAAGCCTCCTTCACCTCAGACTCCTGGATGCGCCGCACAAAACGCATGCTGGTCTCATCAAAGGAGTCATTCAGTTCAATGGTAGAACTCTCATTCTCCCCATTGAACAGCTTGTCGAAGTACTCCCGCCATCTATGCTTAATCTCTTCGTCCTTCACCAAGAGTTGGCCTGCTCCGTCCTTGATGCATTTGACTTGGCCAATATCCCTCGTCTTCCTCTCCCGGATCTTAGCCATCTTATAGATGTCCCTTTCACCTTCCTTCGTGCCTAACCGTTGGTAGAGGTCCTCATATGCCCGACCCCTTGCTTCACCAACAGCTCGCTTTGCGGCCTTCTTCGCCATCTTGTACTTCACTATGTTGTCTGCACTCCTATCCAGGTATAGGCGTCTGAAGCAATCTTTCTTCTCTTTAA
>NC_041385.1:362946927-362970474 GCF_002162155.2 Triticum dicoccoides
TTATAGATGTCCCTTTCACCTTCCTTCGTGCCTAACCGTTGGTAGAGGTCCTCATATGCCCGACCCCTTGCTTCACCAACAGCTCGCTTTGCGGCCTTCTTCGCCATCTTGTACTTCTCTATGTTGTCTGCACTCCTATCCAGGTATAGGCGTCTGAAGCAATCTTTCTTCTCTTTAAGCGCCTTCTGGACATCATCATTCCACCACCAGGTATCCTTATCTTCGCTTCTCCTTCCCCTGGACACTCCAAACTCCTCCGAGGCCACCTTACGAATGCAAGTCGCCATCTTCATCCACACATTGTCCGCATCCCCTCCTTCCTCCCAAGGGCCCTCCTTAAATACCCTCTCCTTGAACACCTGAGCTACCTCCCCCTTGAGCTTCCACCACTTCGTTCTAGCGACCTTCGCACGCTTATCCCGCTGGACACGAATCCGAAAGCGGAAGTCAGCAACCACCAGCTTATGCTGGGTTACAACACTCTCCCCAGGTATCACCTTACAGTCTAGGCACGCACGCCTATCTTCTCTTCTCGAGAGGATGAAATCAATCTGGCTAGAGTGTTGGCCACTACTAAAAGTCACCAGATGTGATTCTCTCTTTCTAAAGAGGGTGTTAGCTACAATCATGTTGTAGGCTAGAGCAAAGCTTAAGACATCTTCTCCTTCTTGATTCCTGATGCCATAGCCAAAGCCCCCATGCGCCCCTTCAAAACCTGTGTTAGATGTACCCACGTGGCCATTGAGGTCTCCTCCTATGAAGAGCTTCTCACCAATCGGTACACTCCTAACCATGTCTTCCAAGCCTTCCCAGAACTCCCTCTTGGTGTTCTCATTGTGGCCTACTTGCGGGGCATATGCGCTGATAACATTGAGGACCAAGTCCTCAGCTACCAGCTTGACCAGGATAATCCGGTCCCCACGTCTCCTGACGTCTACCACTCCATACTTGAGGCTCTTGTTGATCAAGATGCCTACGCCATTTCTGTTTGCAGCCGTCCCCGTGTACCACAGCTTGAAGCCGGTATCCTCCACCTCCTTCGCCTTCTGTCCTCTCCATTTGGTTTCTTGGATGCAAAGGATATCAACACCTCTCCTCACTGCTGCATCAACTAGCTCCCGAAGCTTCCCTGTCAGAGACCCTACGTTCCAGCTACCTAAGCGAATCCTCCTAGGCTCGGCTAGCTTCCTTACCCTTCGCACTCGTCGAGTCAAATGCGAAGACCCTTGCTCATTTTCCACTACATCCGGGCGCCGATGTAGTGCGCCACTAAGGATACGACGACCCGATCCTCGCTCACTTGCCACCGTATCCGGATCAAGATACGGCGCGCCACTTGAGGGGTGACGGCCCGGCCCTTGCCCATTTTCCACCACACCCGGGTTCCGATGTGGCGCGTCGCTGAGAGGGTTACGCCCCAACGAAAATCTTTTGGGTTTCATCTCCATAAGAGTGGCTGAGTTTTTACGTTGGCTCGCCAAGCCTATCACAACCCTCCTCCTTTACCCGGGCTTGACTAAATACTACACCAAATATATTTGTACCTTGAAAACAAAGTTTATCTCTTCTACCTATTACTCAAGGTACATTCCAGTTTTGCTGCAAAAAAAAGAGAATGGATGTACGCTCCATGCACCTAAAAAGTTGAAATTTTTTCTGAATGGCTCATTTGTTTAGCTGATTGATACCATGCACCTAAATGATTGCTAAAACTTAAAGGTATTAAAGAAATGCAAACCGTTTCAAAATACTCCGGGTTTAAGTCTGAACCTTGCGCCATTTGGCTCTATGTTACCCGAACAAGATATTTAAAGATAGTGTAGTCTTCGTTGATTATCCGTCGGTTGAACCATATCATTTCCCTTAATTTGTTACCATATGTGCTTGCCCACAACTAAACCAACTAAATCATGTATTTTATTTTCAGTGTGTACATTGATTCAGCGGGCCTTTGCGCCATTTTTTTTCCAAACTCGGATTTCACAGCATGATAAACATTTTTTCACTATAGCATAGTTTAACAGATAGGCTTTCTACTACCAGTATCGAATAAATGAAACTATTTTCATCGACAACATGGCTTTAGCGGGTCTCTGCGCCATTTGGCGCAACGGGTCAACTAGTAAAACATTATATCTCAGGTACGTCCATTAATTTTGAAAGCAATATTATCCAAACTATGACACTGAAAGAACACATAAAAGAAACCTTTCGAAACACTCTAGAATCGTGAAAAAGAGGAGGTACGTGATACGGTAAGTAAACGGACTCCGAAAAATCCGCAAAAATATTTTTTTCTCAGTTTTGGAATATTTTTTTTTGAAAATAAGAAACTACCAGGAAGGTCATCCTGGTGGGCACAAGACACCAGGGCGGGCGCGCCTGGCAAGCCACGCACACCCAGGTGGGTTGTGCCCACCTCGGGTATCTTCTGGACTCCATTTTTCTTCCGTTTGCTTTTTTCCCAAGATAAAAAAAATTATATACTCCCCGAACCTGTTGAACCCCATATCACAGAGCAATCTCCTGTTTTCTTTTCCTTGTTGTTTTCTGTTAGATTGGTCAAGTCAGGAATCATGTCTTCTCTCTCCTCCAATGCTGAAGAAGGTGATGCTTGGTTGGTTCAGGTAGAGTCCAGGGGAGAGGGATTTGAAGAGGTTGCTATGGAGTAAGATGAGGGAGACTCGCTTGGAGTTCACCCTCCGGCCTCTGAGAGGGGCACTCTGGCTGGCATCTCCACTCATCCTAACCCCCATCAAGCCATGAGGCCAACAAACAATCAAGAGGGCCCTAGAGGAAGAACTCCCTACAAGTAGACCTCTACACAGGTTAGATCAAAACAATTTTCACAATTTGATTCATAATTATGGGTTCGAAAACACTCCCCGTGTGCATATACCGTCCAATTGGGACATATCTCGTACAAGAGAAAGTGATGCAGGGACAAACTCTTGGGGTCCGGAAAATAAGAATATCATGGATGAAGTAGAGAAGAACACTGAGTTGCTTCACCAAGCTCTTCGGGAGATTCACAGTTTAAGAGAGGCACTCAGAGATATATTGGACAGGATCACCACTACTTCATCACCACCACCTCCTTCTTCATCAGTGAAAGAAAATTGAGTATCAGGTATGGGCACTCCCCTTGGCTTTCGCCAAGCTTGGGGGAGGTGCCCAGGTATCGTATCACCTCCACTATCTGTTTGCCTTTACTTTTCTTAGTCCGATCCATAGTTATCTTTTGCTTTAGATGAATAAAAGTTTAGTTCAATCCTTTCTTTTCGAGAGTTTTCTTAGTGATCTATCTTTGTAATCGCGTGCGAGATATATAATAAAGTTTAGTTTAAGTTTTCTTCTTTTACTTTCATGTTTCAATAAAAAAGGAAATAAATGAAAAAGATCATATGCTAATCTTATGGTAAGTGATGACATCACACAAGGAAAAGTATAAGTGGAAAATTTTATTGTAGATTGACAAACATAGCATTGGTCAATGAAGCAACTCATTAAAGAATTAATAAGGGAAGAGAAGATTCACATGTAAATACACTATCCTGGAAATCTTTTGTGATTGTGAGCACCCATCAAAATATTATACGCCAAAATTGTTGACGTTGGACAAGGAAGACAACGTAATGATTTATGTTTGTTCATATTCACATAGAAGCTATATTGTCATAGATCCTTCAACATGTGGTGTTTGCCCCTATCTTTGGTAGCCAAAAATTCCGCACCAAGTAGAGATACTACTTGTGCATCAAAAAAAATCTTAAACCCAAATCTTCTTTTGAGAGTCCACCATACCTACCTATGGATTGAGTAAGATCCTTCAAGTAAGTTGTCATCGGTGCAATAAGGCAACAAAAATTGCTTCTAAAAGTGTTTGATCATTTAGCATATGAGAAAATTGAGCGTTGTACGAACTTGTGATGGCAAAGAATAAAAGTGACAGATTGCATAATAAAGGTTACCATCATAAGGGGCAATATAGCGTGACGTTCTCTTGCACTAAGGGGTTGAGCATACAAACAAAAAGCGCATGACAATCTCTGCTTCCCTCTGCGAAGGGCCTATCTTTTACTTTTATGTATTTACTTTCATGCAAAAGTCAAAGTTCTTCTCTCTATTCCTTTTTATTTTCTCTTTTGGCAAGCATCATGTGGTGAGGAAAGATCTAGTCACATATATCCAGTTGAATATGGGTAGCATGAGTTATTATTGTTGACGTCACCCTTGAGGTGAATACGTTGGGAGGCGAAACTATAAGCCCCTATCTTTCTGTGTTCGGTTGAAATGTTTTGATCATGTGTATGCGGTGAGTGTTAGCAATATAGAAGACTACATGATGGTTGAGTATGTGGACTTGCCTAAAGGCTCCGATACGTGACCCTTCCTGAAAAGATGATGAATTGTAGTTGCAAAGTTGACTAAGAACATAGTTAGTTGGTTTCCAATAGAGTTTATGCTTGATACTTTGATGTTGTGATGAATTGTTACTTGTTCATGAGAAGTCTATCATAAAAGTTCTATGATAAAAGTTTTATGTTAAAGTTTGTTGTTGTTATAATAAGTTACATGATGCTTCTGTGTCCGTATTTTCTTTTTATCGACACCTCTCTCTCTAAGCATGTGGACATGTTTTTTGATTTCGGTTTTTGCTTGAGGACAAGCAAGGTTTAAGCTTGAGGGAGTTGATACGTCCATTTTGCATCATGCTTACCTACTGTTATTTATGTTGTTTTATTGCATAATAATGCCTTTTGGAGTTATTCTAATGCCTTTTCTCTCATAATATGCAAGGTACACACAAAGGGGGAGAATTCCGACAGCTGGAAATCTGGACCTAAAAAAGCTACGCCAGGCTACCTATTCTGCACTTCCCCAAATGAGACAAAACTTCATGACGATTTTTTTATGGAATAAATGAGAATTATTGGAGCCAATAAGGACCAAAGGGGGCCCACCAGGTGGGCACAACCCACCTGGGCGTGCCAGGGAGCCCAGGCGTGCCCTGGTGGGTTATGCTCACCTCAGCCCACCTCCGGTGCACCTCTTCTGGTACATAAGTCATTTTGACCTAAAAAAACAAGGAGAGGACTTTAGGGATGAAGCGCCGCCATCACGAGGCGGAACATGGGCAGGAGCACTTTTGCCCTCCAGTGGAGCGATTCCACCGGGGGAACTTCCCTCCCGGAGTGGGAAATCGTCATCATCATAATCACCAACAACTCTCCCATCTTCGAGAGGGCTATATCCATCAACATCTTCAACATCACCATCTCCTCTCAAACCCTAGTTCATCTCTTGTGTTCAATCTTTGTACCGGAACTATAGATTGGTTCTTGTGGGTGACTAGTAGTGTTGATTACATCTTGTAGTTGATTACTATATGGTTTATTTGGTGGCAGATTATATGTTCAGATCCATTATGCTATTTAATACCCCTATGATCTTGACCATGATTATCATTTGTGAGTAGTTACTTTTGTTCTTGATGTCACGGGAGAAATCATGTTGCAAGTAATCATGTGGACTTGATATGTGTTTGATATTTTGATGATATGTATGTTGTGATTCCCTTAGTGGTGTCATTTGAATGTCGACTACATGAAAATTCACCATATTTGGGCCTAAGGGAATGCATTGTGGATTAGTTATTAGATTATGGGTTGCCGGAGTGACAGAAGCTTAAAACCTAGTTTATGCGCTATTCCGTAAGGGACCGATTGGATCCAAAAGTTTAATGCTATGGTTAGAATTTATTCTTAATTCGTAGTTGTGGATGCTTGCGAGGGGGTTAATCATAAGTAGGATGTTTGTTGAAGTAAGAACAACACCTAAGCACCGGTCCACCCACATACCAAATTATCAAAGTAGCGAACACGAATCGAACTAACATGGTGAAAGTGACTAGATGAAATTCCTGTGTACCCTCAAGAACACCTTGCTTATTATAAGAGACCATTTTGGCCTGTCCTTTGCCTCAAAAGGATTGGGCTACCTTGCTGCACTTTTGTTACCACTACCATTACTTGCTCGTTACAAATTACCTTTCTATCAAACTACTCTATTACTTACAATTTCAACACTTGCAGACATTACCTTGCTGAAAACCACTTGTCATTTCCTTCTGCTCCTCGTTGGGTTTGACACTCTTACTTATCAAAAAGGCTACAATTGATCCCATATACTTGTGGGTCATCAATATCGAGGAACTAAAATATAAAATAGGTGATGTTAACATAAAGTTAGAATATATCACTATATATTATAAATAGCGAGTGTGGAATAATGATGGGTTGGTGTGCGGAATTATCCTAGGCAATTGTTAACAAGATTGGTAATCATTATTCCAATTTTATATGGGGGAGAGGCATACTTTCTCTACCCGGATCATATGCACTTATAATTTGAACTCTAGCAAGCATCCGCAAATACTAAAGATCATTAAGCTAAAACCCAACCATAGCATTGAAGTATCAAGTCCCATTTATCCCATACGCAACAACCCCCTTACTCGGGTTTAAGCTTTTGTTTCTCTAGCAACCCACTTGTAGCGACCCGACCCGAATGGATCGAAGTCTCTATGCTTAAGTGTCCTCCCTGGATCGGTATGCTGACACACACAATACTCGAGGATTTATAACAGAGGTAAATCACATGTATAAAGTAACTTAAATACTATTACCTCAATCCATAAAGCGGAAGAAACAACAAGGTTGTGGATTCCCATCAACACCAATGGCAAAGTTGAGTGTCGAAATCGTAGCCCTAACGTATCACTCACTCGTCGTAAGATTCCTGCAACATGAGACGTTGCAGCCATGTAGGTCAGTACATTGAATGTACTGGCAAATTCACACCATAGGATAATGATGAATAATAGCTATCACTACGTGCATATTTTGCTGGTGGAGGCTCTAAGTTTAATGTTTGCAAAAAGCCAATTTTTCCTACAACAAAGGAATATATTTTATTTAACTACAAAGTTTGTTGAAAATATTGAGAAGGTAACCCCAACTCAATCCCAAATTAACATGGACAACCCAACAAATTTATTAAGCAGAGTAATTTATTAAGCAGAGTGATGAGATCAAATCAATAATTCAAGTACCAGATACTCAAGATGTCCATAACCGGGGACACGGCTATTCGTGAATAGTTTGTACACTCTGTAGAGGTTTGCACACTTTTCCCCACAAGACTCGGTCTCCTTCGTTGAATTTCTCGCACTACATGATGTTTGAGAAACAGATGACCGAGACACAGTCTTTCAGAAGCATTAACTCTTTACTCCGGGTAGACAGTACCACCTACATCCCCCTACATCTGCTAGTCCACCTCTTCAAGAGCTCACACAACTTACTCAACTATTCCAGAGCCCATAATGGCTTGTGGCTGCACACGGAAGTTTTCTAGCATTAATAATCTTATGAT
The DNA here is from genome assembly GCF_002162155.2 of Triticum dicoccoides. Classification (NCBI taxonomy): domain Eukaryota; kingdom Viridiplantae; phylum Streptophyta; class Magnoliopsida; order Poales; family Poaceae; genus Triticum; species Triticum dicoccoides. The sequence goes on from NC_041385.1 coordinate 362,954,365, forward strand.
CCCTTTGAGCTTGGGTGGCATTCCATAGGAAGAATCACACGGTAACCCCGGGATCTCCTAGGACAACACTGTATTCCTCAGGTGTCCGGGCAAGCCACTGGTATCCCCAGGGTGCTCCAAACCATTCCACCAAGATGTGAATTAAAGTAGCCACCTTAAGTTAACCCTTAATTAACAATATCTCTCTCATCTTTCATGAATTCTCTCAAACCAAACCACGTCTACAAGCATAGCATAGTAGTATTAGGATCACATAGTAACACCCAAGGGTTTGAATATAGGACAATAGGTTCCTACCTCATCAACTACTTCCTAGTACCCACATGTTGTCAAACCTACTCATGCAATGTTTGAGGGTTGAAACTAATGCATAAAAACTGGGTATGAAAAATATGATCAAAGTGTGAACTTGCTTGTACTGTTGATGAACATTCGTCACACTCATAACCCGGGATAGATCTACTCGTCACACTCCGTTCAATCTATCATGAGCAAGCAATAGTAACCACACATAAGCAATCATGCAAAACAATCGAAGAAAAGATCTTGGAAAGCTTCGAAAACAAGCAATTAACTCTTGCTACTGAAACAAATTCTAACAATACCAAAATTAGGTGGATTTGGCCTTATCAGAAAGTTTAGGTCAAGAGCTCCGATTTGCAAAAAGAATCAACTAAAACGGAGTTACAGATAAAAGGATATAATCGAAAGAAATTTGAATATGAATCTGAACAAAGATTCGAAATTTGGATATTTCAAAAAGTTGTTGAGATAGGTTCACTCGATAGGTGGAATCAAGACGAAAATGTAGACGCTGGTTTCATTTAATTTGGATGAACGAGTAAAAAGTTATGGCTATTTGAAAAATTAGGGCCAAGCTGTTTTACGGAAGAAAAAGGGCTATGGCTAAAAGAATTTTACTCCTAAAATGTAAATACAAGGACTAATTTATAAATCTAATTATTCTACCGTACTAGTCTAGAAATAATAAGCTATGGGAGTATCTAAAAAAATACGAAGAAAGATACCTTTATAAAGTAGAGAAAAGACGATTTCAAAGAGAAGACGACTTCCAGAATTTCCGCCGGAGATGAGAAACATATTTTTTGTTTAGTGAATCTAGTCAAACCAAAGATATTGATTTAACCCGAATCGGATAACTTTTGAAGGCTCTATGGGTCTATATTTATAGGTGAAAAAGAGGTTTAGGGGTCAAAGGCTAGGCAATGTGGGACTAAACATATACGCAGATGAAATTGAAAAAAAAACAGGCGCATGGGCTAAGAGTTCGGCCCGGCCGCACACATACAATGCGTGGCAGTTTTTTCTCTAATATTTTTCTTTCATGAAATCTTATTTTTTGGAAAAACATAAATAATAAAAGAATTGTAAACCTTAACAAAAAGAGAAAAAGAAAAATACGGGTCGGCCTGTCTATTATGTTGCGCATGTGGGCGATAAATAATAGTTAGCCGCACATACAGTTTTTTTAAATAGAAACAGAAAAGAAAACTGAATAACAAAAATAAAAATAAAATTGTACATAGGCATATTATATATCGAAACTTTCAGAAAAAGATTTTCTAACGTCAAATAAAATCCACAAAAATTTAAATAAAGCAAATAGTTATACAGTTGCACTAAAACCCCATAAAAATCATTTCTAAAATACCAAAATGATTGCAAATTTATTTTTCTCTAATTTTCTAATGCAGGGCATCATTTTACCCTATTTTCCATATATTTTATTTTTGGAGAAAAGTAATTTTAATAAAACCCAAATAACTCCAAATTGAAAAATAATTTCAAAGGGACTTTAAATTTGATTCTTTTAAACTTCCAACTCATATTTCATACAATTTGAAGAAGTCATTTTATCTTCTCTCATGAAAATCATTGAGTTGCATAAAGTTTATGAATTTGAAATATTTTCAAATGAAATTCAAATCTTTTCAAAACCCCCCTTTTTTAAATTAGAAGAAGTCATGTTATCTTCACTCTAGGGTTTGTAATGAAATAAGTTTGAATTCAAGGGGATCATAAATGCAAAAATGAAAGTTTGGGAAAGTCCTTTTATTCCCTCTCATTTAACTTCAATAAAAGTTTCAAATTTCACTCAATTCACACAAGCAACCACACCACAATCAAACAATCAATCAAAACTATCTATTTAATATAACATTCCAGAATTTAGAATTTTGGGATGTTACACCACTATAAGAGAATCATGAACGTATTGCAACACCCTACAGCGGGAATCCTTCATGTGTGCGCAGCACGGAAGGCACCATAGGACAACACGAAAATAAAACATACAACTCAAACCATTCTAGATTATCAATCAACCCAAAAGACAAAATAAATATACTCAAAACATCATAGGATGGCAACACATCATTGGATCATAATATGTGACATGAAGCACCATGTTCAAGTAGGGGATTACAGCGGGGTGCAGGAGAGTGGACCGCTTAAAAGAGATGAGGAAGGTGAGTGATGAAGACGATCACCGCGGGGATGGTTCCCCCGGCGGCACTCCGACGCCACCAAGAGAGAGGGGGAGAAAGTCTCCCCCTTGTGCTTCCTCCTCCATGCCCCCTAGACGGGGAGAGGTTCTCCCTCTGGTCCTTGGCCTCCATGGTTGATGGCCCCCTCCGGCTTCCTCCTTCATGGCCTCCGGTGATGACGACCCCTCCGGCAGGGTGCCAGAGATAGCCTAGATTGATTTTTCATGGCTACAGAGGCTTGCAGCGGCGGAACTTCTGATCTAGGGTTCTTTTTAGAGGTTTGGGTATTTATAAGAATTTTTGGCATCGGTCTCACGTCAAGGGGGTACCCGAGGCATCCACAAGCCCGAAGCACCCTCCCTAGGGGGTAGGGTGCGCCTAAAGGGCTTGTGGCCTCCTCGTCCACTTCCTGGCCGAGCTCTTATGCTTCGGGGGTCTATTTTGGTGCATAGAAAATCACCGTAAATTTTCAGCCCATTCCGAGAACTTTTATTTCTGCACAAAAAATGACACAAGGGTAGTTCTGCTGAAAACAACGTCAGTCCAGGTTAGTTCTAATCAAATCATATCAAACCATATAATATTGTTGTAAACATGGTATGAATACTTCATAACTTATAGATACGTTGGAGACGTATCACGCCCCCCTTTCCTTTCTGCCATGAGGAGGGGAAGGCGGGAGGGGCTAGTCCTCCCTCCTTTCCTTCTCTAGGGCCGGCGGCCAGGGAGAGGCTGTGCCAGCCCCCTTGTGGGCTGGTATGTGCCTCCCCTTGGCCCATTAGGCCCATAGACCTCCAGGGCCTCCCGGAACACCTTCCAGTGATCCCATGACTACCTGATACACCCTGAAACCTTTCCAGTGTCCAAATAGCATCATCCTATATATCAATCTTTACCTACGGACTATTCCGGAGCTCCTCGTCATGTCCGTGGTCTCATCTGGTGTAATGCCCCGAGACCGATGCGCCAGATGTCTTCCAGTTATTCGCCGTCGTTGCCATGTCATTCGCTTGCGTGTTGCACTTTGCCATGTCATCATGTGCATTTCATCCGCATGTTTTTCAAAACTTGTATCCGTCTGTCGCTAGCTTCCCCCGTCCCTTCCATTGTCCGTTCTGAGCCCAGACACACTCGCACGCGCCCACGGCACCTCTGAGATATTATTCTATAAGTGGCATAAAACTGTTCTCGGAATGGTTGATGTGTGGTCTTATTATAGTGTAGGTAGACCACCTGCCAAATTTCGTCAGATTCAGAGTCCGTTTGATAGCCCAACCGTTAAACATATAGCGGTACCATTGTCGGTACATTAGTCGGACGCTTTGGTCTCCGAAGCTGCTGCCGGGCCTCTCTTCTATTCTCTCCCTAGCCACACTACATAGCCCACTCCCCCTCAAAACCAGCCCACCTGGGCCTGCCTAACCTCCCCCTCGATCGGATCCGTCGGATCGCGATCGGAGGGCTCTGAAACCCCCCAAAACACCTAACCATAGTCCTGCCTTATTTAAACCCCCCTGGCATTTTTTGTCATTCCTTCCCCTCCTCCTTGATTTCCGCAACCCCAATCATCAACCACCGCTACCTCCCACCTTTTCCTTCAATTTCGACGCCCTCCACCTCCACCGCAAGATTTGGCGTGCCCGGATTGGCCAGCCGCTGCCTCCAGCCAATGGCAGAGTGTCACCTTGCCTCCCCCGCTTCCTTCCAGCCCTTAGGGCCCGCCGAGCCTAGATCGTGTCCGGGCAAGCCCATCTGGGGCCGAGAAGACCGTCGTCGCCTCCCGAGCGCCCGACCCCGCCGCCTTGCCCTGCCGGAGCAAGTCGTCGTCCGTCGCCTTCGTGACATCGCCCCGCCTGGGTCCGGCAACCTCGAGGGCCTCGGCCATCGGATCCCCGCCCCCGGTCACATATGCCTCACGCCTTGCTGACATCCCCGCCGGCCGTCGGAGTCCACCCCGGACCAGGCCAGCCCCGCCTTCGGCCACCGGCCTCCTCCGCCCCACCGGAGCTCCACCGACCCCTGCGTCGCCTCCGGCCGGATCCGACCCGCTGCCGCCCGGATCCACCGAATCCCGTCACCCCCGTTCGCCGGACACCCATCGCTGGTCATCCCCGCGTCATCCCTTGCCGGCAGCCGGTGTTGACCCGAGCTGGACGACCCCATTCCCCGAACCAAGAAGGAGCCCACACCACACCGTTCCGAACAGCGAGATCCACTTTTCCACAAGGTCGAATTTCTACTGTCCCCAGAAAACTCATCTCATATGCATTCTTGTGATGATGATAACTTTGTGCATGCTTATCCGTTTGGGGTGCATTATATGTCAAAATGTTCTACTCTTCATGCTCTACATGATGGTTGCATTTTCATTCATGTTAGTATTCATCTTGATGCCATTATCATTGTTGCATTGTTAAGTGCAGAAAACTGTTGTAACTTGCCATTTGTCTTTTTCATATCATTTTGTGTGATTTTCTTTCGAGCAACATGCCTACGTGTCTAGAAGCACAATCATGTCATCTTTGCATTGGTGTAATCCACTTTTCATGAATTGCCCTGTTGTGACTAGAACAAGCTTGCCAAATGGGCTACTCACTATTTTCTGTTTTCATAGACTTGTAGTTTCTGCTGTCTGGAACTATTATATTGTGATGCCATGTTTTCTTGATGCTACCAACAAATCTATGCATATTTTGCAGATGTTCATTAATCATGTTTTGATTTCCATGTTATGCTCTATCCATCCATGCCCTTGTTTGAAATTATAGCTTGTTGTAGCTTGTTCTTTTCATGCTCTCAAACTGCTTAAAAATATTTCTGTCAGCCTGTTAACAACAGGTTCATTTTTGTAAAGTGCAGAGTTAGTGTTGTGTGCATCCTATGACCATATTGTTGTCCTGAGTAGATACAGAAACATGCCATCTTACTATTGGTTGTGTTTGCCTGCCATAATATGTTGAGTTAAACTATCTTGCAAACATGCCTACTTAATTCTGTTTCTGCCATGTCTAGTAAATTCCACAAAGTCTGGAAACTATTATTATTTGCAATCTTTCCATGATGTTTTAACATGTTCTAGTGGTTTTTAGCAGTAGCTCCGTAATCATGTTTTGTAGTGCTTGACATGTACTTCAATGCCATGCCCTTGGTTGCCATGTAAACTTGTTGTAGCCTGACTCAACCTTGCTCTCAAGAGGTCATCATGCTAAATCTGTCAATCTGTTAACAACATGTTCCATTTTGTAAATCTCATAGTAATTAATCTATGCATCATATGGAGTTGTGCATATGCGGTAATTGGAGGTATGCCATGTGTACTATATTCTCATGTCCTTTGCATAAATATTACAATTTCTATGCTTGATGTTTTTGGCCTCCAAAGTCAGCATCATAATGTAATTGTTTGCATTCCCAGATTTTCTCTGTCCGGGAATCTGCTATTTCATGTTTGCATCTTGTCTTGATGAATGTCGCGAACCTGTTGCTCCTATGAACATGACATGTTGTGTTGCTTTACCTCCATGATAAGTACTAGCATTCTATGCCTTGTGATGTCATGTTCATGCATTATAGCATACTTGTTTCATGCCTCCAACATGCCATGATATTAAACTCTGTTCATGTATAGGACTAGTTTTTCACCAAGTCCTAATCCGTGTTATAAAGTTGCTTTTTGCATTGATCATATTGGTTTAATATTGATGCCTGTGAACCTGAACCTTAATGATATTTGAAGCATGTTATATTTACTTTGAGTGCATATCAAGTTTGTGCTCATTTGGTTCCTATAGCATGTTGTTTTGATGATTGCAAAGTGCCTAGTTGATGTTTAGGCAGATTGTTGTTATATCTTGTTTTGAGTGTATGTGTTGAACCGTTGCTCCGTTTTCATCATGTTCTATATGAAACTTGCTTAGAATTGCATATAGTTTCATAACATCTTGTTGCATCCATGTTTAGGAGTGTTTGTGATTGTGTTTTGCATGCAATTGCACCAATGTCATGTTTAACTTGTTTTGCTCATATCTGCTAGGCCGTAGCTCCGACTTAAATGAACTTTATATGTAACTTGATTAGAAAAATGTATAGATCATCATGGTGCATATTAACTTGCTGTTTAACAACTTCAACATCATGTGTTTTTCAGATCTGGACCAATATCGAAATTTGCATATGGGGACTTACCGGAATTGTTATATGTTGTTTCTGGCCTCATTTAAACTTGTTTTGATGTGATGTTCTTGTATGCATCATCTCTTGCCATGAGTAGCATCATGTAGCGTTGTCATACATCATACTTGGTTGTGCACCATGCCTTGTTCATGCGTTATTTGTTTACCATGTTGTTTGCTTCTTTCCGGTTGTGCTTCTTCTCGGTAGTTCTTGTTTCGTTGCGATCTTGAGGATTCGTTCGACTATGCTTGATTCGTCTACGCCCGTTCGTGTTTTTCATGGACTTGTTCTTCTTCCTAGCGGGATTTTAGGCAAGATGGCCGTCACCTTGGATCTCACTACTATCTTTGCTTTGCTAGTTGTCTCAATGCTATCGCTATGTCGCGCTACCTACCACTTGTTTATCAACCTTCCCAAATTTCCATGACAGCCTCTAACCTTTTCCGCCCTCCTAGCAAACTATAGTTTGGCTATGTTACCGTTTTGCTCAGCCCTTCTTATAACGTTGCTAGTTGCAGGTGCAGTTGCAGGTTGTTCCATGTTGGGACATGGATATCATGGGATAACACAATATCTCTTATTTAATTAATGCATATATATACTTGGTAAAGGGTGGAAGGCTCGGCCTTTTGCCTGGTGTTTTGTTCCACTCTTGCCGCCCTAGTTTCTGTCATACCGGTGTTATGTTCCTTGATTTTGCGTTCCTAACACGGTCGGGGTTTATGGCCCCCCCTTGACAGTTTGCTTTGAATAAAACTCTTGCAGTAAGGCCCAACATTGGTTTTAACATTTGCCAACATAATAATATTGAATTAATTAATTAACTTATATGGTGTCGTGAACCCAAGGATTCTTTATTCCACATAATACAGGGGGGCAGTGCTGATGGCGCTGGTCCAAACTAGAGAACCTTGCGGCGCCCCCTTGGCAACTTGGGTCTCAGCCAACCGCAAGCTTCGCTCATCCACCGTGGCCTAAGATGAGATACGCGCGCCTACTATCAGGGTGTCGGCACGTCGGGAGGTCTTGCTGGTTTTGTTTTACCATTGTGGAAATGTCTTGTGAATCGGGATTCCGAGCTTGATCAAGTTGTTCCAGGAGGAGGGTTTTCCTCTGTTGATCGTGAGAGCTTGTCATGGGCTAAGTTGGGACACCCCTGCAAGGTTTTATCTTTAGAAAGCCGTGCCCGCGGTTATGTGGCAGATGTGAGTTTTTAAGATCCAGTTGTAGAGAACTTGACACCAGATCTGAATTAAAATACACCAATCGTGTGTGTAACTGCGACTGTCTCTTGTTAAGTGAGTCAAGAAGAGAACATGTTTGGGTTATGCTTGAACGTAAGTAGTTCAGGATCACTTCTTGATCATTACTAGTTTGCGACCGTTTGCGTAGCTTCTCATCTTATTCTTGTACTCGTAAGTTAGCTACCATACAATGCTTAGTCGCTTGCTGCAACCTCACCACTTAACCTTTCCATACCCATTAAGCTTTGCTAGTCTTGATACCCATGGTAAGGGGATTGCTGAGTCCTCGTGGCACACAGATTACTACAACAACAGTTGCAGGTACAGGTAATTCGATGATCATGACGTGAGAGCGATGTTTGCTTATTTTGGAGTTCTTCAGCTTCTTCTTCTTTGATCAGGGGATAGGTTCCTGCTCGGCAGCCTGGGCTAGTAGGGTGGATGTCGTTTGAGTTTCTATTTGTTTTTCATCCGCAGTCGGATGTTGCCCTTATGTATAATGTTGTTGTATTCATGTGGCATTGTATGCCTTTTGTATGTATCCCCACCTATTATGTAATGGTACGATGTAATGATATCCACCTTGCAAAGCGTCTTCAATATCCGGTTCTATCCATGGTGGGACCTTCGAGTTCCTCGAGGATAGGGTCGCATATTGGGCATTGAAAGTGCTAGTATTCGACTAGAGGGGGGTGAATAGGCGTTTTTTATGAAAGTCTTCAAAACAGGGGTGCTTTGAAGACAAACAATATAAATGAACCTATTGACATGCAGCGGAAGGTAGACTACACTAGACAATCTATAGTCAAGTAAGCAATGTAGTGAAAGTATGAAGACCATCAGCAGCTAGGTAGTATGGATCAAGATGGAAGAGAGTATGAAGCCAAACAGACAACAGTCTTCACACAGTGAAGTTAATCAGATCCGGCAAGTGGGCAAAGACTTCCCGGAGACAAATTGTAAGTAAGTTGAGAGAGGAAGGATAGAACCAGTTGCTCGGAGAGAACAAGGGGTTTGTTGGACCAATTCCAGTTGCTGTGACAACTGTATGTGTTGTTAGGGAGGCTGAGATTCAACTTAGAAGACAGTGTCTTCACCTTATTCCCCTTGAGCTAAGAACACTTAGTCCTCGCCCAATCACTCTGGTAAGTCTTCAAGGGAGACTTCCAAACCTTCATAGACTTAGTTCACCGGCAATCCACAATGACTCTTGGATGCTCAGAACGTGACGCCTAACCGGCTGGAGGATTCACAATCCTCAAGTGTAATAAGTCTTCAGATCACACAGACAGAAAGACTTCAGTGATGCCTAACACTCTTTGGCTCTGGGTGTTTTGGGCTTTGTCCTTGCAAGGATTCTCTCTCAAAGGCTTCGGAGGTGGGTTGCTCTCAAACGACAAAAGCCATGCACTAACTCTGAGCAGCCACCAATTTATGGTGTAGGGGGTGGGCTATTTATAGCCAGGAGGCAACCCGACCTGATTTGTCCAAAATGACCCTGGGTCACTAAGGAACTGACATGTGTCCAACGATCAGATTTCAAACACACGCGACAGCTTAGCTTGGGCTACAAGCCAAGCTGACTCATCCAGCTATGTATAAGATTTGCTCTCATTGTCTTCGCTCAAAGACATAGGATTTGGTTGAGCATCACATCAGCCACTCTAACTTTGTTCACTTGGACCCCGCTTAACAGTATGATGGTTCCTATGACTCAACAAAGAAGAAAAGGAAACTACGAAACAACTATGTATTTGCACTCCATAGTCTTCATGCGATGTCTTCTCCTGTCATAGTCTTCAATGTGAATGTCTTCACAGACCACCATTGTCTTCAATGTCTTCACACATTTTTAGGGGTCATCTCTAGTAGGTAAACCGAATCAATACGGGACTACTACATGTGTTATCCTGCAATTCTCACAAACACATTAGTCCCTCAACCAAGTTTGTCGTCAATACTCCAAAACCAACTAGGGGTGGCACTAGATGCACTTACAATCTCCCCTTTTTGGTGATTGATGACAAACTGGTTGAAGTTTTCAACGGGAATAAAAGTATGTGAAAGTTTAGTGTTGTGAGTATTGTCTTCATACATATGACGAGGCTCCCCCTGAAGATGTGCGTATAACTGATTTGCTTTTGAATGCAAATGCACATGGCAGGTTTTACTTTGTGGAGGCCATCTTCAAAGTGTGAAGACAATACATTATGCATATAAGTAAGTAAATAAGATAATGATATGCATAATGGAAAATGGACATCTACAGAATGAATTCATGCGGAATTTATCATCGCATCACAGAATAGTAAAAAACGTAGCATACGACCATCAAGTTTAAGTGTTACAACTCAGAGAACCAAATGTTTCAAAAGACGAGAATTGTAAAAACTCGACAAAATAATGCAGCCACCTATAAGGACCCGCTTGAAGACTATCAACTCATATGTTTCTCCTCCTTTTGTCAATGAGGACCAAAAAGGTTTGAAGACATAGAGCATCTACTCATTCCTAGAAGGAGCGGATGGAGCAGCAGGGTCGACATCGGAGTTTGGTGGTGCAGAAGGGCATGGTGCAGATTCGATATGCAGTGCAGACATGGTTGGTGAAGTGGCGTCGTCTTCTTCATCGATGACATTCGCAACAACAGTTGCATCCGAAGATGAATACTCAGAATATTCAAGTGAGGGAGTATGGCGCCAGCTTGCATTAGGTGGAGGCCTGGAGTCAAACTTGAAGCTTTCGGTGAAGCCATCTACACGAAGATCATCTTTAGAACATATCAGAGTTAGGATCTTCCAGGACCGTCGTGCATTCTCATGGGCAACAAAAGAGTTCTTGGTGGCCAGATTGCGAATGCGATTGACATCCACCAAGATACTATGCATCTGACACTTCAGCCAGTCGTGGTGCTTATCCTGCTTCTGATGTAAGGCCACAAGCAGCTCTCGGTCATTGAGGACACGAGAACGCTTCTGAGACCTTTGAGCGATCGTACTGGCAGTGGCTTCGGTATTTGCACGGTGAGGCAGACGCACATTGCCAGCAAGTGGATAAGCAGGAACTGCAGCATTTGGAATATGAACTCCTTCTATGGGCTGTGAAGCTTTGATGGTCAACATTGTGAAGATATATTGGTTCCTTGGCAGGTTCGGGGTAGATGGCTTCAACTGATAGATCAACCTCAGGCAAGAAGACAAGATGGTTGTGTGCAGAAGGCTGATAGTTGACAGTTGAATGAAGCTTGATTAGGCGCATCACCCATGGAGCATAAAACTTCAGGCCAAACAGATCAATCCCTGATGCAGCAAGTTGTATGACGAAGAAATCCTAGAAGTTGAACTTGATGCCATTGACAATGTAGATTACCAAAGTCTTCATAGCACCCTCAAGTTTGGCTTCAAACGAATGTCCCTTGATTGGCCGTAGAGTACGCCTCAGTATATGATAAACTGTGTGGGGAAAGTAATCGAGATCCTGGACAAAGAATTCCTTGGGATATTCTGCATCTTGAGGCAATGGCTTCATCATGCTGAGCATCTAACCCATATTGGGTTCAGGCAGTTGGAAAATGCTCTGCAGTCCTTCTGTGTGGCACTGACAACCAGGCTCATACAATTCGCCTAGAGTGGGCAGGGAGGTAAGATCGATGATGTCTTGAGCTTTAGCTTCATGGTGCACATCACCTATCATCCACTAAAGGATCCGTGTCTTCGGATCCCTGTTGTATCCACGAATGTGAAGAGTTGCATAGAACTACAGCAGTAGCTCTTCATTCGAGTGCTCTTTGGCTATGACAAACTCCAGAAGGCCAGCATCCCGAAAGCAATCCATAGCTTCTTCAAGACAGGGGAGCCCAGCCATGGCTTCACAATCAAGGCACATGTGAGGAAAGATTCTCTCTTGGTTGTAAAGAACACAAGAGTAAAAGTTGTGCTGTTGATGGCTCCAGAAGCGATCCGAAGAGATCCTTGGCTTCGAGTATGGATTCTTGTCACTGTCAATGAAGGTGTTGTGGGCTCTGAAGCTATTGACACTGAAAGATCCAGGAGATGTAGCAGCACCTGGGAGTCTTGGCAGTCGTGGCTTAGGCTTCTGAACTTGTGGTCACTGCTGCACATGATAATCATACTATGGTCCGGGACCAGTGGCAGGAACCAGGACAGGCCAGCGAACAGTGACCAACTCCATATCACAGTTGTAAGCCAACTCCGTTGTGCGAGGCCTTGGGGAAGGAACAACTGAGGGAGTCCTAGATTAGGGGGTATCCGGACAGCCGGACTATATACATCGTCCGAACTATTGGAGCGTGAAGATACAAGACTCAAGACTCCGTCCCGTGTCCGGATGGGACTCTCCTTTGTGTGGAAGACAAGCTTGGCGATCCGGATATTATATTTCCTTCCTTGTAACCGACTCCATGTAAACCCTAGCCCTCTCCAGTGTCTATATAAACCGGAGAGGTTGGTCCTTAGAAGGCCGAATCACAATTACAATCATAATCATCATAGGCTAGCTCCTAGGGTTTAGCCTCTACGATCTCGTGGTAGATCTACTCTTGTACTACTCATATCTTCAATATTTATCAAGCAGGAAGTAGGGTTTTACCTCCATCTAGGGGGCCCGAACCTGGGTAAACATTGTGTCCCTTGCTTCCTGTTACGATCAGCCTAAGACGCACAGATCGGGACCCCCTAGCCGAGATCCGCCAGTTTTGACACCAACAACAACGCCGTCAGTGGGGACCGGCATGATAGAAGCTTCAAGATTCTCATTGGCTTCAGGAACAGCATTGGCTTCAGACTCCACATGATCTTCAGGCAAGACAGGGTAATTGGCTTCAGCAGTGTTTGTGGCAGCCTCAACATTCTCAACCTCCATATGGTTAATGACCGGAGGGTCTTGCACAGTCACATTCTCCTCGAGAATCACTTGATCTAGGGCAGGGGGTGTGGCAACTCTCTCTTCTCTTCTTTATCTTTATTCTTCATCGACTCATGCAGCCGGAATGTCTTCAGCAGCTTTTGCTTCAGACTCAGGAACCGTCGCAAAAGGATTCTCTTCAGTGAACACTTGATGTGCCACTGAGCTGGATTGTTGTGAATCTTCTTCTAGGATGGTTGACATGGAGACTGATGGCCTGAGGCCTTTGCGAAGCCGTTGGAACACGGGTGACGCCTTTGGCGATGGAGTGGTCTCCATGTAGTCGTCGTCATTCACCATTGGGTTGGTGACATGCACTGGTGGAGTGTGGGGTGTTTCATCATGAACCGAGGTTTCTTCTTGTAGGAGCTCAGCCCATGAATCATCCTAAGCAATTGGCGTCAATGGACGACCAATGCTGATGTATTCGCTGCTCGTTGGAGCAGGCGATGATACCAACTGGTGCTCTAGTTAAGGAAGGACTTCATCATCAACAACATTATCTTCATGACCAATGCCTTCAGCTGCATTGGGGTCAACAGCTAGAACTTGCTTTTCTTCCCGAGCCTCTGTGGAAGCAGGCTGGTGGAGTACAACTCGATGTTCTTGGCTTGTGGCAGCAGGGGGAGCAACAGAGATGGGTTCAACAATGAGTGGTTGAGAGGCTGTAGCACGCTCTTTCTTTGAAGACTTAGTTCCCTTAGTCTTCAGCTTCTTCTTAGAAGGAGCATCGTCAAATATGTCCTTGTGCTTGCGCTTCTTGGCTTCAGCTTCAGCCGCTCTTGTCTTCTTCAGTTCAGAAGATGTTGAGGGGACCTTAGGCTTTGAGCCTGTCATACTTGCAGGGAAGACAATGCAAGGTTCTTCCTGCCTTGGTGAAGTGGGGGTCTCAGCAGACTTCTTCTTCTTGGCAGCCATCCTGGGATCAATGTCAGGACGCCCAAGAGCTTTTTGCTTCTCAGCGAGATACTTCATGCGCTTCCTCGAGCCTATAGCTTCAGTGCGTTTCTTATGGAACTCCTCCTTGAGGTCATTCAACATCTTCTTGATGATTTGAACATCTGCCATGCTGAGCTTGTCCATGTTCTTCTTGAAAGCCTTCTCATAATCAATCTTGTTCTTCAGCTCGATAATCTTCTGAGCCAAGGCCAGTTCACCAGCAATGGCACCATGGAAGGTGACGTTGATGCCCACAGGGAGCTGAAGATTGTCAATACTGATGTCCTGGTTGTCGAACCATTCATCCATGAAGTTATTCAGAATATGAACATCAAAGAGCGGCAGATTGTTGAAGATTTCAGCTTCTTGCTTGCTCTTGATAAGCATTTCCAAAGCATCATTAGCAAGATCTTGACCACTGGACAGATCGATGGCTTCATATTCGTTGCATAGCACAGCAATTGGTGTCAGGGGTTGCCAAGTGGCCTTCTTGGGAAATGGCTTCGCGGTCCTCTTGGACATGCGAGATAAGTCTTCAGACTGCACACTGGATTCAGGCGGTGCAATCTTCAGAGTCTTCCTTGCTGAAGCTTTTGGTGAAGAAGATGGCTTTGAAGCCTTTGCCTTCTTCTTCTTCTTTTCCTTGGGAGGTGAGGGAGCAGCTTCAGTATCAGCATCACCATTAGATCGCTCCACTGCTGCTCTCTAAGCAGCAATGTGAGACAGAAGCCCATAAAAATTGGCAAATGGACCAATTCTGTTTTCATTGGCTTCACATGTCCCAAAAGATCTAGGAGCAGATGGGCTAGGGTTGAAGTTGAGGCCATAGTCCCTTGCGTTCTGGGCAGCTAAATCTTTGGCAAACTGATAGTTGCGCTTGAAGAGATTGTCGTCACGACACCATAGTAAAGAAGATGGGTCGGCATTTTCAGGCTGCGGTCCTCTGACCATGCAAGGATAGAATTCTTGTGCAATGGCTTCAACCTTGCTTTTCGGCACCAAGCCGCGATACAGATAGTCACCCCATGGGTGCTTGATGGTGTTCTACTCAGCGTATTCAGGCGTGACGAATCTGTACTTGAACCATGACTTAGCCCAATATCTTCGGATCCACTAAATTCGGTTCTTGCGCTGGTTGTAGTTTTCGTCAGGGTCTGACTTGTATTGCTCATACAAGGCAAGATGCAGATCAAGTGCTGTTTTGCCTCGGTATTGCCTGCCACCCTTTTGAACAGACTTCTCTGAAGCCATAATGTTCAAGCTGATTGGCTTCAGTATAGTGAATGGCTTCCGTTTGCTTGTCAGACAAGAACTGGCTTCAGGTGATTCAATGTGAAGCTCTAAGTATTCTGCAAATGAATGCTGACTATGAGAACCAAGGGATTCTCCCACGGACATGTACCTGTGACAGCATTAGAGATGCGAGGGAAGGGGAAGAGGTCATATGCATTCTTAGAAGATTTTGAAGTTAAATCAGTTTAGAAGACATTGACCTCATAGTGTGAAGACATTCACTTATTTTGAGAGAGTTGGTTCCAGATTTGTACGAATCCATGAATAAGTACAAGTGAGGAATCTAACTAGTTATGAAGCATAAGTGAATATACTTAGCAAGATATGAGATGCAAACGAGAACAAATCCAGATTTGGAAGTGCAGAAACCACTTTTGGTTGAAGTGGGTGGATTTGACAGATCTAAAAAGGCAGTAAAAGTAAGATTTATTTACCCCGGACGAACTGCTAGACGGGTTGGAAGAGAAGCCGAGCAGTTCAATCTCCCGCGCCCTAACTTGGTGGCGGCGGAGAGGACAAGGTCCGCGGCCGGCATGAGGACGGCGTCGAAGAGGTCGCGGCAGCTAAGCGCTTCGTCTCCAATGTTGACGTGAGCTAGCGGAGGTGCTAGGGGTTGTGCGAGGTGGCGATGTGGAAGAACAGGTAATGACCGCTTGGGTGAGTATTTATAAGGAGGAGGGTGGCGCAGCGCAATTACGCAGGTGCCCCTAGTGGTTCACTTTTGAGAGACACGTGGCATGCATGCAACTCATTGAGAGTTGTTCCATGTTCCCACGCATGCCTGGATTGTCGGGTGGTCGTTCTGGCTTCTCCGGTTTTCAGGCAATGAGGACGCAGCATTAAAACAGGTTAAATGTTTGTTAGATTGTCCTCTGCTGGCAAGGGCTCAGAGAAGACAATCGACAGGTTTCAATAGAATGCATATGATTTGGACAGATAGAGTTGAGGTAGAAGCACATAGTAGGTTAGGGTCCGATCACATTCATTTAGATCAAAAAGATTCAAGAGTGAAGACATAGCTATAAGTGAAT
>NC_041385.1:362971135-363020053 GCF_002162155.2 Triticum dicoccoides
TATATATATAGAAACCAACTCAACATTGTGAAGATAAAACATGAAGACAAATCAATGTTGAAGACAAACCAAATGCGAAGACTATGCAACTGTAACGCCAAGAGAAACACTTCAATAAGAATTTGGTGGTGGCGTTACCCACCGTATAGGAAATATTAGACCCAGACACGGCGCACAGTTATCGTGGCACTCCGAAGTCAAATTCCACATTAATGTATTCACACTCAGAGGGTAAGTCTTCATTGATTGAAGATATACGTTACTTTGGGTGTTGCACATCTAAGTCGTCAACATGCATAAGCGTTAGGATGTGTGTCCAATCACATGACATTTGAGGATCCTAAGATATTTAGCTCACACCGCAACTTGCAAAACCTTTTCTCATCCAAGGGCTTAGTGAAGATATTTGCCAATTGCTCTTCAGTGTTGACGTGAATGATATCAATATCTTCCTTGTTGACATGATCTCTGAGAAAGTGATGACGGAATGGGCTTTGTCTTCGAGTGATGAACTGGATTTTTGGACAGCTTGATGGCGCTTTCATTATCGCAGAAGAGTGGTACATTCTTCGTGTTGATGCCATAGTCCTTGAGAGTTTGCTTCATCCATAGAAGTTGAGCACAACACGATCCAGCAGCAATGTATTCAGATTCAGCAGTGGAGAGTGACACACAGTTCTGCTTCTTTGAAGACCAACCGACAAGTGATCAACCGAGAAAGTGACATGTTCCTGAAGTGGACTTGCGATCAACCTTGTCACCAGCATAATCAGCATCAGAATACCCAATCAGATCAAATGTTTAGCCCTTTGGATACCATAATCCTATCGTTGGGGTGTAAGCCAAATATCGAAGTATTCGCTTCACGGCTAGGTGATGCGACTCCTTTGGTGCTGCTTGGAATTGGGCACACATGCAAACGCTAAGCATTATACCTGGCCTAGATGCACATAAGTAAAGTAAAGAACCAATCATGGAGCGGTATACCTTTTGATCAAACTCTTTACCATTGTCGTTAGGACCCAGATGACTTTTGGTTGGTATTGGCGTCGTTTATCCTTTGCAGTCTTGCATTCCAAACTTCTTCAGGCAATCTTTGAGGTATTTCTCTTGTGATATGAAGATGCCATTCCTCTGCTGACGGATTTGAAGACCAAGGAAGAACTTCAGCTCACCCATCATGGACATCTGATATTGCTCATGCATCATGTGCCCAAACTCATCATTGTATCTCTTGTCAGTGCGGCCGAAGATAATGTCATCCACATAGATTTGGCACACAAACTGTTCACCGTCATAGGACTTCGTGAAGAGTGTCGGATCTAGAGAACCAGATTTGAAGCCTTTGCTCTTCAGGAAGTCTTTGAGTGTGTCATACCAAGCGCGAGGTGCTTGTTTGAGGTCATACACTGCTTTGTTGAGGTTTTATACCATGTCAGGATGTTTTGAATCTTCAAAGCCAGGTGGTTGTGTAACATACACTTCTTCTTCAATCTTGCCATTGAGAAAGGCACTCCATTTGGTACAGAAGGATGTTGTGGTGATTGGCATAGGCTAGCAGTATGCGAATGGCTTCAAGACTAGCCACGGGAGCAAATGTTTCATCGAAGTCAATTCGTTCTATTTGAGTGTAACCTTGAGCAACTAAACGAGCCTTGTTTCTGACAACTTGACCATGCTCATCTTGTTTGTTGCGATAGATCCATTTGGTTCCAATGATATTGTGCTTGCGTGGATCGGGATGCTTGACCAATTCCCAGACATTGTTCAGCTCGAATTGATGAAGCTCTTTTTGCATAGCTTGAATCCATTCAGGTTCCATAAAGGCTTTAGCAACTTTCTTGGGTTCAGATATAGAGACAAATGCAAAGTGCCCACAGAAATTTGCTAGTTGTGTTGCTCTTGAACGAGTGAGCGGACTAGGTGCATTGATGATGTCAATTATCTTCTCAATCTGTACTTCATTTGCAACACGGGGATGAACTGGATGAAGATTTTGCCCTTGCAGATCATTGTCTTTAGCTTCAATGTTGACTTCAGGCTGAGCATTATCTTCAGGTTGACTTGGTGCAATGATGAGTTCATCTTCATCCTGAACTTCCGAAGGTATGATTTCTCTAGTACCCATGACCTTGATAGATTCACTAGGAGGGACTTCATCTAGCACATTTGGCAGGTGCTCTCTTTGCGAGCTGTTAGTCTCATCGAACCACACATCTACAGTTTCAACCACTTTATAGTGAAAGAGGTTGAAGACGCTGTAGGAGTGCGAGTCCTTTCCATATCGAAGCATAGAACCTTCATGTGCTTTCGGTGCAAATTTTGAAGTGTGATGTGGATCTTTGATCCAGCACCTGGCACCAAATACTCTAAAGTAACTAACGTTTGGATTCTTACCAGTTAGCAGCTCATATGATGTCTTCTTTAGAAGCTTATGAAGATAAACGCGGTTGATGACGTGACATGCGGTATCAATGGCTTCAGGCCAGAACTTCCTTTGAGTCTTGTACTCAACAAGCATCGTTCGAGCCATCTCGATGAGGGTTATGTTCTTGCGCTCCACGATGCCATTCTGCTGAGGTGTGTAAGGAGCAGAAAACTCATGAGTGATGCCCAGTGTATCAAAATAAGTGTCGAGGCCGGTGTTCTTGAATTTTGTGCCCTTGTCACTTCTGATGTGCTTGATCTTGACACCATAGTTCGTCATGGCATGATTTGCGAACCGTCTGAAGACATCCCGCACTTTAGTCTTATAGAGAATTATATGCACCCATGTATATCTTGAGTAATCATCAAAGATAACGAACCCATAGAGACAAGCAGTGGTAGTAAGAGTAGAGTAGTGAGTAGGGCCGAATAAGTCCATGTAAATCAGCTCGAAGGGTTGAGATGTCGTCATGATTGTCTTCGAGGGATGCTTGGCCCTAGTTATCTTCCCAGCTCCACAGGCACCACACAGATGGTCCTTCTTGAACTTGACGCCTTCGATGCCCACGACATGCTTCTTCTTCGCGAGAGTGTACAAGTTCCTCATGCCCGCATGTCCTAGCCTTTGATACCAGAGCCAACACTATGAAGCTTTTGCTAGAAGACATACGGCTAACTATGGTCTCTCGGTGTACAGAAGTAGGGGTTCTACTTTGTACCCCTTTACCTGTGCACGGGCAGTCAGAGCCACACCCACGGCCACACTTAGCAGGGCAGAGGAGGGAAGCCGGAGCCACAAGACGAACAAGCAACGCCAAGACAGAAATGCGGAGAGCAAGAGGGCGAGGTGGGCTCCCCCGGCAAGACCCTTGCCGGGGCGACCTCTGCAGCCCCGGCAAGAGCCTTGCCTGGGCAACCTGCCCAGCACCAGCAAAGCACGCCACCCTTGAGCCTGAGGTTTCCAACACTATCAACCACATTGGAACCAAGGCTCGGGAGGTGCCCCCATGGTGGCATGCAGATCTTTGTGAAGATCATTGACACACAATATCAGATGAGGACCAGAATACGAGACCTCCGGCAACATCCTTGCCGGGGACGACCACGGTGCCATGGCAAGACCCTTGTCGGGGCCCCCGGCAAGACCCTTGCCGAGGACATCAACGAGGCCGTGGCCAGGCCCGCACACACCAAGACACCACCACCGTTCCCATACAGCTGCCAGCCCAGCCAGCTAGGCGGGCACCTGCGTGGCAACGTGCGGCCCCAAGGCCAACTCAGCAAGCACCTTCGTGGTGGCATGCAGATCTTCGTGAAGACGCCGCCACCGCGCCAGCTCAGCAGCCTACCAGCCTACATGGCGCAGCCCGCCTCGCTGGCCTGGACGTGCGTCGAAGCAAGGCGAGGTGGCGATAAAGCAGGGGGACACCTCAGGGGCGCATTTAATGCACCTTGTCTCATAATGGCAAGCGATAAGCTTAGCCACTGTACCCTTTCCACCTCATGTTTGCCACTGTAATGCCTCCTTCGACTATAAAAGGAGGCCCGAGGCGTACTGGAGGGGGATTCGACTCTTTGAGCAAGTCACGCTCAATAGCTAGTTCAAGAACACTGATATACACACCAAAGCAGGACTAGGGTATTACACGATCTCCAGGCCCAAACCTGGGTAAACAACCTTTGTGCTTGCTCTTAAACCCGCTCTTCTCACGACCCCGCGCCTGCCGACCACAGTAGGGATCCCGTTGATCCCATAGGTGTCGTTCCCACCGACATCTTTGGCGCGCCAGGCAGGGGGCGCAGTCGTGAAAATCCGGTCTAGCAGCTCTTCATCGCCATGGCTCCCAAGAGGAAGACGACCACGGCGATCGGTTCATCCGGAGCTGGACTCCCCATACTGGTGCGGGCTAGTAGTGGGTCGGTCACGAATAGAACCCAAGGCACGACCCGCAAACACCCACATCGCCCTGGCAGTCCAGACCTCGCGAGCGGCATCGTTCGTGTGCAAGACGACGGGCCGCATGTCGCACATTCTAGAGACGGAGTTGGGCCCCCCCGCAGGCGGCGCAGGGCCCTCCAGGGGCGGCGTCGTGTGACCCACTGGCGGCGCGGCGACCTCCAAGACGCCCGCGCGGGCGCCTACGACGCGCTCTTCCCAAGTTGTGCGCGATGGGCAGCGTCACCACGCTAGTGACCCCGGGCGCCGACCTGGGAAGAGTCCAGTGCATCCTTCACAGGACGAAGGAGGTCAGCATGCACGCCGAAGTATTGGCGAAAATGGTGTACCGCCGCGGAGCCGTGATAGAGCTCCTTCTAACGTGGTTAGGAGTCGAAGCGCATCACGGTCCACGCAGCTCTCGCCACCACCCACGCCAGCAGAAGCTTTGGCGCGTGCGCAACTGCTCCTTGACTTTCCTCTTGCTGCGGAGAAGCTCGACGAGTGGAGAGCCACCGTTCGGAGCCACAAATAAAATGAGTCGCGACCAGCGGGGCCCATAGGCCGCTGCTCTGTCGAGCCACCGCATGCCAGCGGTGGAAGGGTCGGGGGTGATGTAGCCATGGTGCACTCTCCTCCCCCATGCCAGCTACCGCGGGTGTCAATCCATCGTGATGATGCTTGTGATAATATTTCCATAGTGTCGTCCGATCCACGGACCCACCGCGATCAGCACCAAGTTCTTTGGGAGTGAGCCCTTGAAGACGCGCGAACCACCATCGAGCGCCGGCGTGATGCACGCCACCAGTCAGATAGACGGGCAGGGCCCACTATGGACCACCCGGCACTGGGAGGCTATGGTGGCCTACCTTACGAGGTGTGTTGCCCAGCCTTTACCCATGAGCTGCGGCGGTTCTAGTGGCCCTCCCACCGCACCTTCAAGCCCAACATTGGCGAGAAGTACAATGACAAGACTCACCCGTCGGAGTTCCTCAGCATTTACACCATTGCGATGCAAGCTACTGCAGCCCGCGACGACAAGGTGCTTGCCAATTACTTCCCGTTGTTGCTCAAGTCCAATGTTATGTCATGGTTGATGCACTTGCCGGTGGATTCCATTTCTTCTTGGTCGGATCTGTGCCATGAGTTTGTTGGCGCCTTCACCGGAGGCCATCAAGCTCATGGCCAGGCAAGCGATTTGCATATCATCCCCCAAAAGGAAGGTGAGAACCTGCGCAAGTATATCCAGAGGTTCAGCCGGGTACAGTACAACATCCCAGACGTTCACCCTACCGCTATGATCAGTGCGTTCCATTAGAATGTGCGTAACCGCAAGATGCGCGAGGAGCTGACGATGAACAAGGTCAAGGATGTAGCCGAACTTCATGTTCTGGCTGATAGGTGCGCTCGGGGTGAAGAGGGGGGGAAGTACCCCGACGAGGACGCCGGTGTGGAAACCGACTCCACGGACGATGATGTCGCTGCCCCGACGAAGAAGGGCCGACGCCGTAACAGAAAGCGCAAGGGCAAGACTGTGGTTGCCGACCAGGGGTCCGACGATACCGGCACTGCCAAGAAGTCCAAGGCGAGCGACCCCGGCAAGGAAGTTGCCGGGTGTGCCACTTGCCGGGCCTTGGCGGCTACCGACAAGCTGGGAAGCTCCGACAAGAAATATTGCAAGATCCACCGCACCAAGGGCCATGACCTCCAAAACTGCCGACAAGTTGAGCTGCTTGCTGAGAAGCAAAAAGCTGAGTATGAGAGGCGGGACAAGGAGTAAGGCCATGATGGTGCCGAAGGATCCAGCAAGAAGTGTGGCGGCCAAGGAGGCCGCCATGGCAAGGATAACCAGCAAGAGAGGCCCGCCCGAGGCCGCAACAAAAAGCAGGAAGACGATGATCATGACGAGGATGACGAGTCCGGCGACCACGAGTTTCAGAAAGCTACAGAGACCACGTGCATCGACGGTGGCGCCTCGCTGCGCACCTCTCACCGCTAGCTCAAGCAATGGGCGCATGAGATCACAGCGGTGGAGCCATCGCTCGACACGCGGAAGCCACTGAAGTGGTCCAGCACGCATATCATCTTTGACACCGAGGACCACCCTGATCGCACAACTGCGGTCGGGTGTTTGTAGTTGTTGGTTTCACCAACGATTCACAACCTCAAGCTAACGAAGATGCTAGTTGACGGTGGGGCTGGTCTGAACTTAATCTCGCCTGTCGTGGTCAAAAGGCTGCAGATTCCTGATGGAGATCTCGAAGAGACGGGCACGTTTCAAGGGGTCAACCCGGGAAGAAGTCAGCCGAAGGGCAAGGTCACACTACCCGTGACGTTTGGAGGCGAGTTGAACTACAGGAAAGAGAGGATTGTCTTTGATGTGGTTGAGATCCCCTTGCCTTACAATGGGATCCTCGGCCGCCCGGCGCTGGCCAAGTTCATGGCGGCGTCACACTACGCCTACAACACGCTGAAGATGCCGGGGCCGATGAACATCATCACCGCCCCCTCCGACAAGAAGGATGCGCTGACCAACTCTACCGGGAAGCAGTTGCAGCAGCTGCCACCAAGGCACTTGCTCCTGCCACTGAAGCCCCGAGAGGGAAGAAAACTGGCGAGACCTCTCACACCCACTCCAGCAAGCGCCCCTCTTCGGAGCATTGCGCTCCCGTCAAGGACGTGCCAGAGAGCTCCACCGGCAAGAGCAAGAAATCCAGATCTGCACCACCAGAGACCAAGAAGGTGTCCGTCAGGGAGGACGACACGGCAGGGGCTTTCACCATAAGCTCCACCCTCAGTAGCAAATAGGAAGGCGAGCTCATCACTTTCTTGCGGGCGAATGTCGACGTGTTTGCGTGGCAGGCATCGGACATTCCCGGTGTTCCCAGGGAAGTGATTGAGCACCATCTTGCTGCATGTACTCATGCGCGGCCCGTCAAGCAGAAGGTCAGGAAGCAAGCTTTGGAGAGGCAGAAGTTCATCACGGAAGAGATCAGAAAGCTGGAAGCGGCAGGCTTGGTAAGTGGGGTACTCCATCCGACGTGGTTGGCCAATCCAGTGGTAGTGCGCAAGGCAAACGGGAAGTGGAGGCTGTGTATTGATTACACAGATATCAATAAGGCTTGTCCAAAATACCCTTTCCCGTTGCCGCGCATTGACCAGATTGTTGACTCCATGACCGTGTGTGACCTGTTATCATTCCTTGACGCCTACTCGGGATACCATCAGATTTTCATGACGAGAGAAGATGAAGAGAAGACAACATTCATCACCCCGTGAGGTACGTACTGCTTTTTACAGATGCCTTTCGGGTTGAAGAGTGCTGGCTCGACCTTTGCAAGAGGAGTTCAAATTGGTTTTGAGCCTCAGCTACATAGAAATATGGAAGCTTATATGGATGATATAGTGGTCAAAACCAAGGACAAGGCAACACTTGTGCAAGATCTGGAAGAAACATTTGCAAACTTGCGCAAGATCAACCTCAAGTTGAACGCTGAGAAGTGTGTCTTCGGTGTCCTGTCCGGCAAGCTTCTCGGCTTCTTTGTGTCGCAGCATGGGATTGAGGCGAACCCGGACAAGATTAAGGCTATTGAGTAGATTGAGGCACCTAAGCGGATCAAGGATGTGCGTCGGCTCACTGGCTGCATCGGCTCCATGAGCAGATTCATCTCCAAGTCTGCTGAGCGTGCCCTTCCCTTTTTCAAAATCTTGAAAAAGGCGGGCCCAATGGAGTGGACCCCGGAGGCCGAGGCAGTGCTGCAGGATTTAAAGAAGTACCTCTCCTCCATGCTAATACTGGTTGCGCCAAAGCCACAAGAGTCGTTGCTGCTGTATCTAGTGGCGACGAATCAAGTGGTTAGCACTGCACTGGTGGCGCAGAGGGAGGTCGACGAAGGGGCAGTGGCGACGGCAGAATTGACGGATGGTGAGCCAGAACTCCCCCCGGCAAGGCCTGGTCCTGGCAAGGCTGGGCCCCCGGCAAGGTCTAACACCAGCGTGATAGGGCCCGGCAACCATGTGAAGTGGTGCAGAAGAAGAAGATGATGCAACACCCGGTTTACTTCGTCAGCTCCCTCTTGCAAGGGGCTAGGTCGAGGTACTCCGGTGTGCAGAAATTGCTCTTCGGCCTCCTTATGGCCTCGAAGAAGTTGCGTCATTACTCCCAAGCGCACGAGATCACCGTCGTCACCCGCCTCCCGTTGCAACGGATACTGCATAACCCAGATGCAACGGGGAGGATTGTGGAATGGGCCTTGGAGCTGTCGAGTTTTGGTTTGAAGTTCGAAAGCACCTCGACGATCCAGAGCAGATTCTTGGCGGGGTTCATTGTAGAATGGACCTCGACGCCCGACGAAGAGATCCAGGAGACCTCTCTTCCCGGCAAGGAAACAAGTCGTAACTGGGTTATGTACTTTGGCGGGGCTTTTTTGCTGCAAGGCGCTGATGTTGGTGTGCTCCTCGTCGCACCCACCGGAGAGCGCCTCAAGTACGTGATCCAGATGCACTTTCCCAAGGAGATGTCGACGAGCAACACTGCTGAATACGAGAGATTGCTTGCCGGTCTCAGGATCGCGGCTGACCTCGAGGTCAAGAAGCTCATCGTCAGGGGTGATTCACAGCTTGTCGTCAGGCAGGTCAACAAGGATTATCAAAGCCCGTTGATGGAAGCCTACGTGGATGAGGTGAGGAAACTGGAGGACTGCTTTGACGGTATACCGGAAGAGCATGTCCCCCGAATGGAGAACGACATCGCCGACTACCTGTCGAAGCGCGCTGCCCTCAAGCTACCTGTGGAACCAGGTACTTTTGTGCTTCGGTTAACTCAACCATCTGTTGAACCATCAACCGAGCAGAACAAGCGGAGGAAATCAGGCCCCGGCAAGTACTTCCCTATCGAGCGCCCTGGAGCCGCTGGCGAAGATGTTGCCATGGACGTCGAGCCTGCCGTGGGGCAACACTCCGACAGGGCGCCAAGCCCTGGACGTAGAGGCAGCCGTCCCCACGGCAGAGGAGATGCCTTTGGTCCTTGCCGTCGAGCCCCAGGCTCCGACATGGTCACAACATACCGTCCGATTCCTCCAAACAGGGGAGCTTCCTGAGGAGAAGGAAGAAGCGGAGAAAGTAGCCCGTCGGTCTGCCCTGTACCAGTTCGTTGACAATGTTCTATACAGAAAAAGACCAAACAAAGTGAAATTGAAGTGCATTCCCCGGGAGGAAGGACTGGAGCTGTTGGCGGAGATACATGGAGGCATATGTGGCTCCCACATAGGGTCAAGGGCCCTTGATGGCAAGGCTTTCCAGCAAGGTTTCTTCTGGCCCACCGCCCTCCAGGATGCGACGACACTAGTAACCAAGTGTGAAGCGTGCCAGTTCCATTCGAAGAAGCTTCATCAGCCAGCTCAAGCCCTTCAAACAATCCCTCTCTCTTGGCCATTCTTGGTCTGGGGGCTCGACATACTGGGCCCATTCCCCCGCGCCGTCGGGGGCTTTGAGTACTTGTACGTTGCAATCGACAAGTTCACAAAGTGGCCGGAGGTGGAAGCAATGAGGAAGGTGACAGCGTAGTCAGCCGTCAAATTCTTCAAGGGGCTAGTTTGCCGCTTCGCTGTGCCAAACAGAGTCATCACGGACAACGGGACGCAGTTCACAAGCCACACCTTTATGCAATACATTGAAGACCTCGGCAACAAGGTATGTTTCGCTTCCGTGGCACACCCACGAAGCAACGGCCAAGCAGAGAGGGAAAATGTTGAAGTATTGCGAGGCCTGAGGACAAAGACTTTTGACAGGCTGCACAAGAGCATAAGGCGCTGGATTGATGAGTTGCCAGCGGTTCTTTGGTCGATCAGAACGATGCCAAATCAAGCCACCGGCCAGACGCCCTTTGCCTTGATATATAGGGCAGAAGCAGTTCTCCCCATGAAACTCATATACGGGTCACCCCGAGTGCTCGCTTATGATGAGTTTGAGCAAGAGCAATTGCGGCAAGATGACGCGACGCTCCTCGAGAAAGGTCATCTTTGGGCGGCTATGAGAGCAGCATGCTACCAGCAAGCCTTGCGCCGCTACCATAGCCGCAAGGTTCATGCCCGAAGCTTTGAGGAAGGCGACCTTGTTCTTTGGCGCGTTCAGTCGGCCAAGAATTCCAACAAGTTGACGCCAAAGTCGGAAGGCCCTTATCGGGTAATACGAGTCACCAGGCCCGGTGCAGTCCGCCTGGAGACCGAAGATGCCATTCCAGTGAGTAACTCCTGGAACATCGAGCATCTTCGCAAGTTTTACCCATAAGGCGCGGTTGCCGAGCCCCCCGGCAAGCCACCTTTTGTACAAGCCTTGTCGGCAAGGCATGTAACCCTCTGTACAAAGCCAGGCGCAGACCCTGAGCATAAATAAATGAAGCGCTGACGCCCTAAGTTATAGCATGCATGCTAGGTTGAGTCTCTCCCTCGGTTAGGGTTGATTGTGCTTAGTGGCGACTAACCCCTAGCATAGAGGTCGAGTCAGTGTCTCTCTGTCCCTTTCTGTCCTCTTTGGTTCGTAGGGTACGTGCATTTCTACTGAGCTATGTGAAAGAAAGAGAACGGGATGGCGCTCCGACCCCGGCAAGCCAAGGTTGCCAGGGGCTGAAGACACAAGGGTCCACCCACGGCAAGCCAAGGTTGCCGAGGGGCTGCAGATTCAGATAAGTCCTTCCTCCCCTGTTTTACATTTCCGTACTAAATTGGGACGTATGAAACCTCGTTTTGTTCCTAGAATTACTGTTCTCCCCTTTGCCCGTACCCAAGAAAATATCTCCTTGGGTCGGAATCTGGTTGTAGCCGCGGTAACAAGGAAGCAAGCGTAGGGCCTAACCCTACTTCGCCCCTGTCTCCACCGAAAAGCGTGAGTATGTTCGAATGAAGTAAGGGAGCAGCAAGGCCTGTTGCCGGGCGACAATGTCGATGTTAAGATTAACAAGGATTCATTCCTTGGTATGGGCTTCTCTCACACACAAAGAACCCGGCAAGCCCCCTTTTCCATTAATACGTCCCATACAGGTACAGTTCGTACGAAACATAAACATGAGCAAGGGGATTACAAGTTTTAAATTTGACTAAGTCCCATAGGCTTACAAACTAAAAAGAGATAAGGTGCCCGTAATCCCTTTCTTGTCCCTCTCCTCAGGAAACCGAGCAATAAGGCAAGAGGGCAAAAGGAGCGCCTAGGCGAGGTACGAGCAGCAGAAGGCGCCAAGAGAACATATCGGCGACCGCCTAGGAGAGGGCTGGTGATGATAGTGCCGGGAGAAGAGCTGGAAGATGAGGCAGTGGTCCCCCAATACGCTACGAAGGTGTCGGTGCCATCTGATACGTCTCCAATGTATCTATAATTTTTTATTGTTCCATGCTATTATATTACCTGTTTTGGATGTTTATGGGCTTTACTTTACACTTTTATATCATTTTTGGGACTAACCTACTAGCCGGAGGCCCAACCCGAATTGCTGTTTTTTTGCCTATTTCAGTGTTTCAAAGAAAAGGAATATCAAACGGAGTCCAAATGAGATGAAATCTTTTGGAGCGATCTTTTTGGAACAAATGCAAACCAGGAGACTTGGAGTGGATGTCAAACAAAAAACAAGGCCGCCACGAGGGTGCCCGACGCGCCCTAAGGGGGTGGGCATGCCCCCCACCCTCGTGGGCCCCTCGAGGCTCAACCGACATACTTCTTTCGCCTACTACTGTACCCTGAAAACATCGGAGAGCACCACCAAAACCTAATTCCCCCGCCGCAACCTTCTGTATCCGCGAGATCCCATCTTGGAGCCTTCACCGGTGCTCCGCCGGAGGGGGAATCGACCATGGAGGGCCTCTACGTCATCTTCAAGGCCTCTCCGATGAGTTGTGAGTAGTTTACCACAGACCTTCGCGTCCATAGTTATTAGCTAGATGGCTTCTTCTCTCTCTTTGAACCTCAATACAAAGTTCTCCTTGATCTTCTTGGAGATCTATTCGATGTAACTCTTTTTGCAGTGTGTTTGTCGAGATCCGATGAATTGTGGGTTTATGATCAAGTTTATCTATGAGAAATAACTGAATCTTCTCTGAATTCTTTTACGTGTGATTGGTTATCTTTGCAAGTCTCTTCGAATTATCAGTTTGGTTTGGCCTACTAGATTGATCTTTCTTGCAATGGGAGAAGTGCTTAGCTTTGGGTTCAATCTTGCGGTGTCCTTTCCCAGTGACAGCAGGGGCAGCAAGGCACGTATTGTATTGTTGCCATCGAGAATAAAAAGATGGGGTTTATATCATATTGCATGAGTTTATCCCTCTACATCATGTCATCTTTCTTAATGCATTACTCTGTTCTTATGAACTTAATACTCTAGATGCAGGCAGGAGTCAGTCGATGTGTGAAGTAATAGTAGTAGATGCAGAATCGTTTCGATCTACTTGTCACGAACGTGATGCCTATATACATGATCATGCCTAGATACTCTCATAACTATGCACTTTTCTATCAATTGCTTGACGGTAATTTGTTCACCACCATAATACTTATGCTATCTTGAGAGAAGCCACTAGTGAAACCTATGGCCCCCGGGTCTACCTTTTATCATATAAGTTTCCCATCTACTTTTATTTGCATCTTTTATTTTCCAATCTATATCATAAAAATACAAAAAATATTTATCTTATCTTATTATCTTTGTCAGATCTCTCTTTCGCAAGTTAACGTGAAGGGATTGAGAACCCCTTTATCGCATTGGTTGCGAGGTTCTTGTTTGTTTGTGTAGGTGCATGGGACTTTTGAGGAGCCTCCTACTGGATTGATACCTTGGTTCTCAAAAACTGAGGGAAATACTTACGCTACTTTGTTGCATCACCCTTTCCTCTTCAAAGGAAAACCAACGTAGTGCTCAAGAGGTAGCAAGAAGTGTTTCTTGCGTCGTTGTCAGGGAGTCTACGCACAAGTCAAGACATACCAAGTACCCATCACAAACTCTTATCCCTCGCATTACATTATTTGCCATTTGCCTCTCGTTTTCCTCTCCCCCACTTCACCTTTGCCTTTTCTTCGCCCTCCTTCCGTTCGATCTTGTATTACGATGTGCCTTCTTTTTGCTTGCATCTTCGCTTGCTAAAAGTTTATGGATCCTCATCCCCTTGCTAATCTTTTAAAGAGATCCAATTATGATGAACCAATTTCTAGTGATTTGAGTGCAGTCGATTATCTTTATGAGGTTTTGCTTGAAATTCGTGAATCTGAAAATTGTGATGAGGAAATTTATGAAGAGATTCACGATAGCTCCTTGAATAAAAAGCATGATTGCACTGATTTTACTATAAATTCTCTTGAAGTCAATTGTGATAATAATATGCAAAACCCTAAGCTTGGGGATGCTAGTTTTGCTATGACTACTATTTGTTGCAATGATCATGATTGGGGTGATTCTTTTTATGATCTTGAAAATTTATTTAAGCCCCATGATGAATATGAGATTGATAATAGTGTTTGCAATAATATTGAAAGTGGGTTTGTAAGAGTGTCAACTTTAGATCCCACATATTTGGAGAATGTTCAATCTTATGGTATTTTTGGTAAAAGTGGGTTTGGAGAGGTCATGACTTTAGTTAATGATAATCCCACTATTTTGGAAGAGTGTGAACTTCGCCTGCATGTGGATCGTGTTGAGAACATGTTATGTGATAGCTATTTTGTTGAATTTGCCTATGATACTACATGTAATTATTATGAGAGCAAAAAATATGCTTGTAGAAAATTTTTATCTTACTAAATTACCTCTCGTCATGTTGAGATTGCTATCATCTCTCTGTTCTTCCTTGCATATGCTAATTTTTGCTTGCTATGAGAATTTGTTTGATTATAAAATGCCTATGCATAGGAAGTATGTTAGACTTATATGTGTTTATCACATGTTCTATGATGCTATCTTTGTGCTTTAACTCTTGTCTTTGATGTGAGCATCATTAAAATTATCAATGCCTAGCTAGGGGCGTTAAACGATAGCGCTTGTTGGGAGTGATACATAATTCATCTAGCCTCTGATTAGATGTGGTTTTATGTTTTAATTAGTGTTTGTGCCAAGTAAAACCTATAAGATCCTCTTGGGTGATAGTTAATTTGATCTTGCTGAAAAACAGAAACTTTTGCACACACGAGAATAATTTATTAAATCACAGGAACGTGATTTTTAGTTGATTGTTTTTGCAGAATATTAATAGACAAATTTCCCAGGACTTCCTATTTTGGTAGGATTTTTAGAGTTCTAGAAGTACTCGAAAGTTACAGATCGCTACAGACTGTTCTGTTTTGATAGATTCTGTTTTTCGTGTGTTGTTTGCTTATTTTGATGCATCTATGGCTAGTATCTGGGGGTATGAACCATAGAGAACTTGGAATACAGTAGGTTTAACACCAATATAAATGAATAATGAGTTCATTATAGTACCTTATGTGGTGGTTTTTCTTTCTTGCACTAACGGAGCTTATGAGATTTCTTGTTGAGTTTTGTGTTGTGAAGTTTTCAAGTTTTGGGTAAAGATTTGATGGACTATGGAATAAGGAGTGGCAAGAGCCTAAGCTTGGGGATTCCCATGGCATCCCAAGATAATCCAAGGACAACCAAAAGCCTAAGCTTGGGGATGCCCCGGAAGGCATCCCCTCTTTCGTCTTCGTTTATCGGTAACTTTACTTGGAGCTATATTTTTATTCACCACATGATATGTGTTTTGCTTGGAGCGTCTTGTATGTTATGAGACTTTTCTTTTTAGTTTACCACAATCATCCTTGCTGTACACACTTTTGGGAGAGACACACTTGATTTGGAATTTACTAGAATACTCTATGTGCTTCACTTATATCTTTTGAGCTAGATAGTTTTGCTCTATGTGCTTCACTTGTATCATTTAGAGCACGGCGGTGGTTTAATTTTGTAGAAATTTTTGATCTCTAATGCTTCACTTATATTATTTTGAGAGTCTTTTAGAACAGCATGGTATTTGCTATGGTTATAAAATTGGTCCTAGAATGATGGGCATCCAAGTTGGGTATAATAAAAACTATCATAAAAAAGTGAATTGGATGCTATGATCAATTTGATGCTTGATAATTGTTTTGAGATATGAGGATGGTGATATTGGAGTCATGCTAGTGGAGTAATTATGAATTTGAGGAATACTTATGTTGAAGTTTGTGATTCCCGTAGCATGCACGTATGGTGAACCGCTTTGTGATGAAGTTGGAGCATAATTTATTTATTGATTGTCTTTCTTATGAGTGGCGGTCGGGGACGAGCGATGGTCTTTTCCAACCAATCTATCCCCCTAGGAGCATGCGCGTAGACTTTTTTTCAATTACTTGTAGTTTTTGCAATAAGTATATGAGTTCTTGATGACTAATGTTGAGTCCATGGATTATACGCACTCTCACCCTTCCACCATTGCTAGTCTCTCTTATTCCGCGCAACTTTCGCCGGAACCATACACCCACCATATACCTTCCTCAAAACAGCCACCATACCTACCTATTATGGCATTTCCATAGCTATTCCAAGATATATTGCCATGCAACTTTCCACCGTTCCGTTTATTATGACACACATCATCATTGTCATATTGCTCTTTGCATGATCATGTAGTTGACATCGTATTTGTGGCAAAGCCACCTTCATAATTCTTCCATACATGTCACTCTTGGTTCATTGCACATCCCGGTACACCGCCGGAGGCATTCATATAAAGTCATATCTTGTTCTAAGTATTGAGTTATAATCTTGAGTTGTAAGTAAATAAAAGTGTGATGATCTTCATTATTAGAGCATTGTCCCAAGTGAGGACAGGATGATGGTGACTATGATTCCCCCACAAGTCCGGATGAGACTTCGGACTTTATAAAAAAAAGAGAAAGGCAAAATAAAAAAAGGTCAAATAAAAAATGAGAGAAAAAGAGAGAAGGGACATTGCTACTATCCTTTTACCACACTTGTGCTTCAAAGTAGCACCATGATCTTCACGATAGAGAGTCTCCAATGTTGTCACTTCCATATACTAGTGGGAATTTTTCATTATAGAACTTGGCTTGTATATTCTAATGATGGGCTTCCTCAAAACGCCCTAGGTCTTCGTGAGCAAGCAAGCTGGATGCACACCGACTTAGTTTCTTTTGTTGAGCTTTCATACATTTATAGCTCTAGTGCATCCGTTGCATGGCAATCCCTACTCACTCACATTGATATCCATTAATGGGCATCTCGATAGCCTGTTGATACGCATAGTTGATGTGAGACTATCTTCTGTTTTTTTGTCTTCTCCACAACCACCATCCTATTCCACATATAGTGCTATGTCCATGGCTCACGCTCATGTATTGCATGAAAGTTGAGAAAGTTTGAGAATACTAAAGTATGAAACAATTGCTTGGCTTGCCATCGGGGTTGTGCATGATTAAATACTTTGTGTGATGAAGATAGAGCATAGCCAGACTATATGATTTTGTAGGGATAGCTTTCTTTAGCCATGTTATTTTGAGAAGACATGATTGCTTTGTTAGTATGCTTGAAGTATTATTGTTTTCATGTCAATACGAACTTTTATTTTGAATCATTTCGATCTGAACATTCATGCCACAATAAAGAAAATTACATTGAGAATTATGCTAGGTAGCATTCCACATCAAAAATTCTGTTTTTATCATTAACCTACTCGAGGACGAGCAGGAATTAAGCTTGGGGATGCTTGATACGTCTCCAACATGTCTTATAATTTTAAGCTTGGGGATGCTTGATACTCCAGCTTTACCCAAGCATCCAAAACAGGTAATATAATTTTTGATACGTCTCCAACACTTTTATATCATTTTTGGCACTAACCTACTAGCCGGAGGCCCAGCCCGAATTGCTGTTTTTTTGCCTATTTCAGTGTTTCAAAGAAAAGGAATATCAAACGGAGTCCAAATGAGATGAAACCTTTGGGAGCGATCTTTTTGAAACAAATGCAAACCAGGAGACTTGGAGTGGACGTCAAACAACAAACAAGGCTGCCACGAGGGTGCCCGACGCGCCCTAAGGGGGTGGGCATGCCCCCCACCCTCGTGGGCCCCTCGAGGCTCAACCGACATACTTCTTTCGCCTATATATACTACCGTACCCTGAAAACATCGGAGAACACCACCAAAACCTAATTCCCCCGCCGCAACCTTCTGTATCCGCGAGATCCCATCTTGGAGCCTTTGTCGGTGCTCCGCCGAAGGGGGAATCGACCATGGAGGGCCTCTACACCATCTTCAAGGCCTCTCCAATGAGTTGTGAGTAGTTTACCACAGACCTTCGCATCCATAGTTATTAGCTAGATGGCTTCTTCTCTCTCTTTGAATCTCAATACAAAGTTCTCCTCGATCTTCTTGGAGATCTATTCGATGTAACTCTTTTTGCGATGTGTTTGTCGAGATTCGATGAATTGTGGGTTTATGATCAAGTTTATCTATGAGAAATAATTGAATCTTCTTTGAATTGTTTTATGTGTGTTCGGTTATCTTTGCAAGTCTCTTCGAATTATCAGTTTGGTTTGGCCTACTAGATTGATCTTTCCTGCAATGGGAGAAGTGCTTAGCTCTGGGTTCAATCTTGCGGTGTCCTTTCCCAGTGACAGCAGGGGCAGCAAGGCACGTATTGTATTGTTGCCATCGAGGATAAAAAG
This sequence comes from Triticum dicoccoides, assembly GCF_002162155.2. Taxonomy (NCBI): domain Eukaryota; kingdom Viridiplantae; phylum Streptophyta; class Magnoliopsida; order Poales; family Poaceae; genus Triticum; species Triticum dicoccoides. Next base: position 362,989,196 of record NC_041385.1, read on the forward strand.
ATGGGGTTTATATCAGATTGCATGAGTTTATCCCTCTACATCATGTCATCTTTCTTAATGCATTACTCTGTTCTTATGAACTTAATACTCTAGATGCAGGCAGGAGTCGGTCGATGTGTGGAGTAATAGTAGTAGATGCAGAATCATTTTGATCTACTTGTCACGGACGTGATGCCTATATACATGATCATGCCTAGATACTCTCATAACTATGCACTTTTCTGGCAATTGCTCGACAGTAATTTGTTCACCCACCGTAATACTTATGCTATCTTGAGAAAAGTCACTAGTGAAACCTATGGCCCCCGGGTCTATCTTTTATCATATAAGTTTCCCATCTACTTTTATTTGCATCTTTTATTTTCCAATCTATATCATAAAAATACCAAAAATATTAATCTTATCTTATTATCTCTATCAGATCTCACTTTCGCAAGTTACCGTGAAGGGATTGGCAACCCCTTTATCGCGTTGGTTGCAAGGTTCTTGTTTGTTTGTGTAGGTGCGTGGGACTTTTGAGGAGCCTCCTACTGGATTGATAGCTTGGTTCTCAAAAAACTGAGGGAAATACTTACGCTACTTTGCTGCATCACCCTTTCCTCTTCAAGGGAAAACCAATGCAGTGCTCAAGAGGTACACCATCATACTCTGATTTGACAGCCCGCCACCCGCCTTCTTCGCCTTCTCCGGCCTTCTCACGCCAGCCGCCCAAGGAGGCGACCCCAAGAAGTTTAAGGAGCCGGCCCCACCGGGAGAAGGGGCCCGATGCAGATGCTGCTGCTGCCGGCACCGCCCGGGGACGGCGGGTCTGACGCCTAGTCGGACCCGTCATCTTCCTGCCTTCTACCCTCGTCGCCGCTGTCGCTGTCGCTGTCCTCCTCGTCACTTACGCTCGAGGTAGAGTCTTCGTCATCATAGGTGCTCTCCACGCAGCACTTTAGGCGAGTCCCGAAGTCTCCAAAGACCTTGACGAAGAGCAGGTCGTTCTCCATTAGTTTGAAATAGAGAATGAGCCCCGCCGTGAGGCTATGGATGCGAGTGAAGGTCTTCCAGCTGCAACGGAGATACATGACATGAGGGGCTAGGAAATCAACATCAGCCCATGTGCCACTATTCCCGCAGCCCCTCATATGCAGTCTTAGAGCCTCCGGCGGGTCGAGTTCCATCTCCCGAGCAAATGGAGTAGGGAGGCGGAGACGACGACGTGCCGGCCGGCGCAGCCTGATGAAGAATTCGCGAGGCTGGTTCCCGACGTGGCCCTCCATTGGGGGAGGGATCGCCGGTGGAGGCGAGGCCGATGCGCCGCCCCGTCCTCCTCTTCCCCGAGCACCACGACGACCTCAGCCTCGCCCCCTCCCCCTTCCCCTCGCGGCCGGCTCCGCCGCCACGAACTCTTGACGAGGAGGGATGCGTTGTCGTGCGGAGACCATCGCCGTGACCGTCGAAGCATCAGCACGCCCTCTCGCCATAGCAAAAGGAAGAAGGGAGACAAGATGGGAGGAGGCGGATGGCGAAGGATTGAGGGGTGCCATCCATCCACCCTCCCCTCCTTATAAAGGGGCAGGATCGAGGCTCGGCCGCCTCTCTCAGCCAATCCAGTTCATCAAGATGGCAGCAGGCGAGGCCGTCGACCGTCCTCCTCGCCCAATTGAAGGCGCATGGGTATCGACCCACGCGCGTGTCTTCCCATATTCCACGCGCCTGTCACCTGCTTCATGTCGTGCATGCGGCGTACGTGGCACAAGGGGCGGGCGTAGTGGGAAACGTGGACGGTGGTTCCAAGGCGAAGAAAGTAAATGAGCAGTGGCCCTACGGTCTTAAAGGGACACGCAAGCCGCCTCTTTACTGTTCACCGCAAGATGATGCCAGCATGCTTCGGTCACCCCACACATGATCCCCACGTCACGCATTCAACACAAGTCATGGGGAAGCGCAACGGACGAAGGAGTTACCACGGTAAAAACCAGCCCCGCCTGCCCGCGCACCGTTCTGGGCCTAGCCCAACAACGCGTCGCGCTTATGTGTGGCCCAGGCCCGGGGGCTCCTGTCAGTGTACAGAAGTAGGGGTTCCACTTTGTACCCCTTTACCTGTGCACGGGCAGTCAGAGCTATGCCCACGGCCACACTTAGCAGGGCAGAGGAGGGAAGCCGAAGCCACAAGACGATCAAGCAACGCCAAGACAGAAACCCGGAGAGCAAGAGGGCGAGGTGGGCTCCCCCAGCAAGACCCTTGCCGGGGTGGCCTCCGCAGCCCCGGCAAGAGCCTTGCCGGGGCAACCTGCCCAGCACCAGCGAAGCACGCCACCCTTGAGCCCGAGGTTTCCAACACTATCAACCACATTGGAACCAAGGCTCAGGAGGCGCCCTCATGGTGGCATGCAGATCTTTGTGAAGATCATTGACACACAATATCATATGAGGACCAGAATACAAGACCTCTGGCAACATCCTTGCCGGGGACGACCACGGTGCCACGGCAAGACCCTTGCCGGGGCCCCCGGCAAGACCCTTGCCGAGGACATCAACGAGGCTGCGACCAGGCCCGCGCGCACCAAGGCCCACCGCCATTCCCATACAGCTGCCAGCCCAGCCAGCCAGGCGGACACCTGCATGGCGACGTGCGGACCCAAGGCCAACTCAGAAAGCACCTGCGTGGTGGCATGCGGATCTTCATGAAGACGCCACCGCCGCGCCAGCTCAGCAGCCTACCAGCCTAAATGGCGTTGCCTGCCTCGCTGGCCTAGATGCGGGGCGAAGCAGGGCCAGGCGGCGATAAAGTAGGGGGACACCTCAGGGGTGCATTTAATGTGCCTTGTCCCATAATGGCAAGCGATAAGCTTAGACACTGTACCCTTTACACCTCCTGTGTGCCACTGTAACGCCTCCTTCGACTATAAAAGGAAGACCGAGGCGTACTGGAGAGGGATCCGGCTCTTTGAGCAAGTCACGCTTGATAGCTAGTTCAAGAACACTGATATACACACCAAAGCAGGACTTGGGTATTACGCGATCTCTGCGGCCCAAACCTAGGTAAACGACCTTTGTGCTGGATCTTAGACCCGCTCTTTTCATGACCTCGCGCCCGCCGACCACAGTAGGGATCCGGTTGATCCCATAGGTGTCATTCCCACCGACATGGTCCTGCTGAGTAATCTACCATATACAAATCATCTTTTTGATACCCTTCAAAGACTAGAGATTTGTCAGATTCCATAAGGACAAGGCACCGATATTTTCCAAATATCACAATCATGTTCAAATCACATAGCATGGATACATACATTAAGTTGAAACCAAGGGATTCAACAAGCATCACTTTATCCATGTGTTGATCCTTTGAGATTGCAACTCTACCAAGACCCAATACCTTACTTTTACCAATGTCAGCAAATGTGATATGACTTTTATCGGACGGGCGAAGGGTTGAATCCATCAGAAGACTTCGATCACCAGTCATGTGGTTGGTGCAGCCACTATCCATAATCCATTCTGAAGCTTGATGTGTAATATCCTACAGTACAGTTTGGGGGATAGGCTTCACCAAGAGAGTTGTGAAGCAGAAACATTTGACGAACAAGCAGAACATAGAAGTTCAGATCTGGGTGAGGATAGATAGGATGAGCGTCAAGGAATCCCGGGATGAAATACATAGTAAGACCATTTGGACATTTTATCTTGCATCCCACAAGATGTTTAAGGTCCCCAACATAAGCATCAGACGCCTTTGATTTCTGGCTGGAGACCTTTCCCCGCAAAAGAGAGTTAAGTTTTCTTAACTACCTACATCTTCAGGGGTGGCTTAGAAGCAATGAGTCTAAGTGCAGCATCTGAGAACTTCGGCTTTGGAGCCCTAGCAAATAGCCTTGCATGAGGATAATAATACTCATAAGAATAACCGGAAAAGTTCTTAGACTTATGAACATAGAGGTTTGATGAAACAGGCTCATATTCAAAGGTCTGAGTATGGTTTCCCTGCAAAACATTGGCGTTAGGGTGACTCAGTTGAGTCCTCTGTCTGTATGAAGCCTTTGGACCATATGAAGCCTTTGGTCTGGGATTTGTCTTCTTCCCAGGTGGTGTCATGACAACATTCACGGGAAGACTTTCCAGACAACTTTTAGGTACCCAAATCCTCTTAAGAGGTGGTCCATTCCTGCAGTTAGTACCAATATACCTGGCAAACACTTCACCATTCTGATTCCTGAACAGTTTATAGTTTGCATCAAAGGATTCACCAATGATAATTGGGTTAGCACTAGTGAAACCAGATAAGGTGGATGGATCCACTGAAGATCCCTTAGCAGCAACCCATGTGGTTTTGGGGTACTGCTCAGGCATCCAGTAAGAACCATCAGCATTCATTTTCCTCTCGAACCCAACACCCCCTTTCCTAGGATTTCGGTTCAGAATCTGCTTTTTAAGGACATCACATAGTGTCTGATGCCCTTTGAGACTTTTGTGCATTCCTGTCTCAAGTAATGACTTCAACCTGGCATTCTCATCGGCAATAGTAGTGGTATCCTCGGTAGAGGGGTTAGTCACCACATTAGCAGTTGAAGATAATGCAACAGTAGTAGCAGTTGAACATTCAGCAACAGAGACAGCGTTATCACACTCAAGACATTTTAAGCATGGTGGTTCAAATCCTTCCTGAGCATAACTGATCTGTTGACCATGAAGTGACTCATTCTCCTTTTGAAGATCTTCATGAGCCAATCTCAATTTCTCAAGCTCTTGCTTCCTTTGAAAATAATCACAGGAGAGCTTTTCATGAGAAGTTGAGAGTGATTCATGACGACTTTCAAGTTCCTCGTACTTAACATGAAGATTTTTTATGTCTTCAATTAAGGACTGAGTTCGGGTCAGTTCCGCATCCAACAGGTCATCACTTTTGTCTAATAACTTTTGAATATGTTCCATGGCATTCTGTTGTTCAGTTGCAATTTTAGCAAGTGTTTTGTACGTAGGTTTAGAGTCACATTCAGAGTCATCTTCACTTGATGTTTGAAAGTAAGCATCGCGTGAGTTTACCTTGGCACTGCGTGCCATGACGCAGTAGGTGGGAGCAGAGTCATCCTCATCCTTGGCATCAGCATTAGTGACGAGGCCATTGTCTTCAGTGTTGAAGATGGTCTTAGCGACGTATGCAAAAGCTAGAGCCAGGCCTGCTACTCTAGAATCAGATTCCTCTTCAGACTCCACCTCTGCCTCCTCAGATGCAGACTCCTCCTCTGAATCCATCTTGATGCGGAGCATCCCTCGCTCATCCCCATGGACGTACCTACATCTCCCTCGACACAACTTTGACCCATGACAAGAGCTCGAGCGAAGGCTATTGAAGATAAGGTGAACTCGCTCCTCTCCGAACTCCCTCTCTCTACTCACGAGACATGGATACTACCTCATACGGAGACTCTGTGCGTGATCAGGTACTTGGAGGAGAGCCACGGGACGGCTACATCCAATGGCCAAGGTTGCAAGGACACCAAGCATGAACATCAAGAAGAAGAACAACTCTGGAAGCTACAGGCCCCGGACGACCGGCCAGGCACGAACGTCCAACCCCTAGAAGATGCTACAGCCGAGAGAAGGAAGGCGGGCCAGAGCTACAGGTCACGGACGACCAGCCCAGCCCGGACGACCGGATACTCCCAGGCTACGGACGACCGGGCCCCTACGGACGACCATGCCAACGACCACATAATGGAAATTACGGCAATCCGAAGGCTTTCGGACAACCGTGCGCCTATCAACAGAACCGAATCTACGGTCATCCGAAGACCCCCGGACGTCCGGGACCCCGTGAGCCTCCGGACGACCGGCGCCCCACGGACGTCCGGACCCTCGCTGCATCCAGCTGCGGGCTGAGTCCCATGTACCCCTCCACTTTCCCCTTTTTGCACTAAGACTATATAAAGACCACTCCCACCTCCTAGATAGGGTCAGCATTGTGATAGCTCATGTGAGATAGAGCATTGCTCATCCGTACTGGATCTACTCCACGCGAGGGACCGTGCCTCTTCGGAGAAGATCCCTTCGGATTCAAGGCCTCCATCCGGAGAAGACAATCAAGACCTCCTCACAGAGAAGAACGGTTACTCTTGTATCTTCCTTTGTTGACTTTGAATCTCGTGACACTTTGTGCTTTCGGTGATCTAGCCCTTTGTGTGATCGATTCCTTGTCGGTTGAGTGTTTCTCTCGTTTTCCCCCGTGATTTCCCTTGTGTTCTTCCGTGCGTTCTTCGTGTTTCCCCATAGGATCCCTCCAAACGTGAAAGATTGGCCCCTAGGGTTCCGCCCTACATCATCTTGGTATCATGAGCCACGTTGATCACATTTTTGGAGCCCCTACCCCGTGTTTTCTAGCTTGATTTTGTTGTTTTCTTCCTAAATCCGAAAATTCCCCACCAAAAATAGCCCCAAATTTTTTTTTGTGATTTGTTGGTGAGTTGAAATTTTGTTGGATTTGGTCCATGGATTTGTGTTGCCATGTGTGGATCTAGCTTTCCCCACCCTCCCCACCCTTTTCCATCCACTAATCCGCTCGATTTTGACCTCACATCTCACTCCATCCCGAAATCGTGCAGTTCATCCCGTGCCCGATTTTCGCCTAGGATACGGAGGACCGGACCCAGCCGAACGTCCGATGACCTCCGGACGACCTTGACCACCCGGACGTCTTGGCAACTCTGACGAAACTGAATTTTGTTCAGTTCGGCCACCACCACATCCCCACCTCCCACCACATCTTCCAAACCCACATACACCACAATCATCCCCAATACCTCCTATGACGATTTTGACACGTTTTGGTCTTTGAGATTTTGAGTTGTGGCTCCCGTGTCCTATTGTGTTTCGGCTATATAGGTACGGTTCGACATCATCATCACCACGGCTCATCTTCGCAAGGGTCTCATCATAGCCAAGGACGGTAACCTCGACGACATCTTTGTCATACCTTGCAATTGCATTGATACCCACATAGCCTTACTTTTGCGTAGCTTATCCATCGAGACTAGCCATTGAGTATTGCCGGCAACCTGACTTGTGCACATTAGTGATCATACTCCATAGCATACATACCATACCATAGTGGTGCATATCTTGGAATCAACTTGTGTGTCACAAAGTTTTCATCGCATACACAATTGATATCTTGGTTCGTGAAGTTTTGCATGAGAAAAGAGCTCAAAAGTGAAAGAGCCACCCAAGCTTTTAAGCAAAGAGGAAAGATAAGCAAAGAGCTTATGAGCAAGAACCATAGCATCATACTACATTAAGATTGTCATACTCGATAATCTTGGATCATAGCACCGAAATACCATACATATAGCATACTTGGGATAGAGATCGTTGCATTTTGCCTAGTAGGTTGTGCACAAGTTCCATATCCTCCTATTGTGCAATCGTGCTAGCGTCTCTCGTGTATTGTGCAACAAGAGCATTTTCGTGGATTCCACATTTTGGCTCACTTTTGGTTTGCACAATCCCATTTATCTATTTGCGTGTGTGTTTCCGTGTACCCCTATTTTCTTGGTCTACTTGTTGCATTTGCAAATTTGTGAATCTTTTCCAACATTATTGAAGCTCACTTACAATTGTATCAAATTTTGTGCCACCATCCAAACCAAGCTCCACCATAAGCTTTTACTTGTGTAGGTGTGAGAACCGACAAGAATTGGTACCAATAGTGCTATTTCATTGTCCGCATTTGCGTGAACTTGATTCATCGTCAACATCGATCAAGGTACATTGGTATAAGTTCTTATTTTACTACCACTCACATTTTGCTTGGAATGATGGATAGGCCGAGTACTTCTACCAACCCACTCTTCATCGAGCAAGACGACGGCATGTCATCATATGTCACCAAGAGCCACCTCTTTGGTGCACAACGAGTGTTGCATCAAGAGCAACAAGCTATGAACGAACGCATCGACAACCTCGCCACTGACTTGCGACTCTCCAAGCAACAAACTGGGGACTACTTCGACAACAAGCTCGACGCGCACAAGCAAGAGAACGATGCAAGGATGGACGAGATCCGCGCCTTGTTGGTGAACCAGCCTCCTTCAACTTCTTCATACTCAAGACGGAGCCACTCAAGTCGACACTCCGACGACTCCTTCTCCGACTCAAGTACACCGTCATCGAACACTCTTCGACGAGCCGCGCGTCAAGACCGTCATGCATCTCGCAACCCGCTACACGACAAGCATTCACACGAGCAAGTTGATGAGCAAGTCCCTCGTCCTCACTCAAACCAAGTCGCTTGTGCTCAAGCTCAAGAACGGCAATGACAACGGCGCCAAGAGGACGAACGAGCGCGTCTACACCAAGAGGAACAAGACACCGAGGCTCAATGTCTTCAACAACAACAATGAGAAGCGCAAGCTCTTGAGGCACAACGTGCCCTTCAAGAATAAAGTCGAGCTATCGCCAACCGCAATCCCGAACGGCGCAATCAAGAGGAAGCCCTTCGAGAAGAAATACAAGAGAGGAACTACCAACCGCGTGTGCAACGTCAAGTTTCTCAAGCTCATCCACAAGCTCGTCAAGCACCACCTCAACCTCAAGTCCAACAAGAGCAAGTTGATCATGGACTTCCTCCACGCCAAGAGCAACATGAGGATGAATACCCTCCATGTCAAGGGTGTCATCATCACCATCGCCAACAACACAATGAAGAGAAACGCTATGGCAAGCTCAAATTCACAATGCCCAAGTTCAATGGAAGCAATGATCCCGAAGAATACGTCTCATGGGCATTGAAGGTCGACAAAATCTTTTGTTTGCACAACTATGAGGAAGAGAAGAAGATCGCTATGGCATCACTTGAGTTCCAAGACTATGTGCTCATATGGTGGGAACAAGTCCTTGAGCGCCGACAAGCAAGAGGTGAACCTCCAATCACCACTTGGGCTCAAATGAAGGAAGTCATGCAAGCACATTTTGTGCCAACCTACTACAACCACGATCTCTTCAAGAAGCTACAACTCCTCAAGCAAGGAACAAAGAGTGTTGAAGAATACTACAAGGAAATGGAGATAGCCATGATTCGAGCCAATGTCACAGAATATGATGAGCAAACAATGTCACATTTCTTGAATGGACTCAATCATCCCATCAAGAAGATTGTCGACTTCCAACCCTACTCCAACCTCATTGAGCTTGTGCATCAAGCGACCAAGGAGGAACGTCAAGTGCAAGATGACTTCAAGTACGCCAAATACTCATCCAAGACCTACGGCTTCTCCAACAACCAAGCTTCAACAACTACTCCAACCTCTACATCAACCAAGCCTTCTCCAAGCAATGACGACAAGTCAAGTTACAAGAAAACTTTGGCAAGTTCAAGTCAACTTCCTCCTACTACAAGCAACTTCAAGCCGTGTGCTTCATCATCTACTCCGACTGATGAGACCGTCAAGACAAGCTCCTTCAAGTGTTTCACTTGCGGCGGCCGAGGCCACAAGTCCTATGAATGCACAAACAAGCGCACCATGATCCTCAACAACGATGGCACATATGACTCCATGAGCAATGAGGAAATGGAAGCCCTTGAGCAAGTGGCCATGCACCGGCGCATGAACGAGGATGAAGATGATCAAGTCTTTTGTGATGAGGATTCGAGCCCCGCTCTCGTTGTCTCCAAGGTCTTGACTCTTCAACATCAACAAGAAGAATACCAAAGATGCCACATCTTCCACACCAAGGCCGACATCAATGGAAAGTCCGTCAAGGTCATCATCGATGGAGGTAGTTGTCACAACTTGGAAAGCGAGGAACTATGCTCCAAGCTTCAATTGGTTAAGATGAAGCACCCGCATCCCGACAAGGTTCAATGGCTAAGTGACTCCGGCACAATACGAGTTGAGCATATGGTCCAAGTCTCCTTCAAAATTGGTGCATATGAAGACACTTTGGAGTGTGATGTCGTCCCAATGTCCGTTTGCCACCTCCTTCTTGGTAGGCCTTGGCCATTCGACCGTGGTGTTATCCACAACGGGTGTACCAATCACTATAGCTTCAAGATGAAAGGGAATGAGTATGTGCTACGACCTATGTCTCCTAGTCAAGTGATAGCCGACAAGCAAGCCACCCATCGTGGAGAGAAGAGTGAGAAAGTGATCCACCAAAAAGCGAGTGTGAGCCACAAGCCAAACTTGAGCGCCTCTTCGCCTAGAGAGAAAAACCTAATATTATTTGCCAGAAAAAGTGAGATGAGAGAAGTGTGTGAGAACCCATCTAGTGTGATGCACTTTGTCCTTGTGTGCAAGGATGGGGAACCAAAAGCTAACTCCTCTCATGAGCTACCTTTAGTGTTTCAATCTCTTTTGCAGGAATTTCAAGATGTTTCCTCGATGAGCTACCTCCGGGTCTACCTCCTCTATGAGGCATTGAGCATCGAATCGACCTCATCCCTGGAGCGTCTCTCACAAACAAGGCTCCTTACCACGTCAACCCCGAAGAAACTAAGGAGATCCAATGGCAAGTACAACAACTCATCGACAACGGTCATGTAGTTGAAAGCTTAAGTCCTTGTGTCGTTCCCGTTATACTTGTGCCTAAGAAAGATGGAAGTTTCTGCATGTGTTCCAATTGTAGACCTATAAATGCTATTACCGTTCGTTATAGGCATCCCATTCCTCGCTTAGACTATATGCTTGATGAACTTAGCAGTGCCGCCTTTTTCTCAAAAATTGATCTTAAGAGTGGCTATTATCAAATCTGCATACAAGAGGGTGATGAATAGAAAACTGCTTTCAAAACCAAATTTGGCTTGTATGAGTGGTTGGTTATGCCTATGGGTTTATCGGAAGCTCCCGGTACTTTCATGCATCTTATGCATTTTGTGCTTCGACCTTATATTGGAGTCTTTGTTGTGGTTTACTGATACGTCTCCAACGTATCTATAATTTTTGATTGTTCCATGCTATTATATTACCCCCTTTGGATGTTTATGGGCTTTATTTTACACATTTATATCATTTTTGGGACTAACCTACTAACCGGAGGCCCAGCCCATATTGCTGTTTTTTTTGCCTATTTCAGTATTTCGAAGAAAAGGAATATCAAACGCAGTCCAAACGGAATGAAACCTTCGGGAGCGTGATTTTTGGAATGAACGTGATCTGGAGAGCTTGGAGTGCAAGTCAAGAAGCTTCCGAGGGCCCCACGAGATAGCCCCCCCCTTTAGGGCGCGCCCCCTGTCTCGTGGGCCCCTCGGGCGGCCACCGACGTACTTCTTCCTCCTATATATACCTACGTACCCCGAAAACATCCAGGGGCACCATGAAACACAATTTCCACCGCCGTAACCTTCTGTATCCGCGAGATCCCATCTTGGAGCCTTCGCCGGCACTCTGTCGGAGGGGGAATCGACCACAGAGGGCTTCTACATCAACATCCTTGCCCCTCCGATGAGTTGTGAGTAGTTTACCACAGACCTACAGGTCCATAGTTATTAGCTAGATGACTTCTTCTCTCTTTTTGGGTCTCAATACAATGTTCTCCCCCTCTCTTGTGGAGATCTATTCGATGTAAACTCTTTTGCGGTGTGTTTGTCGAGATCCGATGAATTGTGCGTTTATGATCAAGTTTATCTATGAATAATATTTGAATCTTCTCTAAATTCTTTTATGTATGATTGAGTTATCTTTGCAAGTCTCTTTGAATTATCAGTTTGATTTGGCCTACTAGATTGGTTTTTCTTGCCATGGGAGAAGTGCTTAGCTTTGGGTTCAATCTTGCGGTGTCCTTACCCAGTGACAGAAAGGGTTGCAAGGCACGTATTGTATTGTTGCCATCGAGGATAACAAGATGGGGTTTATATCATATTGCATGAGTTTACCCCTCTACATCATGTCATCTTGCTTAATGCGTTACTCTGTTCTTATGAACTTAATACTCTAGATGCAGGCAGGAGTCGGTCGATGTGTGGAGTAATAGTAGTAGATGCAGGCAGGAGTCGGTCTACTTGTTATGGACGTGATGCCTATATACAGGATCATGCCTAGATAATCTCATAACTATGCGCTTTTCTATCAATTGCTCGACAGTAATTTATTCACCCACCGTAATACTTATGCTATCTTGAGATAAGCCTCTAGTGAAACCTATGGCCCCCGTGTCTATCTCTTATCATATTTGCTTTCAATCTACTTTTATTTGCATCTTTACTTTTTGCATCTATATCATAAAATACCAAAAATATATCTATCTTATCATACTATCTTTATTAGATCTCACTTTCGCAAGTGGCCGTGAAGGGATTGACAACCCCTTTATTGCATTGGTTGCGAGTTCTCAGTTTGTTTGTGTAGGTGTGTGGGACTTTTGAGGAGCCTCCTACTGGATTGATACCTTGGTTCTCAAAACTGAGGGAAATACTTATGCTACACTTTGCTGCATCACCCTCTCCTCTTCGAGGAAAACCAACGCAAGCTCAAGACGTAGCAAGAAGGATTTTTGGCGCCGTTGCCGGGGAGGTCTTCGCTCAAGTCAAGACATACCAAGTACCCATCACAAACCCATCTCCCTCGCATTTACATTATTTGCCATTTGCCTCTCGTTTTCCTCTCCCCCACTTCACCCTTGCCGTTTTATTTGCCCTCTCTTTACCAATCTCCTCCTCTCTTTTCGCTTGCCTTCTTTTGTGTGCTTGTTTGCTTGTTTGACCTTATGGTTGCGCCTAAGGGTCCTAACCACCTTCTCAGAAGGATGGATGAGATTGAATCAAATATTAGAAGCTTTATGAATTTGCAATTTGAGCATAATAATTTCTTTAGAAAAGAGCTTAAGGAACAAAAAAGTTTTTTGGGGTTTATGAACAAAGAGCTTGATGATATGAATAAAGAATTCTATGGTGTTAATGCTCAAATTACCCGGCTTGAAAATGCTATAGCCAAAATTTCTGACAAGCAAGCCACCTTAGTCAATAAGATGGCTGCTAAACCGGAAAAATTACATGAAAATAATGATGAGGATCTTAAAGTTTTTGAGGCATCTCCGATTAGATCTATGTTTTTCAATATGAATTTTGATGATTATGGGAGTGATGATGAATCAACTTTGCCTAGAAGGCATCCCAAAAATTCGGAGTCTTTAGATCTTAATGTTAAATTTGGTAAAAGTGAGATTGGAGAATCCTCAACTTCTAATAATATTGAACCTACTATCACGGATTTCAAGGAATTTGATTATGATAATTCCTCTTTAAAAGGTTGTATTTCCTTGCTGCAACCCGTTGTTAATTCTCCTCATGCTTATAGTCAAAACAAAGCTTTTACCAAACATATTGTTGATGCCTTGATGCAATCTTATGATGAAAAACTTAATTTGGAAGTTCCTATACCTAGAAAACTTAATGATGAGTGGGAACCTACTATAAAGATTAAAATTAAAGATTATGAGTGTTTTGCTTTGTGTGATTTGGGTGCTAGTGTTTCCACGATTCCGAAAACTTTATGTGATATTCTAGGTTTCCATCATCTTGATGATTGCTCTTTAAATTTGCACCTTGCAGATTCCACCATTAAAAAGCCTATGGGAAGGACCAATGATGTTCTTATTGTTGCAAATAGAAATTTGGTGCCCGTAGATTTTATCGTTCTTGATATAGATTGCAATCTTTCTTGCCCTATTATTCTTGGTAGACCTTTCCTTAGAACGAGTGGTGCGATTATTGATATGAAGGAAGGGAACATTAGATTCCAATTTCTCTTAAAGAAAGGCATGGAGTACTTTCCAAGAAAGAAAGTCAAATTACCTTATGAATCTATCATGCGTGCTACTTATGAATTTAGTGCCAAAGATGGCACTCGTTAGATCTATCTTTGCTTTTATGCCTAGCTAGGGGCGTCAAACGGTAGCGCTAGTTGGGAGGCAGCCCAATTTTCTTTATGTTTTTTGTTTTTGCTCCTGTTTAGTAATAAATATTGCATCTACCTTCTGTTTAGATGTGTTTTTATCTTTTAATTAGTGTTTGTGCCAAGTAGAACCTATAGGATAACCTACGATGATAGTTGATTTGATTCTGCTGAAAAACAGAAACTTTGCACGCACGAATATAATTTTGTTAAATCACATGAATGTGATTTTATGTTGATTCTTTTTTCTTCTGTTCAATAAACAAATTGTCCAGGACTCCCTATTTTGGTAGGATTTTTAGAGTTCCAGAAGTTTGCGTTAGTTACACATTGCTACAGACTGTTCTGTTTTTCACAGATTCTGTTTTTCGTGTGTTGTTTGCTTATTTCAATGCATCTATGGCTAGTAATTCAGTCTATGAACCATAAAGAGGTTGTAATACAGTAGGTTTAACACCAAATGAAATAAAGAATGAGTTCATTGTAGTACCTTATGTGGTGGTTTTGTTTTCTTTCACTAACGGAGCTTATAAGATTTCCTGTTGAGTTTTGTGTTGTGAAGTTTTCAAGTTTTGGGTAAAGCTTTTATGGACTATGGAATAAGGAGTGGCAAGAGCCTAAGCTTGGGGATGCCCAAGGAACCCCAAGATATTCAATAATATCCAAAAGCCTAAGCTTGGGGATGCCCCGGGAAGGCATCCCCTCTTTCGTCTTTGTTCATTAGTAACTTTACTTGGAGCTATATTTTTATTCGCCACATGATATGTGTTTTGCTTGGAGCGTCGTGTATTATATTAGTCTTTGCTTTTTAGTTTACCACAATCATCCTTGCTGTACACACCTTTTGGGAGAATCCTATTTGATTAGAATTTGCTAGAATACTCTATGTGCTTCACTTATATCTTTTGAGCTTGATAGTTTTTGCTCTAGTGCTTCACTTATATCTTTTAGAGCACGGTGGTGTCTTAATTTTGAAGAAATTGCTAGTCTATCATGCTTCACTTATATTATTTTGAGAGTCTTTTAAAACAGCATGGTATTTGCTATGATCTTAAAAGTTGGTCCTAGAATGATGAGCATCCAAGTTGGGTATAATAAAAACTATCATAGAAAGTGAATTGGATGCTATGATCAACTTGATGCTTGATAATTGTTTTGAGATATGGAGGTAGTGATATTAAAGTCATGCTAGTTGGGTGATTATGAATTTAAAGAATGCTTGTGTTGAAGTTTGTGATTCCCGTAACATGCACGTATGGTGAACCGCTTTGTGATGAAGTTGGAGCACAATTTTATTTATTGATTGTCTTCCTTATGAGTGGCGGTCGGAGACGAGCGATGGTATTTTCCTACCCATCTATCAACCTAGGAGCATGTGCATAGTGCTTTGGTTTTTGATGACTTCTAAATTTTTGCAACAAGTATATGAGTTCTTTTGATTAATGTTGAGTACATGGATTTTACGCACTCCTTCACCCTTCCACCATTGCTAGCCTCTCTTGTATCGTGCAACTTTCGCCGGTACCATACACCCACCATACTCCTTCCTCAAAATAGCCACCATACCTACCTATTATGGCATTTCCATAGCCATTCCGAGATATATTGCCATGCAACTTTCCACCGTTCCGTTCATATGACACGCATTAATTTTGTCATATTGCTTTTTGCATGATCATGTAGTTGACATTGTATTTGTTGCAAGGCCACCTTCATAATTTTTATACATGTCGCTCTTGATTCATTGCATATCCCGGTACACCGACGGAGGCATTCATATAGAGTCATATCTTGTTCTAGCTTTGAGTTGTAAATCCATAAAAGTGTGATGATCTTCATTATTAGAGCATTGTCCTAGTGAGGAAAGGATGATGAAGACTATGATTCCCCCATAAGTCGGGATGAGACTTCGAACTTTACAAAAAGAAAAAAAGAAAGAAAAAAAGAAAAAAAGAGAGGCCGAAGAAAAGAAAAACAAGAAGAAAAGAAAAAAATGAGAGAAAAGGAGAGAAAGGACAATGCTACTATCTCTTTTTCCACACTTATGCTTCAAAATAGCACCATGATCTTCATGATAGAGAGTCTCATATGTTGTCACTTTCATATACTAGTGGGAATTTTTCATTATAGAACTTGGCTTGTATATTCCAATGATGGGCTTCCTCAAAAGTGCCCTAGGTCTTCGTGAGCAAGCAAGTTGGATGCACCCCACTTAGTTTCTTTTGTTGAGCTTTCATATATTTATAGCTCTAGTGCATCCGTTGCATGGAAATCCCTACTCACTCACATTGATATCTATTAATGGGCATCTCCATAGCCCGTTGATACGCCTAGTAGATGCGAGACTATCTTCTCCTTTTTTGTCTTCTCCACAACCACCATTCTATTCCACATATAGTGCTATGTCCATGGCTCACGCTCATGTATTGCGTGAAAGTTGAAAAAGTTTGAGATTATTAAAGTATGAAACAATTGCTTGCCTTGTCATCGGGGTTGTGCATGATTAAATACTTTGTGTGATGAAGATAGAGCATAGCCAGACTATATGATTTTGTAGGGATAACTTTCTTTAGCCATGTTATTTTGAGAAGACATGATTACTTTGATTAGTATGCTTGAAGTATTACTATTTCTTATGTCAATATGAACTTTTATTTTGTATTCATTTGGATCTGAACATTCATGCCACAATAAAGAAAATTACATTATGAATTATGCTAGGTAGCATTCCACATCAAATTTTTTATCATTTACCTACTCGAGGACGAGTAGGAATTAAGCTTGGGGATGCTTTATATGTCTCCAACGTATCTATAATTTTTTATTGATCCATGCTATTATATTACCCCTTTTGGATGTTTATGGGCTTTATTTTACACATTTATATCATTTTTGGGACTAACCTACTAACCGGAGGCCCAGCCCATATTGTTGTTTTTTTGTCTATTTCAGTATTTCGAAGAAAAGGAATGTCAAACGGAGTCCAAACGGAATGAAACCTTCGGTAGCGTGATTTTTGGAACGAACGTGATCCGGAGAGCTTGGAGTGCAAGTCAAGAAGCTTCCGAGGGCCCCACGAGATAGGGGGCCGTGCCCCCCTGTAGGGCATGCCCCCTGTCTCGTGGGTCCCTCGGGCGGCCACCGACGTACTTCTTCCTCCTATATATACCTACTTACCCCGAAAACATCCAGGGGCACGATGAAACACAATTTCCACCGCCGTAACCTTATGTATCCGCGAGATCCCATCTTGGAGCCTTCGCTGGCACTTTGCCGGAGGGGGAATCGACCACGGAGGGCTTCTACATCAACATCCTTGCCCCTCCGATGAGTTGTGAGTAGTTTACCACAGACCTACGGGTCCATAGTTATTAGCTATATGGCTTCTTCTCTCTTTCTGGATCTCAATACAATGTTCTCCCCCTCTCTTGTGGAGATCTATTCGATGTAAACTCTTTTTCGGTGTGTTTGTCGAGATCCGATGAATTGTGGGTTTATGATCAAGTTTATCTATGAATAATATTTGAATTTTCTCTGAATTCTTTTATGTATGATTGAGTTATCTTTGCAAGTCTCTTCGAATTATCAGTTTGGTTTGGCCTACTAGATTGGTTTTTCTTGCCATGAGAGAAGAGCTTAGCTTTGGGTTCAATCTTGCGGTGTCCTTACCCAGTGACAGAAAGGGTTGCAAGGCACGTATTGTATTGTTGCCATCGAGGATAACAAGATGGGGTTTATATCATATTGCATGAGTTTATCCCTCTACATCATGTCATCTTGCTTAATGTGTTACTCTGTTCTTATGAACTTAATACTCTAGATGCAGGCAGGAGTCGGTCGATGTGTGGAGTAATAGTAGTAGATGCAGGCAGGAGTCGGTCTACTTGTTATGGACGTGATGCCTATATACGTGATCATGCCTAGATAATCTCATAACTATGCGCTTTTCTATCAATTACTCGACAATAATTTGTTCACCCACCGTAATACTTATGCTATCTTGAGAGAAGCCTCTAGTGAAACCTATGGCCCCCGGGTCTATCTCTTATCATATTGGCTTTCAATCTACTTTTATTTGCATCTTTACTTTTTGCATCTATATGATATAATACCAAAAATATATCTATCTTATCATACTATCTTTATTAGATCTCACTTCCGCAAGTGGTCGTGAAGGGATTGACAACCCCTTTATTGCGTTGGTTGCGAGTTCTCAGTTTGTTTGTGTAGGTGCGTGGGACTTTTGAGGAGGATCCTACTGGATTGATACCTTGGTTCTCAAAACTGAGGGAAATACTTACGCTACACTTTGCTGCATCACCCTCTCCTCTTCGAGGAAAACCAACGCAAGCTCAAGACGTAGCATCTACTTTGATGATATTCTTGTGTTTAGCAAATCCATGAAAGAGCATCTTAATCATGTTAGGGCTGTTTTGCAAATGCTTCGCATGGAACGTCTTTATGCCAACATGAAGAAGTGCACGTTTGGTGTTGACAAGCTAGTTTTCTTGGGTTTTGTTGTCTCTTCCAAGGGTGTCCATGTTGATGAATCTAAAATTGAATCAATAAAAACTTGGCCCCAACCCACCAATTTGCAACAAGTGCATAGCTTTCTTGGTCTTGCGGGTTTTTACCGTCGCTTCGTGAAAGACTTTAGCACTATTGCCGCTCCTTTGCATGCTTTGAGTAAGAAGAATGCTCCTTTTGTTTGGGGATCTTTGCAATCCACCGCTTTTGATGAGCTCAAGTCTTTGCTTACTCATGCTCTGATTCTTGCTTTACCCAACTTTGACAAAACTTTTGAGGTTCATTGTGATGCAAGTGGTACCGGAATTGGCGGAGTTTTGATGCAAGAAAAACGAGCCATTGCTTATTTTAGTGAAAAACTCTCCGCTGCTCAACTTAACTATCCCATCTATGACAAAGAATTGTATGCTTTAGTGCGTGTGATACATGTTTGGGAACATTATCTTAGAGCTCATGAGTTTGTCATCCATACCGATCATGAAACGCTTAAGTACTTAAAAGGTCAAACTAAGTTGAACAAGCGTCATGCCAAATGGAGTGAATTTATTGAATCTTTCCCCTATGTGATCAAGTACATTAAGGGTAAGGAAAATGTAGTTGCGGATGCACTTTCACACATATGCACGCTTGTCACTAAACTTGAGTTGAATGTTATTGGCTTTGAACACATAAAAGACTTGTATGCTAATGATCCATCTTTTGCTACTCCTTATGCTAAATCTTGGGAACAATATTACATCAAGGATGGTTATCTTATGAGAGCTAACAACTATGCATTCCCGAGTCTTCTCTTCGTTTGCTCCTTTTGCAAGAGGCTCATGGAGGCGGACTCATGGGACATTTTGGACATGATAAGACATTCGCCACGCTCTCCAAGAACTACTTTTGGCCCAAGATGTTCCGCGACGTCTCATGCTTCACCAACCGATGCTCTACATGTCGCAAAGCTAAGTCTAAAGCTCAATCACATGTCTTTCCATGCCTCTTCCTATTCCTTATCAACCTTGGGAAGACATTAGCATGGATTTTGTACTTGGTTTTCCCTAGAACTCAAAATGGAAAGGATTCCGTGTTTGTTGTTGTGGACTGATTCTCTAAAATGGCACATTTCATTCCTTGCAACAAGATAGACGATGCTTCACACGTTGCAAATCTCTTTTGTAGGGAAATCTTGCGCCTCCATGGAGTTCCAAAGACAATCTTCTCCGACCGTGACGTCAAGTTCTTGAGTTAATTTTGGAAGACGCTATGCGCCAAGCTCGGAGTCAAGCTCTTGTTCTGATCCGCATACCATCCTCAAACCGACGGCCAAACGGAGGTACCGGACACTCTCCACTCTACTTAGCGTATTGATCAAGAAGAACATCAAGGAGTGGGAGGCATGTCTACCCATCGTCGAGTACGCCTACAACCGTGCAAGACATTCGACTACCAACAAGTCCCCCTTCGAGGTCGTGTACGGCTTCAACCCATTGTCCCCATTGGACATTCTACCTCTTCCTCTACAAGAGCGCACCAACATGGATGCGAGTGCACGGGCAAGCAACATAAAGAAGATGCATGAGGATACAAGGCACACCATCGAGCGCCAAGTACAACGACTAGCGATCAAGCTCAGCGTCAACAAGCAACCCATGGTCTTCAACATTGGCGATCTCGTGTGGCTACACCTTTGCAAGGACCGCTTCCCCAACAAACGCAAGTACAAACTTCTACCTCGAGCCGATGGACCCTTCAAGGTGCTAGCACGCTACAACAACAACGCCTACAAGATCGACCAACCACGAGACAAGAACAACGTGAGCGACATCTTCAACGTCACGGACCTCGCGCCATAGCATGGTGATGAAACTTTTGATCTGAGGTCGGATCTTTCCCAAGGGGGGGAGATGATGCGGAGCATCCCTCGCTCATCCCCATGGACATACCTACATCTCCCTCGACACCACTTGGACCCATGACAAGACCTCGAGCGAAGGCTATTGAAGATAAGGTGAACTCGCTCCTCTCTGAACTCCCTCTCTCTACTCACAAGACATGGCTACTACCTCATACGGAGACTCTGTGCGTGATCAGGTACTTGGAGGAGAGCCACGGGACACCTACATCCAATGGCCAAGGTGGCAAGGACACCAAGCATGAACATCAAGAAGAAGAGCAACTCTGGAAGCTACAGGCCCCGGACGACCGGCCAGGCACGGACGTCCGACCCCTGGAAGATGCTACAGCCGAGAGAAGGAAGGCAGGCTAGAGTTACAGGTCACGGACGACCGGACACTCCTAGGCTACGGACGACCGGGCCCCTATGGACGACCTTGCCAGCGACCACAGAACGGAAATTACGGCAATCCAAAGGCTTCAAGACAACCATGCGCATGTCAACAGAACGGAATATACGGTCATCCGAAGACCCCAGGACATCCGGGACCCCGTGAGCCTCCGGACGACCGGCGCCCCACGGACGTCCGGACCCTGGCTGCGTCCAGCTGTGGGCTGAGTCCCATGTACCTTGCCCTCTTTTGCACTAAGACTATATAAAGACCACTCCCACCTCCTAGATAGGGTCAGCATTGTGATAGCTCATGTGAGATAGAGCATTGCTCATCTGTACCGGATCTACTCCATGCAAGGGACCGTGCCTCTTCAGAGAAGATCCCTTCGGATTCAAGGCCTCCATCCGGAGAAGACAATCAAGACCTCCTCAAGGAGAAGAACGGTTACTATTGTATCTTCCTTTGTTGACTTTGAATCTCGTGACACTTTGTACTTTCGGTGATCTAGCCCTTGTGTGATCGATTCCTTGTCGGTTGAGTGTTTCTATCGTTTTCCTCGTGATTTCCCTTGTGTTCTTCTGCGCATTCTTCATGTTTCCCCGTAGGATCCGCTCCAAACATGCAAGATCGGCCCCTAGGGTTCCGCCCTACATCACATCTCCTTTCCAACAAATGCACGAGCCTTGCTAGATGAGCTTTTCTTGTGTGATGAAGACTTTGATGAAGACTTGGAAGAAGACTTTGAGGATTTCTTTGTCTTCTTGTCATCAGAATCATATTCCTTGCTCTTCTTCTTCTTCTTTGTCTCATTGTCCCACTGTGGACACTCGGAGATGTAGTGACCAGGTTTCTTGCACTTGTGACAGGTTCACTTCTTGTGATCACGAGAGGAAGCTTCATCATTTCTTGAGCTGGATCTTGAAGACTTTCTGAAGTCTTTCTTCTTGGCAAACTTCTGGAACTTCTTCACAAGCATAGCAAGCTCCTTTCCAATATCTTCAGGATCCTCAGAACAGCAGTTAGATTCTTCTTCAGACGAGGAGACAACCTTTGCCTTCAAAGCATGAGTACAGCCATAGTTGGGACCATAGATATCTCTTTTCTTAGATAGCTAGAACTCATGTGTGTTGAGCCTCTCAAGTATGTCAGACGGATCGAGGGTCTTGAAGTCAGGGCGCTCTTGATTCATCAGGGCCAGTGTGTCAAATGAGCTGTCAAGAGATCTCAGAAGTGTCTTGACGATTTCGTGCTTGGTGATCTCAGTGGCACTGAGTGCATGAAGCCCATTGGTGATATCAGTGAGGCGATCAAATGTGAGCTGGGCATTCTCATTGTCATTTCTCTTGAAGCGGTTGAATAGATTGCAAAGAACACTGATCCTTGAATCTCTCTGTGTTGAGACGCCTTCGTTGACCTTGGAGAGCCAGTCCCAGACTAGCTTCGCAGTTTCCAGAGCACTCACACGACCATACTGCCCTTTGGTCAGATGACCACAAATGATGTTGTTGGTAGTTGAGTCCAGTTGGATGAACCTCTTGACATCAGCAGGAGTAACACCTTCACCGACCTTGGGAACGCCGTTCTTGACGACATACCAGAGATCGACGTCAATGGCTTCAATATGCATACTCATCTTATTCTTCCAGTAGGGTAATCAGTGCCATCGAAGACAGGGCAAGCAGCAGAGACTTTGATTATCCCTGCAGTCGATATAGCTAAACTCCAGGTGGTTAAACCAAATCACACAGAACAAGGGAGCACCTTGCTCTCATACCAATTGAAAGTGCTAGTATTCGACTAGAGGAGGGGGTGAATAGGCGATTTTTATGAAAGTCTTCAAAACAGGGGTGCTTTGAAGACAAACAATAGAAATGAACCTATTGACATGCAGTGGAAGGTAGACTACACTAGACAAGCTATAGTCAAGTAAGCAATGTAGTGAAAGTACGAAGACTATCAGCAGCTAGGTAGTATGGATCAAGATGGAAGAGAGTATGAAGCCAAACAGACAACAGTCTTCACACAGTAAAGTTAATCAGATCCAACAAGTGGGCAAAGACTTCACAAAGACAAACTGTAAGTAAGGTGAGAGAGGAAGGATAGAACCAGTTGCTCGGAGAGGACAAGGGGTTTGTTGGACCAGTTCCAATTGCTGTGACAACTGTATGTCTGGTTAGGGAGGCTGAGATTCAACTTAGAAGACCGTGTCTTCACCTTATTCCCCTTGAGCTAAGAACACTTAGTCCTCGCCCAATCACTCTGGTTTTCAAGCGAGACTTCCAAACCTTCACAGACTTCGTTCACCGACAATCCACAATTACTCTTCGATGCTCAGAACCCGACACCTAACCGGCTGAAGGATTCACAGTCCTCAAGTGTAATAAGTCTTCAGATCACGCGGACAGAAAGACTTCAGTGATGCCTAACACTCTTTGGCTCTGGGTGTTTTGGGCTTTGTCCTCGCAAGGATTCTCTCTCAAAGGCTTCGGAGGTGGGTTGATCTCAAACAACAAAAGTCGTGCACTAACTCTAAGCAGCCACCAATTTATGGTGTAGGGGGTGGGCTATTTATAGCCAGGAGGCAACCCGACCTGATTTGTCCAAAATGACCCTGGGTCACTAAGGAACTGACACGTGTCCAACGGTCAGATTTCAAACACATGTGGCAGCTTAGCTTGGGCTACAAGCCAAGCTGACTCATCCAGCTATGGATAAGATTTGCTCTCATTATCTTCGCTCGAAGACATAGGATTTGGTTGAGCATCACATCAGTCACTCTGACTTTGTTTACTTGGACTCCACTTAACAGTATGATGGTTCCTATGACTCAACAAAAAAGAAAAGAAAACTATGAAACAACTATGTCTTCACACTCCATAGTCTTCACGCGATGTCTTCTCCTGTCATATAGATGGATTTTCAGAATCACTTGGTTATGAATCATTTGATGCTTGTGAACCGTGCCTTTTCGGCAAGATGACTAAAACTCCGTTCTCCGGAACAATGGAACGAGCTACTGACTTGTTGGAAATAATACATACCAATGTATGCGTGATGTCTACTACACAACCTTCTTCTTGTAGACGTTGTTGGGCCTGCAAGTGCACAGGTTTGTAGGACAGTAGCAAATTTCCCTCAAGTGGATGACCTAAGGTTTATCAATCCGTGGGAGGCGTAGGATGAAGATGGTCTCTCTCAAGCAACCCTGCAACCAAATAACAAAGAGTCTCTTGTGTCCCCAACACACCCAATACAATGGCAAATTGTATAG
Source organism: Triticum dicoccoides (assembly GCF_002162155.2). NCBI lineage: Eukaryota > Viridiplantae > Streptophyta > Magnoliopsida > Poales > Poaceae > Triticum > Triticum dicoccoides. Next base: position 363,013,138 of record NC_041385.1, read on the forward strand.
GTGCACTAGTTCGGCGAAGAGATGGTGATACAAGTGCAATATGGACGGAAGATATAGGTTTTTGTAATCTGAAATAATAAAAACAGCAAGGTAACAAGTGGTAAAAGTGAGCGTAAACGGTATTGCAATGATAGGAAACAAGGCCTAGGGTTCATACTTTCACTAGTGCAAGTTCTCTCAACAATAATAACATAGATAGATCATATAACAAGCCCTCAACATGCAACAAAGAGTCACTTCGAAGCCACTAATAGCGGAGAACAAACGTAGAGATTATGGTAGGGTACGAAACCACCTCAAAGTTATTCTTTCAGATCAATCTATAAAAGAGTTCGTACTAGAATAACACCTTAAGATACAAATCAACCAAAACCCTAATGTCACCTAGATACTCCATTGTCACCTCAAGTATCCGTGGGCATGATTATACGATATGCATCACACAATCTCAGATTCATCCAACCAACATAAAAGTACTTCAAATAGTGCCCCAAAGTTTCTACCGGAGAGTCAAGAACGTGTGCCAACCCCTATGCATAGGTTCCCAATGTCACGAAACCCGCAAGTTTATCACCAAAACATACATCAAGTGGCACATGATATCCCATTGTCACCACAGATAATCACGGCAAGACATACATCAAGTGTTCTCATAAAGACTCAATCCGATAAGATAACTTCAAAGGGGAAACTCAATTCATCACAAGAGAGTAGAGGGGGAGAAACATCATAAGATCCAACTACAGTAGCAAAGCTCGGGATACATCAAGATCGTGCCATAGAGGAACACGAGACAGAACACGAGAGAGAGAGATCAAACACATAGCTACTGGTACATACCCTCAGCCCCGAGGGTGAACTACTCCCTCCTCATCATGGATAGCGCTGGGATGATGAAGATGGCCACCGGTGATGGATCCCCCCTCCGGCAGGGTGCCGGGAAGGGCTCCTGAGAGGTTTTTGGTGGCTACAGAGGCTTGCGGCGGCGGAACTCCCGATCTATTTTCTGTTCTGGAAGTTTTAGGGTACGTAGGTATATATGGGTGCAGGGGATACGTCGGTGGACCTCCGGGTTGCTCACGAGGTAGGGGGCGCGCCCTCCACCCTCGTGGGCAGCCCAGGACTCCCCTGGCGTGCACTCCAAGCCCATCTGGTTGGTTTCCTTCCAAAATTAACTTCTCAAGTTGATTTCGTTCCGTTTTGACTCCGTCTGATATTCCTTTTCCTCGAAACACTGAAATAGGCATAAAACAGCAAATCTGGGTTGGGCCTCCGGTTAATAGGTCAGTCCCAAAAATAATATAAAAGTGGATAATAAAGCCCAATATTGCCTAAAACAGTAGATAAAGTAGCATGGAGCAATCAAAAATTATAGATACGTTGGAGACGTATCAATGCGGTCCAATGAGTGTTGATGCTCGTGGTGAGTATCGTTATTTTCTGACCTTCACAAATGATTTGAGCAGATATGAGTATATCTACTTAATGAAGCACAAGTCTGAAACATTTGAAAAGTTCAAAGAATTTCAGAAGTGAAGTGGATAATCATCATAACAAGAAAATAAAGTTTACACAATCTGATCGTAGAGGAGAATATTTGAGTTACGAGTTTGGGCTTCATTTAAAAACAATGTTGAATAGTTTCACAGCTCACGCCACATGGAACACCACAGCGTAATGGTGTGTCCAAACGTCGTAACCACACTTTATTGAATATGGTGCGATCTATGATGTATCTTACCAAGTTACCACTATTGTTTTGGGGTTATGCATTAGAGACAGTTGCATTCACTTTAAATAGGGCACCATCGAAATCCGTTGAGATGACGCCTTGTGAACTATGGTTTGGCACGAAACCAAAGTTGTCATTTCTTAAAGTTTGGGGCTGCGATGCTTATGTGAAAAAGTTTCAACCTGATAAGCTCGAACCCAAATCGAAGAAGTGCGTCTTCATAGAATACCCAAAGGAAGTTGTTGGGTACACCTTCTATCATAGATCCAAAGGCAAAATATTCGTTGCTAAGATGGATCCTTTCTAGAGAAGGAGTTTCTCTCGAAAGAAGTGAGTAGGAGGAAAGTAGAGCTTGATAAGGTAATTGTACCTTCTCCCGAATTGGAAAGTAGTTCATCACAGAAATCAGTTCTAGTGATGGCTACACCAATTAGTGAGGAAGCTAATGATGATGATCATGAAACTTCAAATCAAGTTACTAAAGAACCTCGTAGGTCTTCCAGAGTACGGTCCATACCAGTGTGGTACGGTAATCCTATTTTGGAAGTCATGTTACTAGACCATGATAAACCTACGAACTATGAGGAAGTGATGATGAGCCCAGATTCCGCGAAATGGCTTGAGGCCATGAAATCTGAGATGGGATCCATGTATGAGAACAAAGTGTGGACTTTGATGGAGTTGCCCGATGATCGGCAAGCCATATTGTATAAATGGATCTTCAAGAGGAAGGCAGACGCTGATAGTAGTGTTACTATCAACAAAGCTCGACATGTCATAAAAGTTTTTCGACAAGTTCAAAACTCAACAGGAAATCTCATAAGCTCCGTTAGTGAAAGAAAACAAAACCACCACATAAGGTACTGTAATGAACTCATTCTTTATTTATTTTGGTGTTAAACCTACTTTATTCCAAGTTCTCTATGGTTCATACCACTTAATACTAGCCATAGATGCATCAAAATAAGCAAACAACACATGAAAAACAGAATCTGTCAAAAACAGAACAGTCTGTAGCAATCTGTAACTAACGCAAACTTCTGGAACTTTAAAAATCCTACCAAAATAGGAAGTCGTGGAAACTTTGTCTACTGGTAATCATCAAAAAGAATCAACGCAAAACCACGTTTCTGTGATTTAACAAAACTAATTTCATGCGCGCAAAGTTTCTATTTTTCAGCAGAATCAAATTAACTATCATCATGTTGGGGAACGTAGCAGAAATTCAAAATTTTCCTACGTGTCACCAAGATCTATCTATGGAGAGACTAGCAACGAGGGGAAGGAGAGTGCATCTACATACCCTTGTAGATCGCTAAGCGGAAGCGTTCAAGTGAACGGGGTTGATGGAGTCGTACTCGTCGTGATTCAGATCACCGATGATCCTAGTGCCGAACGGACGGCACCTCCGCGTTCAACACACGTACAGCTCGACGATGTCTCCCACGCCTTGATCCAGCAAGGAGAGAGGGAGAGGTTGAGGAAGACTCCATCCAGCAGCAGCACAACGGCGTGGTGGTGATGGAGGAGCGTGGCAATCCTGCAGGGCTTCGCCAAGCACCTACGGGAGAGGAGGAGGTGTCACGGGAGGAAGGGAAGCGCCAAGGGCTCAGGTATGGATGCCCTCCCTCCCCTCCACTATATATAGGGGTAGGGGAGAGGGGGGAGGCGCAGCCTTGCCCCTTCCTCCAAGGAAGGGGTGCGGCTAAGAGGGGGGAGGAGTCCATCCTCCCCAAGGCACCTCGGAGGTGCCTTCCCCCTTTAGGACTCTCCCCTTTTTCCTATATCTTGGCGCATGGGCCTCTAGGGGCTGGTGCCCTTGGCCCATGTAGGCCAAGGCGCACCCCCTACAGCCCATGTGACCCCCCGGGGTAGGTGGCCCCACCCGGTGGGCCCCCGGGACCCTTCCGGTGGTCCCGGTACAATACCGATGACCCCGAAACTTGTCCCGATGGCCGAAACAGGACTTCCTATATATAAATCTTTACCTCCGGACCATTCCGGAACTCCTCGTGACGTCCGGGATCTCATCCGGGACTCCGAACAACATTCGGTAACCACATACAAGCTTCCTTTATAACCCTAGCGTCATTGAACCTTAAGTGTGTAGACCCTACGGGTTCGGGAGACATGCAGACATGACCGAGACGTTCTCCGGTCAATAACCAACAGCGGGATCTGGATACCCATGTTGGCTCCCACATGTTCCACGATGATCTCATCGGATGAACCACGATGTCAAGGACTCAATCGATCCCGTATACAATTCCCTTTGTCTAGCGGTATTTTACTTGCCCGAGATTCGATCGTCGGTATACCGATACCTTGTTCAATCTCGTTACTGGCAAGTCTCTTTACTCGTTCTGTAACACATCATCCCGTGATCAACCCCTTGGTCACATTGTGCACATTATGATGATGTCCTACCGAGTGGGCCCAGAGATACCTCTCCGTTTACACGGAGTGACAAAATCCCAATCTCGATTCGTGCCAACCCAACAGACACTTTCAGAGATACCCGTAGTGTACCTTTATAGCCACCCAGTTACGTTGTGACGTTTGGCACACCCAAAGCACTCCTACGGTATCCGGGAGTTGCACAATCTCATGGTCTAAGGAAATGATACTTGACATTAGAAAAGCTTTAGCATACGAACTACATGATCTTGTGCTAGGCTTAGGATTGGGTCTTGTCCATCACATCATTCTCCTAATGATGTGATCCTGTTATCAACGACTTCCAATGTCCATGGTCAGGAAACTGTAACCATCTATTGATTAACGAGCTAGTCAACTAGAGGCTTACTAGGGACATGGTGTTGTCTATATATCCACACATGTATCTGAGTTTCCTATCAATACAATTCTAGCATGGATAATAAACGATTATCATGAACAAGGAAATATAATAATAATCAATTTATTATTGCCTCTAGGGCATATTTCCAACAGTCTCCCACTTGCACTAGAGTCAATAATCTAGTTCACATCGATATGTGATTAACACTCAAGGTCACATCCCTATGTGACTAACACCCAAAGAGTTTACTAGAGTCAATAATCTAGTTCACATTTACCATGTGATTAACACTCGATGAGTTCTGGGTTTGATCATGTTATGCTTGTGAGAGAGGTTATAGTCAACGGGTCTGAACCTTTCAGATCCGTGTGTGCTTTACAAATCTCTATGTCATCTCCTAGATGCAGCTACCACGTTCTATTTGGAGCTATTCCAAATAACTGTTCTACTTGGAGCTATTCTAAATTGTTGCTCCATTATACATATCCGGTATCTCTACTCAGAGCTATCCGGATAGGTGTTAAGCTTGCATCGACGTAACCCTTTACGACGAACTCTTTTACCACCTCCATAATTGAGAAAATTCCTTAGTCCACTAGTTACTAAGGATAACTTTGACCGCTGTCATGTGATCCATTCTTGAATCACTCTTGTACCCCTTGACTGACTCATGGTAAAGCACACTTCAGGTGCAGTACACAACATAGCATACTGTAGAGCCTATGTCTTAAGCATAGGGGACGACCTTCGTTCCTTTCTCTCTATTCTGCCATGGTCGAGCTTTAAGTCTTAACTTCATACCTTACAACTCAGGCAAGAACTCCTTTTTTGACTGATCCATCTTGAACACCTTCAAGATCACGTCAAGGCATGTGCTCATTTGAAAGTACTATTAAGCGTTTTGATCTATCCTTATAGATCTTGATGCTCAATGTTCAAGTAGCTTAATCCAGGTTTTCCATTGAAAACACTTTCCAAATAACCCTATATGCTTTCCAGAAATTCTACGTCATTTCTGATCATTAATATGTCAACAACATATACTCATCAGAAATTCTATAGTGCTCCCACTCACTTCTTTGGAAATACAAGTTTCTCATAAACTTTGTATACACCCAAAATCTTTGATCATCATCAAAGCATACATTCCAACTCCGAGATGCTCACTCCAGTCCTCAAAAGGATTGCTGGAGCTTTGCATACTTATTAGCATATTTCAGGATAGACAAAACCTTCCGGTTGTATCACATACAACCTTTCCTCAAAAAACGTCGAGGAAACAATGTTTTGACATCCTATCTGCAAGATTTCACAAATAATGCAGTAATTGCTAATATAATTCCAACAGATCGCTACGAGTGAGAAAGTCTCATCGTAGTCAACTCCTTGAACTTGTCGAAAAACATCTTAACGACAAGTCGAGCTTTCTCAATGGTGACACTTACCATCATTGTTTGTCTTCCTTTCAAAATCCATCTGTACTCAACAGCCTTACGACCATCAAGTAGTTCTTCCAAAGTCTACACTTTGTTTTCATACATGGATCCTCTCTCGGGTTTTATGGCTTCTAACCATTTGTCGGAATTTGGGCCCACCATCGCTTCTCCATAGCTCGTAGGTTCATTGTTGTCTAGCAACATGACCTTCAAGACAGGATTACTGTACCACTCTGAAGTAGTACGTATCCTTGTCACCCTACGAGGTTCGGTAGTGACTTGATCTGAAACTTCATGATCACTATCATAAGCTTCCACTTCAATTGTTGTAGGTGCCACAGGAACAACTTCCTGTGCCTTGCTACACACTTGTTGAAGTGACGGTTCAATAACCTCATCAAGTCTCCACCATCTCCCACTCAATTCTTTCGAGAGAAACTTTTCCTCGAGAAAGGACCCGATTCTAGAAACAATCCCTTATTGCTTTCGAATCTGAATTAGGAGGTATACCCAACTGTTTTTGGGTGTCCTATGAAGATGCATTTTATCTGCTTTGGGTTCGAGCTTATCAACCTGAAACCTTTTCACATAAGCGTCGCAGCCCCAAACTTTCAAGAAACGGCAACTTAGGTTTCTCCAAACCATAGTTCATACGGTGTCGTCTCAACGAAATTATGTGGTGCCCTATTTAAAGTGAATGTGGTTGTCTCTAATGCCTAACCCATGAACGATAGTGGTAACTCGATAAGAGACATCATGGTATGCACCATATCCAATAGGGTGCAACTATGACGTTTGGACACACCATCACACTATGGTGTTCCAGGCTGTATCAGTTGTGAAACAATTTCCACAATGTCTTAATTCTGTGCCAAACTCGTGATTCAGATATTCATCTCTATGATCATATCATAGATCTTTTATCCTCTTGTCACGACGATCTTTCAA
>NC_041385.1:363020085-363028605 GCF_002162155.2 Triticum dicoccoides
ACGATCTTTCAACTTCACACTGAAATTACTTGAACCTTTCAATAATTCAGACTCGTGATTCATCAAGTAAATATACTCAACATCTACTCGAATCATCTGTGAAGTAAGAACATAACGATATCCACTACATGCCTCAGCACTCATTGGACTGTACACATCAAAATGTATTACTTCCAACAAGTTGCTTTCTTGTTCCATTTTACTGAAAACGAGGCTTTCAGTCATCTTGCCCGTGTGGTATGATTTGCATGTCCCAAGTGATTCAAAATCAAGTGAGTCAAAACGGTCCATTTGCATGGAGTTTCTTCATGCATATACACCAATAGACATGGTTCGCATGTCTCAAACTTTTCAAAAACGAGTGAGCCCAAAGATCCATCAATATGGAGCTTCTTCATGCGTTTTATACCGATATGACTTACGTGGCAGTGCCACAAGTAGGTGGTACTATCATTACTATCTTTTGGCATGAACATGTGTATCACTACGATCGAGATTTAATAAACCATTCATTTTAGGTGTAAGACCATTGAAGGTATTATTCAAATAAACAGAGTAACCATTATTCTCCTTAAATGAATAACCGTATTGCGATAGACATAATCCAATCATGTCTATGCTCAACGCAAACACCAATCTCGATGGTAGAGGGAGCGTGTGATGCTTGATCATATCAACGTTGGAAACACTTCCAACACATATCGTCATCTCACGTTTAGCTAGTCTCCGTTTATTCCGTAGCTTTTATTTCGAGTTACTAACACTTAGCAACCGAACCGGTATCTTATACCCTGGTGCTACTAGGAGTACTAGCAAAGTACACATTAACACAATGTATATCCAATATACTTCTATCGACCTTGCCAGCCTTCTTATCTACCAAGTATCTAGGGTAATTCTGCTCTAGTGGTTGTTCCCCTTATTACAGAAGCACTTAGTCTCGGGTTTGGGTTTTACCTTGGGTTTCTTCACTAGAGCAGCAGCTGATTTGCCGTTTCATGAAGTATCCCTTCTTGCCCTTGCCCTTCTTGAAACTAGTGGTTTCACCAACCATCAACAATTGATGCTCCTTCTTGATTTCTACTTTCGCGGTGTCAAACATCGCGAATACCTCAAGGATCATCATATCTATCCCTGATATGTTATAGTTCATCACGAAGCTCTAACAGCTTGGTGGCAATGACTTTGGAGAACCATCACTGTCTTATCTGGAAGATCAACTCCCACTCGATTCAAATGATTGTTGTACTCAGACAATCTGAGCACAAGCTCAACAATTGAGCTTTTCTCCTTAGTTTGCAGGTTAAGAAAGTCATCGGAGGTCGTATACCTCTTGACATGGGCACGAGCCTGAAATCCCAATCTCAGCCCTCAAAACATGTCATATGTTTCGCGATGTTTCAAAAACGTCTTTGGTGCCTCAACTCTAAACCGTTTAACTGAACTATCACGTAGTTATCAAAACGTGTATGTCAGATGTTCGCAACAACCACAGACAACGTTCGAGGTTCAGCACACTGAGCGGTGCATTAAGGACATAAGCCTTCTATGAAGCAATGAGGACAATCCTTAGTTTACGGACCTAGTCCGCATAATTGCTACTATCAACTTTCAACTAATTTTTCTCTAGGAACATATCTAAACAGTAGAACTATAGCGTGAGCTACGACATAATTTGCAAAAACCTTTTGACTATGTTCAGGATAATTAAGTTCATCTTATGAACTCCCACTCAGATAGACATCCCTCTAGTCATCTAAGTGATTACATGATCCGAGTCAAACTAGGCCGTGTCCGATCATCACGTGAGACGGACTAGTCATCATCGGTGAACATCTTCATGTTGATCGTATCTTCTATACGACTCATGTTCGACCTTTCGGTCTCCGTGTTCCGAGGCCATGTCTGTACATGCTAGGCTCGTCAAGTTAACCCTAAGTGTTTCGCATGTGTAAATCTGTCTTACACCTGTTGTATGTGAACGTTAGAATCTAACACCCGATCATCACGTGGTGCTTCGAAACACGAACTGTCGCAACGGTGCACAGTTAGGGGAGAACACTTCTTGAAATTGTTGTAAGGGATCATCTTATTTACTACCGTCGTTCTAAGCAAATAAGATGTATAAACATGATAAACATCACATGCAATCAAATAGTGACATGATATGGCCATCATCACTTTGCTCCTTTTGATCTCCATCTTCGGGGCTCCATGATCATCATCGTCACCGGCATGACACCATGATCTCCATCATCATGATCTCCATCATCGTGTCTTCATGAAGTTGCCTCGCCAACTATTACTTCTACTACTATGGCTAACGGTTAGCAATAAAGTAAAGTAATTACATGACGTTTAAGTTGACACGCAGGTCACAAATAAATAAAGACAACTCCTATGGCTCCTGCCGGTTGTCATACTCATCGACATGCAAGTCGTGATTCCTATTACAAGAACATGATCAATCTCATACATCACATATATCATTCATCACATCCTTTTTGGCCATATCACATCACATAGCATACCCTGTAAAAACAAGTTAGACGTCCTCTAATTGTTGTTTGCATGTTTTACGTGGCTGCTATGGGTTTCTAGCAAGAATGTTTCTTACCTACGCATGAACCACAACGTGATATGCCAATTGCTATTTACCCTTCATAAGGACCCTTTTCATCGAATCCGATCCGACTAAAGTGGGAGAGACAGACACCCGCCAGCCACCTTATGCAACTAGTGCATGTTTGTCGGTGGAACCGGTCTCACGTAAGCGTACGTGTAAGGTTGGTCCGGGCCGCTTCATCCCACGATGCCGCCGAATCAAGATAAGACTAGTAACGGCAAGCATATTGAACAATATCGACGCCCACAACTACTTTGTGTTCTACTCGTGCAAAGAATCTACGCAATAGACCTAGCTCATGATGCCACTGTTGGGGAACGTAGCAGAAATTCAAAATTTTCCTACGTGTCACCAAGATCTATCTATGGAGAGAATAGCAACGAGGGGAAGGAGAGTGCATCTACATACCCTTGTAGATCGCTAAGCGAAAGCGTTCAAGTGAACGGGGTGGATGGAGTCGTACTCGTCGTGATTCAGATCACCGATGATCCTAGTGCCGAACGGACGGCACCTCCGCGTTCAACACACGTACAACTTGACGATGTCTCCCACGCCTTGATCCAGCAAGGAGAGAGGGAGAGGTTGAGGAAGACTCCATCCAGCAGCAGCACAACGGCGTGGTGGTGATGGAGGAGCGTGGCAATCCTGCAGGGCTTCGCCAAGCACCTACGGGAGAGGAGGAGGTGTTACGGGAGGAAGGGAGGCGCCAAGGGCTCGGGTATGGATGCCCTCCCTCCCCTCCACTATATATAGGGGCAGGGGAGAGGGGGAGGCGCAGCCTTGCCCCTTCCTCCAAGGAAGGGGTGCGGCTAAGAGGGGGGGAGGAGTCCATCCTCCCCAAGGCACCTCGGAGGTGCCTTCCCCCTTTAGGACTCTCCCCTTTTTCCTATATCTTGGCGCATGGGCCTCTAGGGGCTGGTGCCCTTGGCCCATGTAGGCCAAGGCGCACCCCCTACAGCCCATGTGGCCCCCCGGGGTAGGTGGCCCCACCCGGTGGGCCCCCGGGACCCTTCCGGTGGTCCCGGTACAATACCGATGACCCCGAAACTTGTCCCGATGGCCAAAACAGGACTTCCTATATATAAATCTTTACCTCCGGAACATTCCGGAACTCCTCGTGACGTCCGGGATCTCATCCGGGACTCCGAACAACATTCGGTAACCACATACAAGCTTCCTTTATAACCCTAGCGTCATCGAACCTTAAGTGTGTAGACCCTACGGGTTCGGGAGACATGCAGACATGACCGAGACGTTCTCCGGTCAATAACCAATAGCGGGACCTGGATACCCATGTTGGCTCCCACATGTTCCACGATGATCTCATCGGATGAACCACGATGTCAAGGACTCAATCGATCCCGTATACAATTCCCTTTGTCTAGCGGTATTTTACTTGCCCGAGATTCGATCGTCGGTATACCGATACCTTGTTCAATCTCATTACCGGCAAGTCTCTTTACTCGTTCCGTAACACATCATCCCGTGATCAACCCCTTGGTCACATTGTGCACATTATGATGATGTCCTACCGAGTGGGCCCAGAGATACCTCTCCGTTTACACGGAGTGACAAAATCCCAATCTCGATTCGTGCCAACCCAACAGACACTTTCAGAGATACCCGTAGTGTACCTTTATAGCCACCCAGTTACGTTGTGACGTTTGGCACACCCAAAGCACTCCTACGGTATCCGGGAGTTGCACAATCTCATGGTCTAAGGAAATGATACTTGACATTAGAAAAGCTTTAGCATACGAACTACATGATCTTGTGCTAGGCTTAGGATTGGGTCTTGTCCATCACATCATTCTCCTAATGATGTGATCCTGTTATCAACGACTTCCAATGTCCATGGTCAGGAAACCGTAACCATCTATTGATTAACGAGCTAGTCAACTAGAGGCTTACTAGGGACATGGTGTTGTCTATATATCCACACATGTATCTGAGTTTCCTATCAATACAATTCTAGCATGGATAATAAACGATTATCATGAACAAGGAAATATAATAATAATCAATTTATTATTGCCTCTAGGGCATATTTCCAACACATCATATGTTATCCTATAGGTTCTACTTGGCACAAACACTAATTAAAACATAAAAACACATATAAAAAGAAGGTAGATGCAAAATTTATTACTAAATAGAAACAAAAACAAAAAACATAAAGAAAATTAGGTTGCCTCTCAACTAGCGCTATCGTTTAACGCCCCTAGCTAGGCATAAAAGCGAAGATAGATCTAAGTAGTGTCATCTTTGGCACTAAATTCATAAGTAGCCCGCATGATAGATTCATAAGGTAATTTGACTTTCTTTCTTGGAAAGTGCTCCATGCCTTTCTTTAATGGAAATTGGAATCTAATATTCCCTTCCTTCATATCAATAATCGCACCAATCATTCTAAGGAAAGGTCTATAATAGGGCAAGAGAGATTGCAATCTATATCAAGAATGATAAAATCTACGGACACCAAATTTCTATTTGCAACAATGAGAACATCATTGATCCTTCCCATTGGCTTTTTAATGGTGGAATCCGCAAGGTGCAAATTTAAAGAGCAATCATCAAGATCATGGAAACCTAGAATATCACATAAAGTTTTCGGAATTGTGGAAACACTAGCACCCAAATCACATAAAGCAAAACAATCATGATCTTTAATTCTAATCTTTATAGTAGGTTCCCACTCATCATTAAGTTTTCTAGGTATAAAAACTTCCAAATTAAGGTTTTCATCATAAGATTGCATCAAGGCGTCAACGATATGTTTGGTAAAAGCTTTATTTTGACTATAAGCATGAGGAGAATTAACAACAGATTGCAACAAGGAAATACAACCTTCTAAAGAACAATTATCATAATCAAATTCCTTGAAATCCGAGATAGTGGGTTCAATGCTATTTAAAGTCATGACCTCTCCAATCCCACTTTTACCAAATTTAGCATCAAGATCTAAAAACTCCGAATTCTTGGGACGCCTTCTAACTAAAGTTGACTCACCTCCAATCCCATTACTATCAAGATTCATATTGTAAAACAAAGATCTAATAGGAGACACATCAATAACTTTTAGATCTTCATCATTATTTTCATGGAAACTAGAAGAACACGCCTTTACAAAGCAATCTTTCTTAGCACGCAATCTAGCGGTTCTTTCCTTGCACTCATCAATGGAAATTCTCATGGCTTTGAGAGACTCATTGGTATCATGCTTAGGAGGAGAAGATCTAAGTTTAAGAGAATCAACATCAAGCAAAAGTCTATCAACGTTCCTAGCCAAATCATCAACTTTGAGAAATTTTTCTTCAAGCAAAGCATTAAAATTCTTTCACACTATTCTCAAAATAAGAGGGAATCTTATTAAAATTACCATAAGAATTATTGTAGGAATTTCCATAATTATTAGAGGAATTACTAGGGAACAGTCTAGAATTAAAGTTTCCTCTATAAGCATTGTTGCCAAAACTATTCCTACCAACAAAATTCACATCGATAGATTCATTATTATTCTCAATCAAAGTAGACAAAGGCATATCATTGGGATCAAGAGGAGTATTTTTAGTAGCAAACAACTTCATAAGTTCATCCATCTTTCCACTCAAAACATTGATTTCTTCTATAGCATGCACTTTTTTACTAGAAGATCTTTCGGTGTGCCATTGAGAATAATTAGCCATAATATTATCAAGAAGTTTTGTAGCATATCCTAAAGTGATTTCCATAAACGTGCCTCCCGCGGCCGAATCTAAAAGATTTCTAGAAGCAAAGTTCAAACCGGCATAAATTTTTTGTATGATCATCCATAAATTCAAACCATGAGTAGGGCAATTGCGAATCATCAATTTCATTCTTTCCCAAGATTGGGCAACATGCTCATGATCAAGTTGTTTAAAATTCATAATATCGTTCCTAAGAGTGATAATCTTAGCGGGAGGAAAATACTTAGAGATAAAAGCATCTTTGCACTTGTTCCAAGAATCAATACTATTTTTAGGCAAAGATGAAAACCAAACTTTAGCACGATCTCTAAGTGAAAATGGAAATAACTTCAATTTAACAATATCATTATCCGTATCTTTCTTCTTTTGCATATCACACAAATCAACAAAGTTGTTTAGATGAGTAGCGGCATCTTCACTAGGAAGGCCGGCGAATTGATCTTTCATAACAAGATTTAGCAAAGCAGTATTGATTTCACAAGACTCAACATCATTAAGAGGAGCAATTGGAGTACTAAGGAAATCATTTATTGGTATTGGAGAAATCACACAATTTGGTATTATCTTGTGCCATGGCAACAAGTAATCCAACACACAAGCAAACAGAAAAAGTCAAGCGAAAAAGAGAGGAGAAGATTGGGAAAGAGAGGGCGAATAAAACAGCAAGGGTGAAGTGGGGGAGAGGAAAACGAGAGGCAAATGGCAAATAATGTAAATGCAAGGGAGATGAGTTTGTGATGGCTACTTGGTATGTCTTGACTTGAGCGAAGACCTCCCCGACAACGGTGCCAGAAATCCTTCTTGCTACGTCTTGAGCCTGCGTTGGTTTTCCTTGAAGAGGAAAGGGTGATGCAGCAATAGTAGCATAAGTATTTCCCTCAGTTTTTGAGAACCAAGGTATCAATCCAGTAGGAGGCTCCTCAAAAGTCCCACGCACCTACACAAACAAACAAAGAACTCGCAACCAATGCAATAAAGGGGTTGTCAATCCCTTCACGGCCACTTGCGAAAGTGAGATCTGATAGAGATAATATGATAAGATAAATATATTTTTGGTATTTTATAATATAGATGCAAAAAGTAAAGATGCAAATAAAAGTATATTGAAAGCTTATATGATAAAAGATAGACCCAGGGGCCATTGGTTTCACTAGAGGCTTCTCTCAAGAGCATAAGTATTACGGTGGGTGAACAAATTACTGTCGAGCAATTGATAGAAAAGCGAATAATTATGAGATTATCTAGGCATGATCATGTATATAGGCATCACGTCCGCGACAAGTAGACCGCCTCCTGCCTGCATCTACTACTATTACTCCACACATCGACCGCTATCCAGCATGCATCTAGAGTATAAGTTCATAAGAACAGAGTAACGCATTAAGAAAGATGACATGCTGTAGAGGGATAAACTCATGCAATATGATATAAATCCCATCTTTTTATCCTCGATGGCAACAATACAATACGTGCCTTCCAACCCTTTCTGTCACTGGGTAAGGACACCGCAAGATTGAACCCAAAGCTAAGCACTTCTCCCATGGCAAGAAAGATCAATCTAGTAGGCCAAACCAAACTGATAATTCGAAGAGACTTGCAAAGATAACTCAATCATACATAAAAGAATTCAGAAGAGATTCAAATATTTCTCATAGATAAACTTGATCATAAACTGTGACGCCCGGATAATTAAGCTACAGTGATCCCCCGCTAATGATGCCACGTCACCTCGGTTACTGTTGATAAACTCTAGATAATTCAAAATCGAAACAAATTCAAAATTTAATTACAAGAAAACAATAAAAGTTTTCAAACATTAAATTAAAAATGTTCGGTTTGTACTAAATATTACATAGATAATTATAGTGTAGAAGACACAGTTTTATAAAATGCATAAATATTTTAAATTGAATTAAAACAGAAGAGAAAATAAATAAAAGAAAGAAAATACAAAAGAAAAAGAAAAACAAAACAGAAGGAAAGAAAGAGAAAAGGCCTCCTTCCCCCCCACTGGGCCACGGCCTCGAAGGCACCAGGCCGGCCCATCACCCGCGCCCATATCCCTCCCACTGCTCCCGAAACCCTAGAGCCCCACCCCACTTCCCCCCCACGATCCCCACCCTCTCCCTCCAGCGCCGTCACAGGAGAGGGCGCACGATCCCCATC
>NC_041385.1:363029024-363036941 GCF_002162155.2 Triticum dicoccoides
CGGCCTCGACCCGGTGCCGCCTCGCTGCGACGCCGCTGCCTCGACCTCGCCGGACGTTGTCGCCGCCTCGCCGTCCACCTCCTCGCACCTCCGTCGCTGGAGTCACGTCGCCACGCAGATCATCGTCGCCGCCTGGACATCGCCGAGGCCGCCCCTGCAACTCCTCTTCCTCCACACGAAGGCCTCTCGCAACCCGCATCTCTGCATCGCCCTCGCGCCTGTCGGCCGTCCGGCCGCTGGACCTCGCCGGCAGGTTCCTCTGGCTCCCTTGGGCCCCCTACATGCTCCGATGTGAGCACCTTCCGCCCCCCTCTTCTCCCCTGCTTAAGTCGCCGTAGACCGCGCCCCTGCCATCGCTTGAGCTGCCCGCCGTGTTGCTCCTGCCCGGAGCGCTCGCACCTACTGTGTGCCCGCGCGCCTCGCCGCGGCCTCATCCCCTGGCTGCGCTCAGCGCTCCCTGCCGGCGCCCGTCCGCGCGGCCCCACTCCGGCGTCGCCTCTGGCTGCCGCGCGCACCACCGCGGCCTCGCCCCGCTCCGGCCATGGCCACGTCGTGGCCACCGGCCTCCCCTGTTCCCGTACCCTCCCGGGTCCGCCTGCACCTGGGCGTGCGCCCGTTCGGGTCGTGCGTTGCACCCGCAACCACTAGCGACCAGACCCGTTATGGCCCCTGGGGCCTATGACAGATGGGCCCCATGCCCTGGAACGTTTAAAAAAAAAGAGGAATATCAAAATAAATAAATAATAAAATTAATTAATTAATTAAGGAATTAAGGAATTAATTAAGTTAATTAATTATAATTAGGTTAACCTAATCATTAATTAACCTAATTAACTGTTAGCTAATTAAAACAGTGTATGACATGCGGGACCCACACGTCAGATTGACCCAGTCAACTCCCTGTTGACTGCTGACGTCATGCTGACGTCATGATGACGTCAGCGTGCACTATTCTGGATAATGTTAGAATTAAATAGTTAAATACATTCTAAAAATGATTAAAACTTTAGAAAATCATATCTTTTAATCCGTAACTCGGATTAAAATATTGTCAACATGAAAGTTGCTCAGAACGACGGGACGAATCCGGATACGCAACCCGTTAGTCCGCCACACACCCCTAACATATCAAACTCGCAACTTTCCCCCTCCGGCTCCTCTGCCCAAAAACACGGAACACCGGGAATACTTTCCCGGATGATTTCCCCCTTCACCAGCATCACCTCATACTGCGTTAGAACACACCTAGCACCGCTCTTTGTCATGTCTTGCGTCGTCTTGCTTATGTTTGCACTGTATTTATTGTTTCTTCCCCCTCTTCTCTTCGGTAGACTACGAGACCGACGCTGCTGCTGCCCAGTTCGACTACGGAGTTGACGACCCCTCTCTCTTGCCAGAGCAACTAGGCAAGCCCCCCCCCCTTGATCACCAGATATCGCCTATTCTACTCTATACTGCTTGCATTAGAGTAGTGTAGCATGTTACCGCTTTCCGTTAATCCTATTCTGATGCATAGCATGTCATTGTTGCTACAGTCATTGATACCTTACCTGCAATCCTAAATGCTTAGTATAGGATGCTAGTTTATCATCATTGGCCCTACATTCTTGTCAGTCTGCCTCGCTATACTATTGGGCCGTGATCACTCGGGAGGTGATCACGGGTATATACTATACATACATACATACTATACAGATGGTGACTAAAGTCGGGTCAGCTCGATGAGTACCCGCAAGTGATTCTGATGAGGGGGCTGAAAGGACAGGTGGCTCCATCCCGGTAGAGGTGGGCCTGGGTTCCCGACGGCCCCCGACTATTACTTTGTGGCGGAGCGGCAGGGCAGGTTGAGACCACCTAGGAGGCAGGTGGGCCTGGCCCTGTTCGGCGTTCGCGGATACTTAACACGCTTAACGAGATCTTGGTATTTGATCTGAGTCGGCTACGAGCCTATACGCACTAACCATCTACGCGGGAGTAGTTATGGGTATCCCGACGTCGTGGTATCAGCCGAAGTACTTCAGACGTCAGCGACGGAGCGGCGCGCGCCGAATTGGACTGGAATGCCACTAGGCTAGGTCTGCTTTCGGCCGCGTACGCAACGTGCAGGTGTGCTATGGGCGATGGGCCCAGACCCCTGTGCGCTTAGGTTTAGACCGGCGTGCTGGCCTCTCTGTTGTGCCTAGGTGGGGCTGCGACGTGTTGATCTTCCGCGGCCGGGCATGACCCAGGAAAGTGTGTCCGGCCAAATGGGATCGAGCGTATTGGGTTATGTGGTGCACCCCTGCAGGGAAGTTAATCTATTCGAATAGCCGTGATCTTCGGTAACAGGACGACTTGGAGTTGTACCTTGACCTTATGACAACTAGAACCGGATACTTAATAAAACACACCCTTCCAAGTTCCACAGACAACCCGGTGATCGCTTTTCTACAGGGCGACGAGGAGAGGATCGCCGGGTAGGATTATGCTATGCGATGCTACCGGAGTTGCTACTTGGAGATGCTACTTGGAGGACTACAATCTACTCTCTTCTACATGCTTCAAGACGGAGGCTGCCAGAAGCGTAGTCTTCGATAGGACTAGCTATCCCCCTCTTATTCTGGCATTCTGCAGTTCAGTCCACCGATATGGCCCTTTACACATATACCCATGCATATGTAGTGTAGTTCCTTGCTTGCGAGTACTTTGGATGAGTACTCACGGTTGCTTTCTTCCCCCCCTTTCCCCCTTTCCTTTCTTTCTGGTTGTCGCAACCAGACGCTGGAGTCCAGGAGCCAGACGCCACCTTCGACGACGACTCCTACTACGCTGGAGGTGCCTACTACTACGTGCAGCCCGCTGACGACGACCTGGAGTAGTTTAGGAGGATCCCAGGCAGGAGGCCTGCGCCTCTTTCGATCTGTATCCCAGTTTGTGCTAGCCTTCTTAAGGCAAACTTGTTTAACTTATGTCTGTACTCAGATATTGTTGCTTCCGCTGACTCGTCTATGATCGAGCACTTGTATTCGAGCCCTCGAGGCCCCTGGCTTGTATTATGATGCTTGTATGACTTATTTTATTTGTAGAGTTGTGTTGTGATATCTTCCCGTGAGTCCCTGATCTTGATCGTACACATTTGCATGCATGATTAGTGTACGATTGAATCGGGGGCGTCACAAGTTGGTATCAGAGCCGACTGCCTGTAGGAATCCCCTTCCACACTCCTTGGCCGAAGTCGAGTCTAGTCATTGCAAAACTTTTACTAACATGGCTGTGTGCCTTACGGGCCCACGTCGCCATTGGGTGGTATTAGGATCTTTTACTCCTCGACCTTTACTCTGGGATTCTGAACTCTCTTCTATTCGGGTTAAACGATTTTGCTAAAAAAAGAAAACTAACTTAGGTTCTCGCAAGTACTTTCTCCCGGAGAGCCCCTTACTTCAGATGATCGCCTGCTACATCGGAAGATTCCGAAGATACTCTCTGATGTTCTCTCGAGACTTTGTGCCCATCACTTATGCTATTCCTGACCACCGATAAATTCGTATGGATAACTACTTACACTTGCCATTCATACGATCATCCCCCATTGATCTTGTTATTACAAGATACCCCGAAGTTTTCTCTATTGATCCGAAAATACTTTGTGCCTACTGCCTAGCAGTTCTTTGCCACATGAATACCCCTTCAAATAAATCCTTGCACTTGTCGAGTATCCGCTCATCCCCAGTTGTTCATGTGTTCCACAAAAGTCTTCAAAATACTATTCGATCTTCCAAAAATCCTCTGGAGCCTTTGGCTCTTGAAATTCTTGCTTGTTTGCATTATGGTTAATCCTATAAGTCTCGTAGTCTTATTGACATTCCTTGTCATTATCATTTTGAGTCTGTCGACTCAATATGTTTGCGAATACCCGCAATCATCATTGATCCTTATAAATTACCTTTCCGGCTGAGCTGCCATTCTTTTAACTGGAATTGGTTCTCGACCAATCCAATTGTCGTTGATTGTACCCTAAGGCTATTCAACTTATCCATCCCTAATCAGAGCATTGCTTCTGATCCCTTGATTTGGAAATCATAATTCCTTGGCATTTGACAATTGACTTAGTCAGTTGTTTCTATAATTTGATCTCCTTGCATTCTTCTTCCTCTAGTTGAGTACTGATGCTCACGTCAGATCCCTTGTGGACCACCAGATCCTTTGTTGGATTTTATCTGACAACGCCCTTCATATTCAATAACCTTGTGAGCCTTTCCTCTGATACATAATGCCTTTGGTAAATTGTATCCTCTGCTTTCTCAACCATGCTCTGCCTTTGAGCTTGAGTTAATTATTTCTAAAGATTCTGGTATATGATTCCAAGAAGCCCCTATGGGTTGAACATATGCCTTCACTAAACCGTGTGAACCCGAAAGTTTTCACGAATCATACTCTTCTGGTGCTTCGCCAGATAAAATTTCGACACTGCAACTTCATCGAACGTGAGAAGTGAATGAAAGGTTATGCATTGGAGAAGTGGGAGTCGACCTTGAACTTGTGTTCATGCCCATGGACACGATGTAGATCTTATCATTAAAGCTTCTCTTAAATTAATTATTCCTTTGGTATAAGTTCATCTTATATCAGGGATCTGGCCTTTTGCAATCGTGGTTCCGACCATGTTCTCTTTTAAATACCAATTCTCGTGCAAGTTTTAACACTTGTCTTCTGTAGAGCAATACCCCCCATCCAACCTCTGCTTTGATATGTCATCGAGTATTACCCCCTGGTATCTGGAGATTATCTTGGAACTGCATAACTTCTTATGAGTTCTTCATCAAGTGCTACCTTCCCACTGATTCCAATTTTTCACGGGCTCTGAGTTATTAAACACTCAAAGACACCGATAACTGGACCGAGTCCGCTCTACGGTTCAATAACTCTTCAGTAAGCTTTTATAAGTACGAGTTTGTACCCGATCACGCCATTCCTAGCCTGTTTGGCTATATCATTGTCGTGATGATCTTAACTATGCAACCCGGCCCTTATTCTCGGAGCACCAATTTGCGACGATAGCTAAGCTTACGTCGATTTTCCTCGTCATACCCTTTCACCTTAAACAACAAGCTTGAGTTCGAGTTTGTGTCGTACCTATGGTTCCAATAACCTCTTGCTTCATCATTCTTTTGACTTGATGTGATCGCGGATCGATTACATCTTCGTGGAATCTCTCGACAAATGTGTCATGATCACCATCTACATTCTGATGCTCTTCCAGGATATCAATTGAATTAATGATGAGAAATACCATCCTTGCCCTCGATGATTTGTGTTGTCATCGACCTCTTTATTGCGTTCCCTCCAACAAAAACTTGTTTGTGTTCTGTGTTATACCTCGAGTTCCTTGCTACCTAGCATTTGTTCTTCTTTACCATGGAGTATTACCATCTTTTATGTCAAGAAGGTCGTGAGGATTACTCCACCTCTTAAGAATTCTTGGTATGGTGATACTTCTCACCCTCACCATTCTTTCTTGGTACCCGTGTTGTTTCTAACCGGAATACCGACAATTGAACTATGAGGTGTGAATTCAAAACTTCTAGCAACCCTATTGCTTTGAAGTAATGGTCGAGTTTCATTCTAATTCTTTTGTTCGTCAAGTCACCACTCTAACATTGATCGTGCGACCCAACCCATATTCGGGCGCACCTTTCAACCAATGTTTAATTGAGTATGTTTCCTTGAGCATACATCATTATACCATTTGATCTGACAAATGTTATCTCCTTGTTCACATAATTGTGGAAATCCATCTTGTCGGAAATCTCGATGGATTATCGCTGAGCCCATCAGCCACCTCCTCCTCTCCTTGGTTTAATGATGAACTATTGTTTCAGGAACTCACTTCATAGTTCATTTCCCCGAGAATCTTACAATGTCATCTCGTCAATTTGCGTTGCACCTTTTCTTCTCAGGTATCCTAAGTCTGATGTATCCTGACACCAATCGGATCTGAATCTCGGTCAGATATGATGGTTGGGACAACTTTCCAAGAGTCATGATGTTGATCCTTTGATGACCCGGTAACATGATGTCATGCCTAGCACCCCCCCCCTCGTCTGGAGGACCTATCATTATAGATTCCTTTTCAGCAAGGTTATCCATTCATCCATGAGGAAATTGTAAGACTTATTCTACAAGTTATTCCTGATGGATCCTTCGTGTTTTCAAAGTTTGATCTTCACCTGAAGACCATGTCAATGCTACCTCGAAGCATGTCTATGGTACTCCAATTTTTAACAAGAACATTTGAAGCCCAATGTTAAATGTTTCCTGCCCAATTATCCAAACACCGCTGTATGGGTAATATCATGAAATTTCTCTCCCCTACCTAAGGAGTTTTCTACATAATATCCTGTCATGGATATCATGCTCTGCTTGTCCTTGGGAAGGATATACCCTTGAAATATGTGTTTAAACATAATTTCCTTTCCATTGTTCTGTTTAATCTGATGATCATATTTTCTTCCATTGTTGGTTTAACCTTTCTTGTGAACTATATGATCTGAGCAGTAATATTCTCCTGCTTATGTAAACACCTCGTTGTACAATTCTGTCAGTAAGACCCTGTTACTTTTGTTCATGACATTCCGGTAACCACCGATGGATGAGAACTTTGCCTACTGGTCCGCCTCGTTCAACAAGCAGGAAAATGGTTCTCTTCGTCCCTCGCCCTTGGTACCAGCGTTGTTGCCAACATAACTGACAGGCTATCCTCTGACCTGCCTTGCTATCATGACCGTGCAAATTTTGGCACCCTTCCTGATTTTACCCCACATGGTGGGCCCATAACCCACAGTTCCACAGGATCGAAACCTGACTCTCCTATACACCTTGTTGTCAAAGTTATTCCTCGAGCTTGACTTCGTATGTAATTCATGGGCCACATGCCTAGTAATCTATTCTGGTATCAGACACAATACCTACCCTCGCCTTTCTGAACCCCTTTCTCACTCTGGTTCAGACTTCGAGCAACTATCTATCCGCTGGGAACCTCTTATTCTATCTTCGTACCTTACTCTCCATGTATTTTATAGGTTCAACTCGAGAGATAATCTTATGCTCATTCATGGGTTAACCCCAGATTGTTTTCCCTCATAAGCATTCTGTCGTAGCCAAGCTGCCCCTTACCTATTCGAAAGTACGTTGGAGATCCCGAAGAAAGGATGACGACTTGATCATGGTGACTTGAAGCGGAGAAATGAAGACATCAACGAAAGGGATCAACCTCTTCGAAAGGGAAGCCAAGACCGAGAAGACTCGTTAGGTTTTTGCTACCAGCCCTTTCCCCCTTACTCCGCCGCTTAAATCTCGGGACGAGATTTCTTGTAGTGGAGGAGAATTGTGACGCCCGGATAATTAAGCTACAGTGATCCCCGCTAATGATGCCACGTCACCTCGGTTACTGTTGATAAACTCTAGATAATTCAAAATCGAAACAAATTCAAAATTTAATTACAAGAAAACAATAAAAGTTTTCAAACATTAAATTAAAAATGTTCGGTTTGTACTAAATATTACATAGATAATTATAGTGTAGAAGACACAGTTTTATAAAATGCATAAATATTTTAAATTGAATTAAAACAGAAGAGAAAATAAATAAAAGAAAGAAAATACAAAAGAAAAAGAAAAACAAAACAGAAGGAAAGAAAGAGAAAAGGCCTCCTTCCCCCCCACTGGGCCACAGCCTCGGAGGCACCAGGCCGGCCCATCACCCGCGCCCATATCCCTCCCACTGCTCCCGAAACCCTAGAGCCCCACCCCACTTCCCCCCCACGATCCCCACCCTCTCCCTCCAGCGCCGTCACAGGAGAGGGCGCACGATCCCCATCGCTCCCCCCACTCTCCCCTCGCTCTCTTTCCCCCCTGAGGACCCGATCTGGATCGGAGCGC